>NC_044013.1:6758750-7080833 GCF_900496995.4 Aquila chrysaetos chrysaetos | reverse complement strand
CTTTACGTGCGAAACCCTCGTTGCATGAGAAGTAAATTAGAAGTCTTCTAAGGCAAGCACTCATTTACTCCACGGACACTTGTGTACAATGTAATCAGAAGCCAAATTTAGCATTTCCACAGTAAGTTTTACCTCTTTTTGCTCAGTATCAGTAAAGTGTTTTGAAGCAGGAGTCTCCTCTGAAAATGGACTGTAGAACTGCCAGTGTTGAAAACTATCTTTATTGCTGTTTTATATAGCGGCCGAGTCAGGTATGCAGTATAGACGTCACATCTACGGCAAGGTTCTTCTAAGTGTCAGCCCTGCAAGTGAAGTCTAGCTTGCCCTGTTCACACATCATTATACAGTCTAGAAATTTTATACTCTTCCTTATGCCTCTGCAGCACCAAGGTTTTCAATAGAGTTACTCCTCAGGCCAAAACCAGTAAGGCACGAAAACACTGGAGTCCTGCAGTCTAAGACGCACAAAGTTAGGTTTACAAATATGTAGGGTACTGAACTGAAACTTCCCTATGACAAAAATGGGGGAAAAAACACCACAATTTTTTCAAAGCTGTCTTGTAGAGGGGTTCAAGAGGAAAAACTACTGTCTCACCAGCTTGTTTCTTATTTTGCCAATATTACTGAACACCCAAATTTGCTAAGCTTGAAGAAACCAAGTTTGATTCAGTCCTAATAATGGATAACATACAGAAGCAAAGAAACCAGTTGAAAGATTCCTATAAGCTTCACTAGGCTTTGGATCAAGCACATAGCAATTTTGCTTTGCTTTTGTAATTAAACTTGATCATGCTAGCCCTCCTCCGCTGAGAGCACTCTTGGAATGTAGATATGACCTACACAGTTATTTAAATTACTGGGATGGTGCTATTTCATGATCAAAAATTGCATTGTTTGGTCAAAACAGAGGTGGACTATCTACCTGAGTGCACATTCACAAATTCAGTACATTTTTGTTGCATATCAGTCGAGCTAAATATGCACAAGAATGTTTCAGTCAACTTTGCCAGTTCAATTTCTTCAAATTGATTAATAATTTTAAAGGTAAAAGAATGGGCAGTATGCCATTTCCCAGTCTCCTTTTCCTATTCTTCCTGCTATTTCCCTATGGAAAATGAACAAGTAATAAATCCTAGCCAGAAAGAACAAACTTTTAACATTTACACATTGTTATAACTTTTTGTTTGTTGTTTTTTAAATGAATGAAAATATATTTAATATGAAGTACTGGGAAATTTACATTTCATTTTTATTATATTACAGGCATAAGTGATGATGTGAAATGGACATAAATTAGACAATACATCTTAGGCAACACACTAAAACACAGCATGTAATAAAAATCATTCGGTACTTGTCTTTCATTTGGCTGCTGAAACAGCAAATATTCTGTCTTGTCTGTACTCTGGGCAAGAATTCTACAGAAAAAGCTCCTTAACAGAACTAAATATTATGATTTCACTTATTTGATGTGAATATAAAATGTATATTTGCATGTTAATTCAGTGATAAGCTTTCTATGGCAAGTTTCTATGCAGTTACTGTAATACTTCTCTATTTCTGTATAAACCATTTCTTGATAAAAAAACCCTAAAGACCATAATTTTGTATTTCTCATTTAGCTGTTTACTTCAGCTATACACCTCCATTTTCAACAGTGCAACTGACAAACGTATACAAGGACACGAAAATTAGCATTAAAATCCTTAATCTGATAGAAAGTGTATTTGGTAATTAAAAACAAGGAAAACAGACCTTTGGCTGGGGCAATACTGCCTCCCTAATCGTTGGCTGAATACGTCCTGAACATGTATCAATTTATCTTCACAGCAACCCTGTTGGGTAAAAAAGCATGTTTATCTCAGGAGGGTGAGCCAGAATGGCTGAGACAAGGTAATAGCTCCCTGCTTCTCTGCTGCTGAAAGGGGCAGGTCTTCTTCCCCACCTTCCCTCCAGGCTCACTCTGCTCAGCCCAGACCTTGCCTGGCTCTGGCATCATTCGGTCTTCTTGATTCCACTCACAAACCCAGCAGAAAATTATCCATCTTTTTGCAAGTTGTTTGTTGATGGTTTGGGTTTTTTTTTTTTTTTTTCTTCCTTTTTTTGGCCTAGTAAGTTGAACCGACTCAAGGATAGGTAGAGGTAAAAGCTACAGCTGACACCAGCTGTGCAGATAAGCCCAGAGGGCAAAGGTGGAGGAATGAAGATGGAGGAGAAAATGGAATATTCCCTTTAGCTGCGGTAAGATCGGCTTGAGCTCATGCAACAACTTTGAAATGTCACTGATGGAAAACCGAGATAAAGAGCATTAAGAAAAGTTCCAGCTCAAACCAGACTAAAAGTCAATGTCAAACACAGTGAGCTTGGAGAAACAGTCCTTCCCTGGATCTTTTGAGGGCGTAAAGTGCTTCAGCTAACATTGGGGGTAAAGCCAACCATATTTACCTAGAGTGAAAGGTATAGGCAGCCACTGAGCAAAAGTCTGAGCTGCATTGTTTCCTGCAAATAAATGGATATAGAAATGGCAGTAGCTATACACAAATGACATATTTAGGATGGACAGGGGGGGTTGAAACATCATTTTAAATTGTGAAATTGCATCCGATTGTATATCACACTCATGGTTAGTGGGGTTTTTTTATTTTAAACCTTAGATGCATTTTGAAATTTGCCAAACAATACTGTGAACAAATATTTTCAAAATGCATACTGTCTTGTGCTTTGAAAACAGGCTACAGTGGATGATAAAAAACATTAAGCCACTTTTTCAATAAGGTGTCTCAAGAAAATAGATATTTGTAAGCAACAGGAAACCTTCTAAGTGATGAATACAAGTGCATTTGCAAATCCTTCCCAGGGGGACCAAACAGTTTACAGAAATACCTTTTATTTTATTTTGCCTTTAATTTAGTAGTTCAAAACTAGCCTAAGCTGAGAGTAGAGGCAAATAGCTATTACTTTCTGCTGGCTGCCAGGCAGCCTATGCAAAATGAACCGTTAGTTTTAGACCTGTTCTTATTAGATAAATTCTCACTTTGTAAAATCACCTCTGTAACCAAAAACCTTCATCAGCAATCTCAGTGTCCTCAGCATATGGAAATAGAGATACACAAAAAACTTATTACTGATAAATTAGCTAGTTCTTTCCTGTCAGTGCAGGAATGGGGTTGCTGCTGATGAACTATATTGCGGTTATGCCTAACCTATTCCTAAAGTGCTGGTGTTTCGTCTAGGGGCTTCTACATGCCGAGAAACAGTCTTTTCCATTATTTCCCAGCGGGCCCAGATCTAAGTGTAGTAGAGGATTTCACAATTAGTCTATTTTCTCATGAGATGCAGCCTGAATTTTTCTTCCTCTTAACTCAATCACATTTTTCCAACTTAAACTCTCTTCTGCTCTACATAATTCTTGCCTCTTCTGTTGTCTGAATCACAGTTAAGTTTATAATGCCTCCTCCTCCCCCTGCACATCACAAACCAAAATGGTTTTGGAGTTTTCTTCCAGGTTTTTTTGGTTTCTTGGGTTGGTTTGGGGTTGGTTTTTTGGGGGAGGGGTGCCATCTGATCCCCGCTTCACATCTCTCTGGTAGCTTTGCAGTTCGTTTCCTATTTACATTTCTTATCTCCCCAGACTCTACCAGATCACACGACAGACTGACTCTTGAGATGGGGGATAGGGTACGGCGCAACCGTAGTATGGCTTCCACTAAGGGATACCCTACACCAAGCCCAAAGCTGAGGCAAGCTCCAACGCCTCCACAACGTGCCGATATGCAAGACACGGGGGCAACACCAGGAGAAAGAAAAGAGGGAAGAAAAATTTATTCATCACTGTAAGCATGAAACAAGTCCACCGAGTTTTCCTAGCTTGAGAGGAAAAATAGCTCCTTGGCGTGGGCCATTGTTCCTTCTTTTTCTTACAATATTGCCTCGTTACAACTGTGGTTTAATAGTTTCTGAACTTGCTGCATGACTAGAGCTGCACTTGCCACCATGGTCTGTGCTGTGCACCATGCTTGTGCACCAGGACACGCGGAGGTCCCCCTGAAGCCACTGAGACCATTCCAGACCGCTTCCCCATCCTTCTCCCTCCACTCCACAAAAATTAGCTCCGACCCCGATCTTAAAGGTGACCTCCAAAGGTTTTGCGGAAAAGTTTGTTTGAGATCCCTCAGGAAGATAAAAGTACACAGCTTGTCTAAAATGGAATTACTGCAGTATTAAAATGAGGTGTGAGGGACAGACTGCCAATTACTTTACACCTTCATTTGGGACACAGAGCTGGGGAAAAACCAAGAGGTGACTCAGGGAGCCCTTGGCTCCCTCTATTTCGGGGGCAGCCAGGAACCTGCTCAGCCTCCGCATAATGACCCCACGCCAGGCGTGCTGGCCCACACCCCATCAACGGGGAGCAAAGGGGAGTCATTCCAGTCCTGCCAGCCATGGCCCCACAAAGCCCAGGATGGGCTACAGGCCCTGGCAGCATCCCCCCCTTCCCCCTGTACCCTCCTGCTTTCCCATTTCGATCCAGTCGCCGCATCGACGCCGTGCAGGCACGAAGGAGACTTGGTGGGACAGGCCTCCAGCTCCCCGACAGACGGTTCTCGCGGGTGGGAGGTGCCTCCAAAACACCCTGTCCCTAACTCATCCCCTTCAGTGCTCCCCAAAAATGCTTCCTGAAGACCTGCCTTTTCCCCACTTGCCTTGAAGAAACTTTGGAATACAGTCAGATCCCATCCAACCCACATCTGGAGCCTCTTCCTTCACTTCCCTCCGTTTTAGTTCTTTTTCCTCCCCTTCTAACTTTTAAAATTTAACCTGACTCGACAATTTACAACATTCTTCACTGCTTTGCACCTTGTAGAGCCCCATCTGTGTGTGCAAAATGCTTCCAAATCCAAATGTTAGTGCTCTGGATTGCGGTTTAACTGCTGGAGTTTGAGGGTTTGTGTTTTGGGGGAAAGGGAAGGGTGCTCTGCCTCCCACAGAGGGGAAAACAAACCTCTTCTATTCACCTCAGTTTCTCATTCTTAAGTATGATATTTGGTGAAAGGAATGACATCTATAAAATGGTAATATATATAGTATAGTGGTAAAGGAATGGGGAAATACTGCTGAAGAAAGAATTGCAACAGCAACACACGAGTTCAGCTGTTCACCGCCATTAACACAGCATGGGGCCTGAAAAGAACAATTCAGACCCTGTCCTCTACACATCTTGCAACAAACGGGAATCCAGCAACCCTGTTACCACAGGCTGCCGCGGTCACGCGTTTCAGCATCTGTGGTGCGTGCCCTGGGGCCATTCATCCCGTACCTCAACCCAAGTGCCCCGTATGCGAGGTGTTATCTATCATGGGCCATTCACTAAGGTGGCAGCAGCGTGAAATCTGCTTTACGGTGTCTCTGCAAATGCAAAGTCAGCTATAACACGACTGTAGCAGTCACCTTGTAGCACCGGGTTCTCCATCTTCGGTTTTTCCATCTGTGAAATAGGTCTAATTGAAAGGGAAGTTCAATTCCCTTAGAATTGAAGGGAACATATATATTTCCAAGTAGGGGCCAAGAAGGGAGTGAAAAAAGTAGAAAATTCAGGCAAATATCATCATTCAGAAATGCTGATGTGGTACTGAAGCTCACTGCTGCATCGTTCAGTAGAGATTACAACAGCCTTAGTCTGAAGCTGTCCTTCAGCTACCAGCACCGTTAAAGGACCAGCCTGAGCAAACCCCAATCACCCCGTTTCCTACAGCCACCCCTCCCAGTACTGCTGCTCCAAGAGACGAGCATACAAACTCTCCCTCTGGCATCGAGGCTCATGCCCTGGCAGAGTAAATGGCTTTTAAAGTGCTGTGCACCCCTTCAGCACAGTCTGAAGTAGTACATGCCTGGGGCAGAAAGCATCTTACTCCAAATAATATGTTGGAGAAGGGAGACAGGCAACTTTTTTCTTTTTTTCTTCCTAGTTTAGGATGAAAATCTGGATAAGTTGCATGGTCAGCTCTTGGCTTCTCTTTAAAAATTTCCTTACAAATTCTGTGGAAGTGCTACGCCAGCCACCAGCTTCAGCAATTCAAACTTGATACAGTTAGGGGAACTGTACGTGCTTGTCCTAATGAGTATTTTCCCCCGAGTCAGGGGAACATAAGGAAATCCAAGAATTGCAGAGAAAGAGGGGAAAATGGATTTACTGGGTGAGCTGTAATTGTTTCAGACTTCATATGCTAGAGAAAATAAAGCGGCTTATGTCACTGTTTCCCTTACAAAACTAAAGGTTCTTTACTTAAGGCCAATGGAAACTTTCAAAGTGAACTCTACCTGAACTACAGTAATTGTTTATATGATGGTTAAAATTATGCAATGTGGCATATTCTGAAATGTGCCTGTAATTTAGATTAATTGCACAGCATGCTGACCTTTTACAGCCTGCAGTGAGACTGTAGCTCTGTGGCAATACATAATACAGTGAGGCAGGAGAACCAAGTTCAGGGTTAGCCTAACGGTGACTTGAGCTTTCCAGCACGTGTGGGTACCACTCATGACAACAAATTTCCTTGGTCCTCAATGATAAGTTGCAAGATCTGTCACTACTCATCATTCTCCTGAGTGAGTCATTTCAGCAGAAGGCTCTGACAAGAGCCGTTTGGTCCATTCTCACAGAAGGAACAGTAATAATTAGTCACATCGAACTGAATAAAAATGAAAGCAATTGACATAAAATGGGTTCTACAGAACTCGCTTCAAAAACTGGTAGGGCTGAATCCTCATACTGTGTAAGCAGGCTCCACTGAAGTCAATAAATTCACCAATTTATATTAGCTGACAACTGCCCCATTGAATTTAATGGGAAATTATCTCCTTTCTATAGATTTTTCTCTACTGCTTATAATTACAGTTCTCTCTTGAATGTTACAGGATGATTCAATGATCAACCTTCTTCAGACCTTTTCTTCAAAATTGTTCAGCCCATAATTTTGGAAAGCAAATAAATGCGAGACATTCAGAGCAGCTTTCAGACTACTCACAAAGTTACTAGTTATTACTATTTAATATCCAAAAGCTGACATTCACAGCCAAAAGCTCCTTCCAGTAAATACGTGGGCAAACATGACGAACTCGAGGAGAATGGCACTGGCCATCAGGAAGGTCCACCTGGGTGCAGGAGTCTCCTTCAGCAGCTCAAACAGCACGTTCTACAGTTCACAGTTCATCCCTTTTCAACACCAGCCAAATTTGTACAATAGGTATTTAAAAGCTAGGAAGAAGCATATCAGAAAGCTTTAACAGATATCCAAAGACATTCAGAGCAGAAGAAAAGTTTGGAGTTTTGCTGCCGATATTGTTTTAACTGGGACAGAAAATGTTTTCCCCATTTGCTTATATAGGAAAAGTAATTTCTTCAGAGATGGAGAAAAATAAATTTTAGGACAGAACATTAGGTTACATCAGTTGAATTACACTGATCTACTTATTGAAGATAAGACTTTATTAACTTAAAACAAAACAGCGGAATTAGCTTTTAAACGATACTGCAAAACCTACACAGAGAGAAGACACTCCAGTGCTGTGAGAAGTAGAAACTGTCTCTTCCAGTGAAGTTGCAGAATAATTTTTCATAAATTTAAGAGATATTTCTCAAGCTAGTGGGAGTCGCTTTGCAAAGAACTTCGGAGCATTTAAAACACTCCTAAAGACATTAACCTCCCACATTTTATGTTACAGTGTTCCCTAGGTAACCTTGGGGCAGAAACACCTCATTCCATGGCGCACGTTCCCCCGGGATGCTGTTACAAAGACGATCACCCCAAGACAGCAATGGTGTTCAGACAACATCTTCCCTTTGTGTTACACCCTCATAACACCAGTAATATTAATCCACCTTTCCTCCAAGTAAAACAGAATCCTCCTGTTACAAGAAGTTAGACGCACACACAAAAAAGTGTTAAAAGAGCACATATAACTTAAAAAATCAACAAACCCTTCAGCAAGCTAAGGATAATTGTGTAGGCAGATGAAGATCGATGGTAAATCCCAGGGTACTGAAGTAGTAATTAAAAATAAACAAACAGGAGATAAAAATAGAACTGAAGCAAAATATTTTCCCACAAGGGCTATAGAGTAGTCAAGCACCCTATCAAAAACAGCAGGAGAACAACAAATTTCTTTCTATTTTAAGTAAAATGAGATTCATTCCCCTGTAGAAAGCAGGCTGCAACTGCCAATTATCAAAACCAGACTAAATTCTAATTTTTGAGATTTGTAAATAATCACGATTATTGGAAAAATTCAGAGACAGCCTGCCTTTGATTCTGCAAAACTTGTTGGTATGACCCTTGCAATGTACACCAGCCATACTCTCCTCTGTCACCTAAAGACCAGGAGGAACATGGTACTAAATGCCTTACCCTACCTCCTGTGCCTGAGTTATTTAACACAAAATCAGAATGTAACTTCAAGTACCTTCTACGTAAATGACAGCCCCTTGAAAATGAGAGGGGGTATATCGGGGCAGATCACCAAAAACCACAAATAAGCTGGAAATCTTGCTTTGATTTTCTCTTTTTCTCTACTTTGAGAAGTACAATGATCATGAATAGGTGATACAAGAACTCAATAATTAATGTAAAAGGGACATGTAAAACATGGACCCACAAAAGGGCACTCCAGCACAGTGCATTCATGATCCTTGTGCGTATGATCTTTGTATTTTGCCTTTTGGGAGTAGACTCAATTTAATTTCAAGTGCAGAATTCAGAAAGCAAATGGAGGGGATAAAACAATAAGGAAAATTACTTTGCTGTTCTTTTTACTTTTAGGTATAATTTCTGATACTTCATTATAGATACAATGCTCTGTGCAGTTTTACTTAAACAGCTTTCATTAACAGTGCACAGAGTAATTTAGAGCCTTAAAAGATGCTAACTTGTAGCTAAGTTTATAAAAGCAGCGTGTTTTATTTCTTCACTTGAGAAGCTCTGCATCACGTCCAAAAATCACACTTAAATGTGGAGGGGGACAGACGAGTTCAGCATTTATGGAAGCCACCATTAGGCCATTTTGCTCTATCTACATTTATACTAACATTATTCCAGTTAAGCTTAGTCATTACTGTTCCATGTCTTAAGGGTAAATCAGGTTCCTTGAGAAATACTCCTGTTCAACAGCTGTGCTAAAACACCGCATCCCAGTCACTTTAGATGCACCATAATTCAATTTTACATATTGATAGTACCTTTTTTTTCTGGACACTCTCTCAGTCGTGCCTAAAATCCACCCTAGATCTGAGGCGGAGTGCGAACAGCAACAGAGGGCTCTGGACCTTTATTAAAGGAAAAGACATTTAGGACAGCAACAGCAGAGCCAGCTGTAATTCGCAATCGAGCACCTTAATATCCAGAGTTTTCATGCTCCGGTCTGAAAAATCTGCTCACTATATACAGCTTCTCTTTAATAAGATCAGGGCTCTGAAATGAGCCAAACCTACCTACTGCTTAGCTGGCACTGAATTTGCTAAAGTATTTTTTAGACTCATACCTACTAATGGAATCTTGAAAAGTGCAAGCCTTACTGAGGTCAATGAGGGTAGGAATACTGACGTCTTATTCCCTAGTTCCACAAAATACAGGGGTTTTTTTGCGACCAATCAGTCCTTTCTGTGTCAATGGTAGGAGTAGTTCTTTGCCACTGCTTTAACAATCAAATACTTTGTGCTTTTTTTCATTATTATTATTAGAACTAATGTTCTCAAATTCCCCTAAAATCACTTTGACCAAAAATGGATTTGTGATTGCAAAATGGGGGTAATGAGAACTGGTTTATCCTAAATATGAAAAAGTACCAGCGATCAAGCACAAATTGTTTCAGAATTGATGGAGGGTGGCTTTGCATAAGTATTGCTGAAAAGCCCAATCACCCATGTTACAAAGAGCCAGCTGGTGAGCTCAGGGGGTGGCATTTCTCAGGAGGGCTCAGTGCTCTGCTGTGACTTACAGCAGTCTTGTCATCGGCGAAGCTCTGTTGGATTTTAGCTACAGCCTTGGACAGCAAGGCCAGAACCCGTGGAGAGGTAAAAGGGTATTTAAAGAAGTTCGAGGTGTTCAAGTCAGCAGGAACTGATTTAATTTCGCTTATTTTTAGTCCTCAGGGACTACCTGACACCACGTTCCCATCCTCTAACAACTGTCTTTGGGAACTTAGTGAAGAGAACCGATAACCCAGAGGAAGGGCATGCAGCGATCGAAACAACTCACAGTTAGAGGCTACGCTTGCGATACCGGCTGCTTTTTTAAAAACAGGCACCAAGTTTTAGCTGTTGCAAATTTTGATTTTTTTCAAAAAGTGTTCATATGGTTATAACATAATTATGTTACAAACAATCTGGAATTAATTGAAATTAGTCCTGGCATGTGAAACAAAGGTAAAAGTAATCTCAGGCTCCGAAGGTTAAACTAACCCATGGAATCAGGAGAAACTAATGCTGGTTACATGACAGCTTACTGCAGCACTTTTTGCATCTCCTCACTGCGCATATTGGCTTCTTCAAGAACTAAGACAGTAACAGTCTGATCAACTGTAGCTATTTCAGTGTCCTGTCAATGATAACGGTCCACAGAAGCACTCCAGCAATCCAGTAAGTTACAGGTTAATTCACTTGAATACACGAACTGAGTTTTCTCTAGCCTGATGAGAACTGAAAACTCCAATCGGTGAGCGGGTGGGATATACTTTTATTTCTTGTCATACAATTCTGTCATTTTACCCTTGGTTAAGTTATTGAGAAGATTCAAAACAAGTAAGGAAAAAATACTGCACCAATCCACATTGTGCAACTGCTAGTGTCAGATACCTTGTCTGAATTAACATTCTCTAGCCCAAAAGCGCCACTTTAAACCTCAGTGTAATATTTTCTGTAATCTTTATAACACACTTGTATCCTTGTCAAAGTATGTAGCTATGTACGAACTTGGCAACATAAAAAATTGGAGTAACATAGGGCTATATTAAATTATGCATAATACAAGAGCAAGTGGCAGATGGTATTGTAGAGTACGCCGAGATACTGGTATTTATACAATAAGCATTAAAATAAACGTGTCTAGATAAACGAGGTTATTTGCAGGTATGACGCACCTAATGCTGAAATAAATGTTTATTTTCGGGTCGTATGCATCATGCACAGGTTATTTTAGCGGCTGCATGTGTCAGATTGCGAGATTGATGTGACGCAGAAATGCAGACACTAGTAAAGGGAGCTCACAGTAGCATGTAGAGGAGAGAGAGATGAGTATAAGGAGACAAAGGCTTCATAAAACAACAGCATGGAACAAAAAAAGCTATCTTGACATCAGGGAAAACAGGAGGGACAAAGGGAGGTGGTAAAATGCTTCAAAATGCTTGAAAAATGAGATCAGGAAGTTAAAAGGGACATGTCTTAGGAAAAAAAAAATAAATGACTTCAAGATATAAAAGCAGCTGCTATAGAATGTGACAGCCACCTAGGAGAAAGGGAACAACCTAAGGCTCCCATTTCCCTCCTGCCCTTCACTCTCCTCTCTCACTAATGAGCATCACAAAGTAATGGCAAGACTCAAAGATGGGAAACGCTGTAACAAAGCAGACCAGCGTCCACCCCTTCCAGCACTCTTCAAGCCCTCTCTAGGTGGGCTTGCGCCAATGTCCTGGTAGCGAAGCGAGCAGTTCTGGTGTGGGTGCCTTCCGCTGCCTTAATAAAAAGGATGTGTAACAAAAATCCAGTGCAAACAACGGGGCATAGCATTGCCTTAAACTACCCTGGCAACGCTTCCCAGGGTACGGCAACAGGGTTTTGACCTTAAAATCTGTTGCCCTAAACAGACGCCTATGTCCTTCTGGTTATAAAAGGAGGTAAAGATGGACTCACAAAAACCTCCCGCATTTTTGTGATGGGCAGGAGCAGAGCTGTAGGAGGAGACAGGTCTCATTATATTCTGTCAGGTTTTACTTAGAAGAAATTCAAATAATCACATGGTAAAAAAAGGAAGGGTTTGCAGAGAGTGGCAGGTGGTGAAAGCTTGGTAGGGATAACAGTGAGACTTGGATCATAAAGAATATTAATGATGGAGGAAGAATGCAAATATCGCAGCTTCTGAGCGGAAAGGGAAAGTTCCCCTCTGTAGTGCTCCAGACACACTAATAACCCTGCATGTTTGAACAGTTGTCCAGCCTTTCATCACTTTGTGATAATGTCATTGCTTAGTTTACCAGGCATGTAGCTCAGACCCTTTGGGTACTAAGGGAGGTGAAGTGTCTATGCACAAATTAAGCATTTTTTTTTTTCCTTTAAAAACATTAGAAATAAAATGAATTTAAAGTCTCATTCCACTGGTGCATTTAGAAGCTCCTCAAATAGTCTATTCCAATTCCACAGCAATTCTATAAAACAAAATGAATAGCACAAATCCAGCAAATATATCTCCTGCCAAGATGAGCTCTCCTGTTTTAAAATCTTTTATAGCATCTAATGTATTTATTTGCATCAAGAGGGCATTATGCCAGTTAACATCTGTGTTCTCTAGAGTTGGTAATTCTGCCTCCCATAACTAGTCATCAATTCTGCATGAAAATACACAACTGTCTTTCCACTATAGATTCTATGTGCTGCTCAATTTTTCCATGCACATTTAGAGAAATGTTTAGTGAAATACTTCTGCATAAAGAGATATAGACAGGAAAGGATGATTCAGATGTCTTTGGACACCCCGCCCCCACCCGGGGATGTCATTTATGGACCTTTTGGATTCAGATCAGATATTCCATTATGAAAAAAACTAAAGACCAAATCTTCTGCTAATATAAATTGACATGGCTTCTTTGAAATATACAGAAAATTTCCCAAATGTCTATCCACTAAAGCTTTGGTCCTGAAACCCTGGGGCAGTTCACAGCATGCAAATTAAGTAAATGCACATATACTTTAATGTGAATTAAGTGACCTCAACTAACAATAAAATCAAAGCAGGTGTCTCCTCCTGAAAGGCAGACATAACAAATTTTACCAAAAGTAAGGAGTTTTCCCAATTTAAAATAGCTTGAAAAACTAGGTGCCAGAGTTGCAAACACATTTAATCTCTCTGCAAATTTAGGTGCCTGAATACTTTTCAGTATCCAGCATTAAATGACCAGGAAAGAAACCCATCCTTTCCCTCTACGAAATCATAAAGGAGAATCAAAGTCATAGGAGAGAAAGAGGAGTTGAGATTTGGGCCAAGATCATGAGCAACTGGGTGGATCAAAGGTAAACCATGTGCCAGGCAAAATTATATAATTCATTATAATGCAACGAAAGAGCCAATTTTGTTTCCAGCATCACCACAAACTTTCCTTCCTCAGCTGACACTCCTGCCAGCCTGACCAACCCCAGGGTGCAATTGCACAGCATTGCTAACTGGCAACATCCTTAAAGTTTGCAAGCTAAAACTCTGCCTAGAGCACCTAAATCTCTAACTCTCAGCCCTGAAATTCAGTTATTGCGATGACTGGCTTGTCCATGTCTATGTCCTCTGGATCTGGTTTTATGAGAAAAGCTTGTGCTTGTAACAGTATACATTCTGTAAAGAATTACATTGCAATTAGAAATCTGTCCAAGAACCCTATTTCTATGCATGCAGCCATTAAATGGAACCTGCTAGTCCAACAGCGTGGTCTGGTGACTATCCTACTAGTTAGTGAACTAACCGTTGCCTAAATTACCGGTAGTTCATAATGGCCACTTACAGATAGCCTGTGGAGTACTAGCAGAAGGATGACCACTTTTCACCGCTGCATTCAGTATTTGCCGTGTACATTTTATTGTCTGAATGTTTCCCCAAGACCCTTTATGACTGCATGGTTGGGATCTATGCTTTGGCTTCTGCATAGCTTCAGTTGTACAAGAAAATAGCTATATAACACTTCAGCAGTCAGAACAAGGGATTTCAGTGGAAGTGTTGTGTGCTCTGAATATCCACAGAAGAAGAAACATCTTAGAATGATGAGGTCAACAACATGCCCAGCTTCTCATCAGGAAAACACATAACAGTTTTTACTACTTCTTGAGAGGTTTGTGAGCCAAATTATAGTTCCTATATTATTGTCAAACACAGTACTCAGGTTCCCAGTTTATTAGTTAGAGGCAGTCATTTTATTTATCTGTTGCGGTTACTGGATTTTCTTTTTTCCTTCAGATTTCTCTTTGGCTCAGTCTTTTCTCTTGAAATTGCTCATATTTTGGACAAGAAAACAGATTTATTTTCTGTGATATGCTTTCAATTGGTGATATCAGAAAACAAGTAGAAGAATGTGATATAGGTTTCAGGTTACATGTAGGAGCCAATTTTCTAGGATTAATGTCTCAATTAAGTGGAAGTATAACTTCAATATTCTTTTTAAAAATGTGTATCAAATCACACTGTCTTTCTCCTTCCTGGCAAATGTTTTAGTTATTTTACAGACCAGTGAAGTTCTGAGAGTCAGATCTTTTTCTGTCTCAATCACAACAGGCTAGACTTAATTTTCAAGCTTGTATACATACAGATTTCTTGCAGGAAGATTTATAGCAATCCAACTTCAGTCAATACCTTAGTTAAAGAAACAACAGGGCTTTCACACTAGCTATGACTCTAAACTACTCTTTACCTCACTGTTCAGTTTATTAACTCAATTCATTCTTCTGGCCAGAAATCACCACCTTATAGAGAGTCTTTATAGATAGTTCTCCAACAGAGAGCTAAAGGGGAACCATTCAGCCAAGACACCTTTTGCCTTCCCGGTCTCAATATAAATACTGAAAATGGTTCCAGTTTGGTTTCATGTATTTAAAACAGGAAATGCTTCACTTCTACATTTTCCACAAAATGGCTTATGTTGAGGTTTTTTCAGTTCTCACTGCATGATGCAAGAATCAAAAGCTAATGAGCAAATTCCAAGTAGGTGAGAAATCCTTTGGGGGTTTTCCCCATTCTTTCTAAACACTGAACTATGGCAGTAAGAGACTTTTTCTTTTTTTTTTTTTTTAAAGTGAAAAGCATTATACTGTTGCTGTGTATTCCAGCATGAATATATCACTAGCCAGAACAAAGGAACCACATACTAATCTTATGTGATTCTAAGAAATTCTCCCACACGCTTGAGTCATGGTCAAGCTGTTTAGCCTAAACATATTGTGATTAACGTAAGTAGCAAGTAAAATTGTTCTTCTCAGCCAGGACATTTTGACTCCACCTATATTTTTTCCAGTTACCCCAGACCTGAATGCAAAGACAAATGGTCTAGCCAGAACCCACTAAGTAGTTCTGATACTTCTACATAAGAAAGTGCTCTAATATTTTTTTGGCAGGGACTGGTGCCTCCTAATCAACAGACTTACTTCTTCACGACGTGGACAGCAACAGTAGGCACTGTCATTTCCCCTAGAATTGGAGCGCAAAAGCCCTCAATATGTTTGATTTTCTGTCTCAGAACTCTAGAGTCTCCAGGTTGTCCCTAAACACAACATAACACAAAAGTTCTATCGTTCATTTTATAATTAGATGTTTCAGCATTGTAGCTTATTGTTTGAACTGTAATGAAGTATTTTTTATCTTCTTTGGAATGCTACTTTTTTTTTTTTTTTATTTAAACACTTCTTGTTGTTGAGCAAACTGAGGTATATTCCTGGCTGCCACGCTACAAACAATTCAATTCTGCTGATGTTGCACCTGTCACTGTTTTGTGTCTCCACAGAAGAATCACATTGGTGCAAGTGTCCCTGTTGATCTGCTTCTATCATCAATGCCGCCTTTACAGTTCATGCTGGCATCTATCAATTCTCACTGTGTTCATGCCAGATGATATAGTAACACCACACATTCCAAATTCTGGCCCCAGTCTGACTAATGCAAACTTAAACCATTTATTTCTCAAACTTCACACTCCAACATCTGGAAAAAAAATAGTAACTACAATGCCAATTCTTGAATTATATTATTCTATTAGAAAACCAAGGACGTTTTTTTGTGCATCCGTATGCATGAAGATCACATATTCTACCAAAAGCAACAGAGCATGATAGAGGTTCGTTGGGCTTTAGTGAAAAGGTCATTAGACATTTGAAAAAGTAATTACCTGCATCTATTCACTATCCCCTATGACATCCTTAAGAAGAGATTTCTCCTTTATCATGCCTCTTAGACAGTATCACAGTATCTTTCACAGACCTTGTAACAAGGAATGCAGGAACTTTTTTTTTTTTTTTTTAATTATTTTTACATTTTGAAATACCTTATTACATAATACTTTGGGGGGGGGGTGGTCATCTTTCTTTTATGAACTTTCAATGAGAAAGTGCAAGTAGCAAAAATATTGACAAATATTGTTAGACTTCTCTATAAAGAACTATTAATTAAACCCCTGAGCACTGCAGTGATTTAAAATATCTATTGCTAACTTCTGTATTTTGGAGATAGGAGGAGGTGGCAAGGGGCCAAGAGAGTTATCTAAGGCAGAGATATTGCATGACGCTCAGGCCATGATCAGTCGTTTCATAAAAATAAGATCAGACTATGAACAGCAGCAGCACCAGCCTAGCTGCACTTACCTTTTTTTTTTTTCTTTGTCCCTGAGAAGACACTTAATATCAAGCTTAATCATCCAAGATTGTCAAACTCAGGGTTCCCTTATAAAAGGTCCCCTCACCAAAGGGATACGGAATATTTTTTAAATGTCTTTGTACTTCACATTTCAAATGCCTTTTGCTTTTCCTTCTTTTTTGTACCTTTAGTATAAGCTAAAAATATTTTGAATAGTGATTGCCATGGCAATAAGTAAGCTAAGCTCTCAATATTTGAACTTCCAACTAATGCTTGACAGTTCAATGTTGTGTGTTGACTCCAATTTATGTATTACATCCAGTTTAAGACAACAAACTCCACAGAACACTGAGGTTCATCATGGCTCCACACAGGGCAGCACAGTGGGGAATTTGGATCTGGCCAGGAAAGGGACGAGGACACGTGAAGTGTAAGTAATTGCTTGAAAGCAGCAGCGCTATACTTTAATATATGGGAATGCAGCCATAATAGCTTCTGCTTTCAGCCAGGGGACTGAGGAGTAGATATGGAAGAGTTGCTCTGTATTCTTTCCATGGGCACCTCTACCCAATCCTCCTGCTTTGCCTTTTTCTTCAGCATAAAGACTGTTTTACCTGCATTTTTGCAGAGGCAATAAATCCAGTCCTAAGTGAAGAGGCACAAGTCTTTGGAAATAAACTTGAATGTACTGAAAGTGCCTCCATGCCTTTGGTGAGATATCAAGAAAATGAACTTCCACTGATATCAAAAGAAAACTGTTATTGATAAGGCATTAGGAGCAATTTTATCTCTCTGCTTTGTTTTTAGTAAAGAAATATGGTATTTTTCTTCAAATCACCCTGGAATTTGGTATATGCTTGATTACAGGGGACATAAAAGATGGGTGATGAAGAAAACTTTCAACGGTTGTTCCTGCTTGACTTGCAATATAAAGGGCAAGGAGCCTGATTTTATAGACCCTAAAATATAAAAAGGACTCAAAATCCAATATACAGCTTTTTGTTGTTGTTTGCTTCAATAAATCTACATTTTATCTTCTCTGCAGGGCACAAGTTTATCTTCCAAACAACGTCCATTTTGAAGATACACTCATCAGCACTGCAGTATAATTTTTTTGAGAAGTGCTGCAGGATTTCTGACTCCTATGGAGTACAAGTAACAGAATAATATAAAGATTACAACTTAAAACATAAGCACAGCAGAGTATATTTGCCCTCGCCTTCTGTAACAGACACTGCATTGGTACACAGCTGCACTGTTAGAAAATGCATAGCCTTACTCCAATCTGTAAGAAAAATATCAATATCATACAGGTGTATATTCATGAGGCATGTCAGGTGCAGGCAAATACGCCTGATTCTGAAACTACACATAGCTAGTCACCTGTAATTTATAGTTTTTCCACTGACTCATAGTTTTGCATCTCTATAACTTTCCTCAAATCAAAACCCTAGCTCGTCATGCTGCACATTACTACTAGGATCCATTACCACAGCTTGATCCTTCATTAAGGTATCAATATTCGTCCCAGCACTCTTTGCTCCAGAATCCCCAATTAAATTACTGCTTTAATTGTCTGCTGTCACTGACAGATAGGTAAGTGCATGTGCCTAGTCCACAGCAGCAACCGAAGGTACTAGCCTTAATGCAGAATTACAGTACAGTTTTAAATGTTCGTTCTTTATGCATAAGAAATGGTCATAAATCACTGCTTCAGCACAGTAATCTCCAAATGGTGGGGATTTTTTTTTTTTTTTTCTTCCAAGTTGTGATTCACACTTGTACTTGCCACTGGCCTAATTTAGAAGTTACGGTCCCTTCTGCTTTCCAATCCTCATCAATATTCTGAGACTGATAAAACTCATAAGTATTTCTTTTAAAACGAAGGTACTTTTTAAAGTAGCTGTCCATATTTTGAGTGTCTGGGAATCCTTTTTCTATTTTGATGGACATTCAAGAAGAAGGAAAGGGATTGGCATTGACACACTGAATTTAAGTTAGAAGGCCAAATTCTGTAAGTTTCCTAGTAAATAATGTTATTGTTTTACCTGGGCTAAGCCTCACTCTCCACTGCATGCAGAACAAGACCAACCCCAAAAGATGGGGGGCAAGGGCATATACCCGCACGTGGTTAAAAGTGACAGTGCCTCCAACCACACAATATTCCTTTTATTCTGTTTTGATTGTTTTATACTTGATCAAAGATTTAAACTGTGCTGAAGTGGTTTATAGTACTAGCTAAGTTAAGAACTGACATTTTAATGGCACATTTGAGGAATTTATATAGACAAGTCATATGACCCCAACGTGATAGCTTAAATGTAGCCCTGAGTAATTCAGCCCAGACCCCAAGGGTTCAGGCAAAAATCATAACTCTCTTTAGTCTTTGAGCCATTAAAATTCAGCTAGACTGTGAAGTTGACAGCTGTTTACTGTAAGGTTACCTCCTGCCTGCCAAATAATAGGGCTGCTATTGGCACCCTTCCACCCTCTTAGTTGAGAGAAGACTTCCTTAGAGTCAGAACGGAGCTAAAACGTTACATTCCTCACGCTGGAAAGGTGTGTATCTTTAAATAGGCTTAAGCGAGATTGAAGTGGTCCATTACCTTACTTTGGTTCTTTTCAAAGTAAATGTTATCACAACATTTGAGTGGAATATAAATGCCAAACTGGAATTCAGCCTAGTAATACTAGAAGACCCACAAGAAGATCAAGAGTAACGGCACACACTCTTCAGAGCCTTCCAGCTCACATCTTTCTCTGGATGCCCACACTGCTGTGGGAAGAAAACTAGGCTTCCTGCCTTGCTCCCTTCGCTATAAATGAAAAGAAATACTTTCTCCTTTGTCACATGGAAAAAAGCCATCATTTTCTATCACCAGCTGCCAAGAAGATGCATATTAATGATAAAAAAAGACAAATGTCATGTCGAGGTCAAGAAACAGTGCAGAAAAGTCAGCAAAATCCTCTCATTAGAGCCGCAAGCCCTCTTTCTCATAATTTTGTACTTCTGTGTTTTACGGTATCTAAAACCACTCTCACGGCTGTTGAAAACAATTTGCATTACACCAGTATTAGCTAAAAATAGGGTAGGAGATACGACGACTCCTCTTTCTTTGCAGCTTCCTAACTCTCCCGTGTGCTCTCTCTGCAAGCCCGTGAGTTTTCACTCCCTGCCACAAAGCTCGTGCATCTCATCAAAGAGGACAGACCCTCCTCATTTTCCATCACAGTCAAAAACACATGCTGAAAGAGACAGTTTTGAACCACTCAGGACACATGCAAACAACTGAAATCTTTCATTTTTCAACCACTCTACCGCCAGAAGATTACATAAAAGGGAATAACTCTACGACTGCTTCCTCCTGTTATATTTTAAAAGAAAATAAAGAGGTATCTATTAATTTCTCTCAAAAAAACAGAATAGGTACCTACCTGCAACAGCAGAGCTGGGCTTCTGATCCTTACGAGGAGAGCTGCCGGTCCACCAGCCCAGCTGGCTCAGGTGCCCAACCTTAAAGAAGGGCGGAGGCCCAAAATACCTCTCCTTTTGGCATTTTCTGTTAATTAGCTCTAAATAGCTTTACATGCACCTGCCTTGCTTGGGTCTTAGGCACTGTGTAAGAGACCCCAAGTCCCAAACTCAGTGTGGGAGTTGGCTGTAGTGAGCAACAACTGCTGCGTGGGTGTTTCAGGAACTGACTGGGAGGCAGCGGAGTGCTTACTGATACTTGTAGTTTTTAAAAGTCATTTGATACTTCTGAAAATCTTACCTAAGCGCTTTGAACAACACCAAATGTCAGCAAAACCGGAATGCAATTAAGATACTCCTTGTGAACACAGAAAGCCCTTTCCTGAGCGGGTCATGAGGGAAGCGTTTCCACCTTAAAAAGAGTTGCGGAGCAGATATTTGTAATCATATCATGGAGGCACCGAGCCCAGGCTGAGCGCTGGAGCTGGTGCAGCTCTAACGCCGTAGGGTCCAGAGGAGGTTGCTGTTGACAGTAGCCCGATGTGCTGCATGCTATCACATCCCTCTCTATTATCCGGTGAATTTTGCTCGTCCGGGCTGCTACCCTCATTCTCTTCAGCATCCATCAACGGTCCGCCGTTGTGTTCCCAAAAAAAAGCAATCCGCGCCCTTCATGGGCATTAGGATCAACTGTAATTCCCATTTATTTTACTTGTCTTACTCATTAGTATTTACTGTGCCTTCCTTGGCTTTTGTGTTGTTAGCTCCTCCGTTTTCCGCGACTAAGATGGATGTTGAATTCTTTGCAAATGGGACTGTTCAACAGATGGCTGTTCAGTTCGTGCTCTATTGGATTGATTGTTTGGTCTTTTTATAATTAGATTTTTCTGGTGCTTCGTATTATTTTAATGAATCCTTATTAATGGATGGGGCTAAACAAATAAGGCTTTCCTCAAGTGTAACGACTTTAAACATGTAAACAGTTAAGAGCATGCCTTCATATATAACAGTGGTTAAAACCATTTTGGCCTGAAAAACCGTCTTTAGACCGTCCTTGTGCATGTGCGGGAAATAGTCTTGGGTGCCATTATTTTTAAACACTTAATTAATTTTCTTCAAACCAAGATTATTTTCTTCCTCTAATGAGAATTATAAAACCTGTCAGGTCTGAGGCTTCTATCTTTAGTCATTTTTTGGAATTATGCAAGTCCAGAATTTAAAATAGAACATATGGAGGCTCCTCGACTCGGTTCAAAAATGGCAGAACTAATTCCATAGAAAGATTTCTCAGAAAAAGCTGACTTTGAAGCCAAGTGGATCATGGAAAATTTTAGCAAAAAGTGTATTTTGAGAAGGTATGAGTTGCTTAAAATGCTGTGTTGCATCTTAATCTTAACTTTAGCATTTGCTATCAGGAATGCTATAATAACATTATAATTATCTATAATATCAGAGAATTTTCTGTTCATCCTACTTAAAGGTAATGCAGCGTGAGTCACTACAAATTATGAAACTGAATTGCCATTTTAATTTCAGGATATCATTACCTCAACTTGCACAACCCAGGTATACCTAGCTAGGAAGCAAGTTTTCTTATATATATATTTATATACGTGTACATATTTACATAGACCTTTGGAAAAACAGACTCAATAAAATTTAACATCCCCTTTCTTTTGGGTAGTATGGCGCTGGACACTGAGACGAAGTTACTCCGTGATGCTTCTCTTCCCATCTGTTATTTCTCTCCCTGATTCTTGGCAGTTTTTCCACCTGACAACTCGGCGGTGAAGGTCTGAATCCAGCGATCTGAGTGGGTGATATCTATCAATCTTGTGCCACACGTATGCAACATTGCTAGGCAACAGGTAGCAGTATGACACCCACATTCTGCAATTTCCTTTTGGTGACTGAGACTTTTACTATATTAATTATACTGAACTTTATTTCATGTATTTCAGGCATTAACTTCTATGGAAAATATTTTTAAGAACTCCTTGAGCTAAGATTACTTTCTGTTGCATATTGAATGAACAAATATTGTGTCCTGGTTTCAGCTGGGATAGAGTTAATTGTCTTCCTAGTAGCTGGTATAGTGCTATGTTTTGGATTCAGTATGAGAAGAATGCTGATAACACACTGATGTTTCAGTTGTTGCTGAGCAGTGCTTACACCAAGTCAAGGATTTTTCGGCTTCTCATGCCCAGCCAGCACAGAGTGCGCAAGAATTTGGGAGGGGACACAGCCAGGACAGCCGACCCAAACTGGCCAAAGGGATTGTCCATACTATATGATGTCATGCTGAACAGTAAAACTGGGGAGAGTTGGCCGGGGGGTGGCGGCCCGCTGCTCGGGAACTGGCTGGGCATCGGTCAGCAGGTGGTGAGCAATTGCACTGTGCATCACTTGTTTTGTATATTCTTTTATCATTATTATTATTTCCCTTTCCTTTTCTGTCCTATTCAACTGCCTTTACTCAACGCACGAGTTTTACTTTCTTTCTGATTCTCTCCCCCATCCCACTGAGGGGGGAGCGAGCGAACGGCTGTGTGGTGTTTAGCTGCCGGCCAGGTTAGACCACAACATATTGGCAACTGATAAAGTCATCATTCAAACAATTGCTAGATATGAATATGGTGCACGAAACCTTCTAAAATTGCAGATAAGTGGGATATCAGATTATTTGGTGTTGAAGATAACTATGCTACAAGGAAAAATTTTTGCACAGACTTCAAAACATAAAAGACATAAAAATATAAAGTGAGGAGATAACTAGGGAGGAAGTTCCTTTTTTCTCTACTTGCTTTCTCTACTCTATTTTTTTGCTGGCTTCTCTTTTTCAGTGGTTAGGATGCTACAGAGGGACTAAGCTACAGATTTACTTTCATGCCCCATCACAGACGTTTTGTGTGACCACAGGCAGATGAGGCTATGTTATACTACAGAGAGAATGCAAGTGAACTCCACTCACTTTACTTCTCTTGAATTAGCCTAGCTTAGGAAAAATAGCCAGCCCTTCAGCATTATTACACCCTTGCAGGTAATGTATTTTTCTATGGATCTGGGATTTCTCAAAGATGTGTTCCACAGTTATTTAAGCTGCAATAAACTGGGTCATTCTACACATTTAATTTTGAAATAATTTGCCTGTCCTTTCTGAATACACAAAGGAAATCCCTGAAATGTGCTCAAAAGGAGCTAGTCTATTTGTTGTAAAGTGCTTGTGTTAGCCACTGATGAGTAATAGTAAGTTCAGCTTTAGTTCACACTCTCTGAGAAACCAGCCAAATCAAATTAACAGCAGCAGCATACTTATATTCAAAGTTTTGCCAGCAGACAGAACATTATCCGGGGCAGCCCTTGAATTACAACCCAAACTATCTTTGCAGCAAGACGAGGCTCTTTGAAGGTATGTTCAAATGATCTGAATGATCACGAGCAATCAAATTACCATTACTTGCAGAACTACCATTGGTTTCTATGTCTTGGCTAAACATGAGTAATCCGGTATGCCAGTATCATTTATGAGAACTTGAAGCCTGGCCTTTGGGCTCTCACCTGTATCACTTTATCTTCCACAGTGCTCGTTTGTGAGCTGCTCGTAACCTGCGTGTGCAGGTACATAGTTCCTTGATACCTGCAAATGCCATATCAAGGCAGATAGTTCCTTAACTAGCAGCTTAAATTTTGCTGTATTAAGATGAATGGAAAGAGGGAAGAACACTCCGAATCTGTATGTAATTTTTGGTCAACAAGACAAGTATGCTTATATGCTGTATTATGTAAGGTAACTATTTTTATAAATGAAGTCTCTTTTAAGTGTGTCCACGGGATACTGAGTCTCAGCATCATTTATTGTACAGGCATGCCAGCAGTTATGTGTCTATCTGAGAAACATTTGCTGCTGTTACCAGGTTTCATGTTCAGGTTATGCCTATGACTGGAATGTACTTTCTGTATAGAAATTTTAACTATATACAAAGAGAATGACTTCAAGAATTTGAAATGCATGAAGAATTTCTTCTTTTCTCTTGCAGCTGTCCTCTCCTGACATTGGCTCAACACTGCAAGGGGAAGCAAATTCCAAACCTGAACAGTAGACCTAAACCAGATAGGAAAGCTGTTGTACTTAGCTGTGAGGTGTATCAGGAGGAAAACAAGAGAACAGTTGCTTCAGAAGACATTTTTCCTCTCCATTTGGAGAACAACCTCTTCAGTTACCAAACACACCTTTTTAACACTGAATCCCGCTGGCCTAGGGGGAAAAAAAATGCAGTGCTGACAAACACACATAAAAATCTGGATGGGTTTTTGATTAGTTTGTTCCCTGGTGCTGCACGTTTTTGTGCCAGACATGAGCCCAGTAAGAGCAGAAAAGCCTGCCATGTTTGCAAATACTTGTTGGTAGTCAAATAGGAGCGCGACCTTGAGAGTCAGAATTTATCACTGAAAAATACTGTTGTTTAAGCAACAGGTGGCTTCAGTTGCCCTGTTAGTATTTGGATTTTTGTAATTTCTGCTAAGATTTTAGCAGGCAACATCAAAAGCTTTAGCTCGGGGAATTCATAAGCAGGGATATGTTTAATACAATTTCAGATGTATTTGCAGAAGATGCAGAACTTGCTGTGGGAACTGATAATTTAATTAGATTCTGGTTTATGTGATTCATATACCTAATCTTCTGAGTACTATATAAAAAAATAAATACAACTTAATTTTTCATAGGCCATTGCTTTGTTCTGCTATACAAGCAAACAGCTGATTACATGGAAGGCACAGCTTTGATTGGCTGTAAAAATTAGGACCTCATTGTACTGTGAAATAGCTTTCAAACACAGCTAAAGAAAACAGGCTGCATATACATAAATACATAAAATCCCCAGGGAAAAATTAACACCATATTTGGGAATTCTATGTTGAATCTCACAAATCATATGAAGCCTTGAATACCAGTAGCTTAAACAGAAAAAAATGTTCTTCATAAACTATTTATAATACACATTTCTTAAAATGTTAACTTTCAGTTTTGCACCAAGATTTAATGTAACCAGCATGAGACTTTTAAGTAAAGTCTCCCTCGTATCTCTAGGCTACATACTGTGATCAACAAAAGCGCTGGCTTTATCATTTTCATAGACATGATGCAGCTGTAGTTCTGTGGTAGTCAAGGAAATTATACCGGTGAAAGTAAGAGAATCAGGCCCACATTTATTAAGTAGAATAGAAATATTTCTTTATAGGTTCAGCAGACACTTAATACGTGTCTGGATGTATCTGATATGCAGGGAAAACCAGTTTTGTCTTGGACTGACTGCATAATTTAAAATGTATATGCCCTGAGTATCTCTAAAATCTCATGTAAAACAAGTTTGCTCTATTTGTGGATGCCATGAAGGTCAAAAGGATTTTACAGACTTTTTTTCCTTATTTAAACAGTGCTTCAGTGATCAAATTCTACAGATTGTTAAAACCCTGTAGCTACCTGCAACTAAGCAAAACTCTTACAATTTACAATAAATACAGCGGCAGAGCATCATAAATCTGGGTATACAGAAATTTAAGACTTGAGATCTAAGAAAAAAGAATTCTTTGGCAGAAGAGACAATATTTGTATAGATTTTCTATACAAAGCCAAGATCAGTCCCCTTCCAATTTCCTCTAGAAAGCGCAAAGAATGTGTGGCACCTATTGCAAACAGGTAGTAATATTTGTTATAGTCTTTTAGAACCTATTCCATCCAAATTGGTGCCTCTGCAGAACCCCAGCTGCTGGTTTTTGTGCCAAGGAAGAAAAAGAAGGGCAGCAGGTAAGCTGTAAAAGCACACACGTGGTGAATCAGTTCTGCACCGACTTGTGCAGCAGAGCGCTGGGAGGAAGCCGTCGTGGGGAGGCCGAAGCTGGGCTCCTAACGCTATGGAGTAACTTCACTCTGTTGTAAACCTGCCATGCACGAGGAAGCAGAAAGACCAGAGATACATCCCAAATGGACCCATTTCACAGAATTCCTTCTTTGTAAAGTGCCGGTCGACGCTGCAGCTGGAATCTGCCCAAGTCAGGATGGTTTCATGCTTCAGGAGAAGTGGACACAAGGGTGCAGTTGCAGAAAAAAAGAGCAGTATGATGAAGCTGTCCCTTATCGTCCGAGAGGCCGTATCAACTGAAAATATTTCTTCCAGCAAGTGTCAGGATTTTTTATTTTATTAGAAAGTTCAATGGGATTTAGTATGTTCGTGTGCATGATTACTCTGGTTTTGTTTTCAATTTTCAGATAATCTAAGTCTGAGAGCTATATGTTTATAAAATTTAAAACACCAGAAGTATTTTGGCACTCAGAAGACATCCTCATTTAAAGCAGCTTGGCTTTCATTTGCCCTGCATATTTTCCCACCCTTCACTCCTCATCAGAGTGGGCAGAGAATGCTACCAGACTGCAGGGGGGACATTCTGCTTATAAACAGGGCAGCTGACAATAGAAAAGGCAATATAGCTCTGTATTGGGCATAGGTGGATTTCTTTCCAGTGCTGTATGGTTGGTTCAGCTTCACGGAGTGATGCTTTTCTATTTGCTTTTAAAAAGCTGGAATTATCTTGAAGCTCTTTAGCCATTAAATTTCCTCAGTACATATATGCATACACAGATAATATAACTGGAAGACAATGAAAAGAATAGCACAGCGTGATTTCTTATTTCTTTTGTTGAATTGTTTCAAGTTCTCTTCTTGGAGGAAGATGTGTTTCTAATAGTTTCAGTTGGAATATACAAAGCTAATGATGTACATTGCTAATGCACAAAACAGATTTCCTATTGCAAGGAGCCTTAGACAATAAACGTATAATGAGTCCACAAGTAATTTCTCACTGAAAACTAACGGTTCCAGAGTCCTTGACCTAAGTGTGGGATTTTTTTGTCAAGATGGCCAAAGCCATCACAAGTACGTAAATTGAAAAAGGACATAATGGCTATATCAATATGTCCAGAAAACTATTCAGACTCATGAATTCAATCTACAGTAAGATCAGCCAAGGTTATCACCAGATGTTTCTTGTCCCACATGCCACAGCTTGATTGTATTGTAATTAATTCAGCTGAAAAGTCTCTGTAAGAACTGTGTTTTCAGCACAATTTCAAGCTTGGTTTCAAATACCAGAAATCGTTTCCGATTTCGTAAAACATCCTAGACAAAAGTGAAACTCTGCAGTTAAAGTATGCCAAAAAATACTTACAAAAATTGCATTTAAAGAGCGTTAAAGGAGTATTCTCAAAGTAGTTATGATTAAAGCTAGACCTTTGGGGTTCAGACACTTAAGTATGTATAGCACAAAGGTTTAGGGCCTTATTCAGTAAACTATTTGCCCCAGACCATGCTGCAAGTTCAGAGGTACAACAGAAATTTGAACTCGGATTTCTGCACCAAACCATAGTAGTATTTATCCAGTTAGCTGTCCATAATATGAACAAACAAAAAAATCAATATTTCCCAAGGTATTTTACAGCTCATCCTCCATTTTTTTATGGCATATCAGACCAAAGACCTACTATATTCTTGTTGTGAAGAAAGATGCTTTTAGTTATTTAAAGTTTGAGGTCCATTTAAAAATGAATTTCATTAAAGTCAGATACTCACCGGCATGAAGTTAAGACATAAATAAAACAGAACATATTTTATCGTAATATACCGCTTTATTGTGCTGCAATATTTGCAGAAAGGACACATTGAAATGCACTTCCAAACTACTTTAAACCTAATTCTGGACAATAGAAGCCTGAGACAAAATGACATATGTTAAAAATTATGGTTCTGGTTTTCAGAGATATTGACCATCAAAGCCTATATTTAACTTCAGGTAGAATTGTGTTCAGCATGTCTGAAAATTGGGCCCTAAATTAAAGATAAGTGTTTTTACCTGGGTAACATCCCTTTAAGTACCACCCACAAATTATATAGTGATAGTTCTTCCCATAGGAAAATCATCTTTTGGATTATTTTAAGATAAAAGCACAGACCAATGTCAGCCCTCTTACAAGCTGCATACTAATGCGAGGAGGGGAAGGAAGGATTTATTTGGAATCTTCTAATTGACCTCAGTGGAATTGGGCCTGGACCCATTAAAACATTTATGAAAAGCAGTTATGGAGCATGAATAGTACCCAGTCTAAAACATTAATGTCTAGGTAATATTAAAAGTAATTTGTTTAAAAATAGCAGGGAGGGGAGGAGCAGGAGCCCGGCTGCATTAAGGCCTAAATTCCTCCAACTTTCTGTTGGTCTTTTTTATCGTGATTTTTTAAACAGTTGCAGAGAGAGAAGCTGCTTTTTTTCCTTGGGCTTCTCCTTTCCCAACACTGGCCCAAGTGTCAGTGATACTCCTCATTTTCACCTCAGCCCTGCATTACCCTGATTTTTAGACTAACATGCCAACATATCACAGCTTCATCCTTTCTCAGGAATGACGTAGGCAGTTAAAGGCATTAAAACAAATAGACCTCCAAAATTAACGTGTTTTGCAGAAAGTAAGCGCGGAGGTATCCAAAGCCAGAGGATATGTTCAGAATAGCGGAATTCAATTCCAGCGTGTCACAAAATGTTCTCCATCACCACAGCATGGCAGAAACCCGTTCTTAATGCTATGACAGATGCTCTAAATACGTCACTTACTCAGAGTTATTGGATATGGGAACATGCAAACCTACCAATAATGCTAGAGCCTATGCTTTATGAAGGGCACAGGTACCAGAGAGGTAACTGCCTCCCTAAGGATTTAACAGTAGCTGCGTAACTCCATGGCGTCTTGAGTATGAGCCTCTTACAGCGGCTTTTGGGATAGCGTCTAGTCCAAACAAAAGCTGCCATTAGTGTATGGTCTGTAGCTAACAAGTACCTGCGTGGAAATCGCCTAGCAAAAGTTACCCCAGTTAGCAATGAAAAGGGAACAAACAGACTGGTAGGAAACATCTGTGACCCTTCCTGTCCAGTACATCTTCTCTCCAGTTCCCAAAGCACCGACTTCTCCTGTGGCCCTTTACGGTTTATATCCAGAACCTCCCAAAATGAACCATGGCCATATGCACATTTACCTTTGAACACATGGACGTTGCGTTGCGTCTCTTCAAAGGCGGAAGAGCCGCGTGGTCATCCTAGAACTATAAAAGACATACTTTCAAAAACCAATGTAGCAGCCCAGCTTTTGACCAGAAAAGATCTGCAAGAGTATGTGATGCCAATGCTTATTTTCTCTACTGCTTTCAAAGGGACGTAGCAGCAACATGACTGAGTCATCTCACCAAGGGCCGTGGCTGCTCCTGTCCAAAGGCTGCCCGTGGTGGAAGTCAGCGCCTCGCCGTTTGTCCTGGCCAACCTCCAAAGCCCTCCCCTGCCTGCTTTTGGCTACCTGCAATTTTTCACGGAAGTATTTAAGACAAGCCATTTTGGAGATGAAAAGCAAAGCATTGTGATTTGAGAATTTTGCTTCAATGTCTCGTGAAAGGTGTGGTCTCAATGCTTTGTGTCCTTGTATTTAATTCCCACTCCCTGCTCGGGCTATGTCTTACAGAGACCACTGCAGCCTGTTTCTCAGACAAGTCGGCTTTTAATCAAACATAACTACTTGCTTGTACTTGTTTATTTTTCAGAAAAAAAAAAAAGATTTTTTTGTGGGGGTACGTATTTTTAGGGAAGAAACAAAATCTCCGCTAAAAAATACCTGACGAACATTTTTCAAGTAGGCCTACTTTTTATTTTTTAAGGTCTGTTCCTAGTACGGAATCTTTGATGTAGTCAGCAAGACTTTTCTTCTGCCTAGAAGACCTATTGATATATAGCCAAAGAGAGAGCAGAGAAAAAAATCCACTCTTATATGTCACCGGACTCTTAATCTATTTTATGAGCCTTAAACACTACAACTCTTTGCACAGTAGAAATTTCAAAAGATCTAGAAACTCCATTTTTTCTCCTTATGTGGCTTTTCTAAACCTGAAGTTTTACTTTTCATGAATATTTTTAACCAGCAGAAACCTTTTTAGGCTTTTTCTTACATCTATCCTTTGTCAAGGAAGAAAGAAGCAATCCTGTGAATCAGATCCCATGTGCATAATCACACAACTATACGAACTAATCGCATCCATAAAAAGCATTCGGTTCAAACATTGCTGTATAGGGAATGCTTAGCCTTAAAAATTATGCTGTTTGGACTAGCAACTTTGAATACATCTTATGAGCAATCCATCTGCACTAGTACTTTTTTTCTTTTTTTAACTTAAATCAGGGGACGTGAGCAACCTGACAGTGTCTATAATAAGCCCGCTGATTACTTCACCTTTTGTAATTCTTGCTTCTTTTTTGTTTCACGTTTCTGCTATACTAAGATGCACATTGTTCAAGCGTTTTCAAAAAAATGGATCAGATCTTGATTGCCAACTAGGAAGTTTAGAGTAGTAACCTCAACCGAGTTTATGACGAGCTTCAAATTTGTTACCCCATACAGAGCCATCACCCATCATAAATAGTGCAAGTTGGGTGGGCTGGATTTGCCACTTAGCCTTGGAGGACTCATTTACAGCACGGATTTGTCACCTTTATTTTTAGTCACTGAGTCACGGCCAAGCCTGGGGGCTCGCCGTGCAGGTGGAGGGGTGGCGGCAGGCAGCGCGGTGGCCGGGGACGAGGGGTGGTGGGCATGTGGAGATGCTGACGACATGGGGGACACCGGGTGGTGGCGAGGGGGGGGAGTGCCAGGGATGTAGGGGACACCGGGTGGTGGGGACAGAGGCTGGAGACACAGAGATGCTGGGGACATCGGGTGGTAGGGACGTGGAGAAAACCGAGGGACACAGGGCGGTGAAGATGCAGGGGTGGCAGGGACAGCAGGCAGCTAGGACATGGGGGAGCGTGGGACACGGGGTGGTGGGGTCTCCAAGGACACCTGGAATGTTGTCTTTCGAACCCCGACACATTCCGCCCGGCGCTGGAGCTGCCAGCAGCAGACAGAAGCCTGGCCGGTAAGTGAGAAAGCTGCCTGTCTCTGTGCCATGCACAGAAGGGGTCTCGGTGGGCCTGGGTTATCCCATGTGGAATGTTTCCCTTTGAGGAATAACAGGGTATTAACAGTTTGCTTTTCCCGAGCTGGCTGTAGCTTTGGTGCTTGCAGAGGGGACAGTCCCGTGAGGGAGCAGAGGGCTCCTGGCCATCGCAGAGGAGACCCACACCTCCTCCTCTATTGCCTTCATGCGTAATGGGGTGGCACTAACGAGGGAGCAGCTTTTCTTTTAATTCGCCTCACCCAAATTTACCGTCCAGCCTCAGGACTTTCCAGAGAGCGCAATGGGTTTCTTCCAACCATCTCCTCTCCCACCTACCCAAAACCCCTTGTTTCTTTCTACCACCTAAAATCAACCGCTTTACATCTCAGCCATCTCCACTCGGGGATATCATCTGGCAATACAGATCTTTTTTGGCACTCATCTCAACCCCTCTCCGCTCTCTCTCCATCCACAGGTTTTTTCCTCTCCCATTAGTCATTTAAGTTTTAAAAAAATCAGCCTTGAAGCCTTCGGGTGGAGAAGGGCCTTCTCCTTTTTTATTTCAATTTTGTTTCCATTTTGCATCTTCTTTCCAGTCCCATTTCATTATGACTACAGCTTTTTTTTTTTTTTTTTTTTTTTTTTTTTTTTTTTTTTTGAGGAAAAAGGCCTAATTATTGTTTATCTGGATCTCCCTGGATCCTATTTCCAAATTACTGCATCATCAACAACCCCCTAAACAGACACTAGGAAAATTCACATGAGGGAGAGACACTGTGAATACTCCAACCACAGGGAAAGCTCCGATCAGAGCTTGCACGTTGTTAGACACCAGAGAGGCCGGCTATAAAGGCCCAGCAAAATCGGTGTCATTAGTCCTACTCATCATCTAACTACATTTTTCACGCTCCTACCATCTTCCTTTATTTCTCTATTCCCTCCTCAGATCTTCAATGCTTCTCCCCTCTTACTGAATCCCTAGGCATTTCTATTTTATTTTTTTCCCCCTTTTGTTGCTTTAGCCCTGCCGCACTTTTCCCCATAATCGTTTTGCTCTGCTCTGCACTTTTGAGCCAAAAGATCAGTAAGCGCGGATAGGATGCAGTGATTCATTTGTCTAGGTTTCACCTCAACTGCATAGCTAAAGTGGGGAAATTTAGATGCCATATCTAAGTTGTACCTGGGGGAGCAAACATGCAGAGGAAGCAACAGGGCTGAAGCTACTGGGGAAAAAAAAAAAAAAAAAAAAAAAAAGCCTGGCTTGAAAGTAAATTTATTCATTTTTCTGCAAAACAACATTTTTTAGCAACATGGCACATTTGCTCTGTTTTGCGATTTTGTATCATAGTTACTTGATTAATTGTGCTGATTTTGCTTTGTGTTTCTTACTCACTTCTCTCCCTCTGGTAATGGGATTCTTTAGTCCTCGGCACCTAAGAGTATAGCTTGGCACTGGGATGAGACTGTTCTCTGTGGGGTTTATGCCATTTCCAACTCTATTCCAAAATGCTTGTTGAACCCTTGCAGTGTTGCAAGTTGTGAACATAACTCCTGTGCGTCTTCCTCCATCAGCTCTGTTTTGTGGCCTGCAGTTACAAGGTTTATCTGTCTGGGTTAGAAGCAGTGGAGATTTCATATTTTACTGCATTTTTTAAGTACATTTGCAGAATTTCTTTAGAAAGTAAGGTTAACAAGTTACTCCGATTTAAGCGTGTTCAGCAATTTAGTCTCTTGACAAATGAATAAGGACCTTACTGAAAACCCTTTTCTAAACCTGTTGTAGCTGTTTTTTAAACCCCATACATCAGTGGAGCTCAGGTCCTGAGGAGCATGACTATACCTCCTCCAGTGGTCCAAGGTGGGAAGAGACCTCTGTTTACATTCAATGGTCTGAGATGCAAGCGGTAGAAGAAGGGTTGTGGGGATACGGATTTCCCTTCTGGTATTATGTACAAGTAAGACACCTTCCAGCAGGTTCAGTTTCTTCCATTTTCCAAATTTTGCGCTGAAAGTATTCACAAGGATGTGAGGAAAGGCTGAGCTGGGATTACTAAGCTGGGGCATCCTGTAAAGTATTTAGGACCAACTGCATTAAGGACAGCCGTGCAATCCCATAGCGTGCTCGTGCGCTCCAGCAAGCTCACGGGCTTGGACTGAGCCAGTGCTTCACTTCCCCAACAGGGATGGTCCTCAACAGCCCCCGAGGCGAGTACAATTGTGCTGGGCTGGCTCAGTACCAATTTTAAATGGGACTTAGGGAAGGCAACTGCAGGAACCCTGAAAGCGAGAGGCTGATCTGCCACGGGTCTCCTGTACGTCTGTCTCTGAGTAGGATTCACTTCTCTGTGCCTCATTTCTGTATCCCCATTTTACCACAAAGGATATTTCTTTCCTCTGCCTGGTCTATTTAAAAAAGTCTTTTACAATGGATATGTAGAAGTGTAATAGGAACCTGACCTCACATGGCGCCATTTAATTTTATTGTAATAATAGTAATAAATGTACTAAGCACAAACAATGTGCTCAATGTAGAAACAGATTTAATACATTTAACTGGATTTTGAAATCGGTTCTCCATGAATGGACACCCATTTTTGTTCAGATCAGAAGTGGCATCTCAGATGGTACTTTGGAAGATGATAGAATACCTGTCATCCTCATACTAGGATAAAGTAGAGAAGGAACATTAAATTTCCACTCCAGGCCTGTGAAAAGAAATTTTTTTTTTCCAGATACTTGGATTTTATTGCATTATGTTTCCTTTTCTTCATTTAATTTAATAATATGTTCCAAATCTATTTATCCAAATGCATCTGTTTTATACTTGGGGAAATACAATCTGAAAAGAAAATGTAACTTTTTTCCAGTAAAGTTAAAAGAATGGCAGGCAACTAATTTTAACATATTGCCACTTAATGTCATCTTGTTTGCTGATAAAATACATGGTAAAGCGTTTTCAGTAATCACTTCTTGAAACAAAACAGAGCTTTCCTGGCTAATGAATGGAGATACATTTATTTATTTATAGGACGTTCATCATTCTAATTCCTCTGTGTTTCACAAATATTAGTAAATTGATCCAGGCGGCACTGAAAAGAAGTGAAGTCTTATTAGCTCCATGAAGCACAGAAATCACATGATCTGCCCACACTTACCAAAAAGATGCACGTAAAGTATAATTAGAATGGGGAAAAAAAAAAGTTGCTCTTATTACAGTACCTAACCAATAAAAACCTCCCTCTGTCATTCAGTATTGCTAACCTTAAACATTATACATCCTCAGGCAGGCAACCAGGAACATCTAGCTAGATAAAAATGGTATTTTTGTTTTTTGTTTTTTACAAATGCATTCTTTGACTTCTTTCCTTTTATTTCCTGAGCCTTTACACGATACTTGAGTTATATTTCCAAGCTTTTTCCTGCAGCCATGATGGCTAGAGAAATTTTTTTAAAGTAACACTGAGATTGTCACCTAATTGTACACCTTCTAGAAGCCGAGTTGTAAGCAGCCTGCTAAATAAGATGAGGTCTGTTGTATTTCAGGTGGCCATACTGCTCATTTTGTACTTGCACTGGTTTTAGGAATTATACTACTGTAATGCATTACATTAGAATCAATAAATTCTAATTTATTCTAATAAATCTAATTAATAAAGTCTAATAAATCACAATAGAATCAATAATACAAAACATATTTTATTAGATATGTTCCCTTTAGGGTGCCTACACCTTAAAAGCTCCTTAGTTATATCTCTGCAAATTGCCAGGATATCCATACCCCAGCTTGCAAAGCTATTTAGGAAATATAGATGAGATACTGTGGTAATAGTATTCAAATGTGACTACTGACACATTTTCTGGGCAATCTCCAGACATGTGTAAAAGCGAGTCCTTTATAAAGTGTTTTGCATTGATTCGTCTTCGCTCTAACAAAGTCATTAGGGCATTTACCAACTGATTGAAATGGTAAGGCCAACAACGAGGAAACTCCACGTATCATTACTGTTTTGAAAGAATATGCAGAAAATTCAATGTAAAATGTTTTGCTGTATTCCACATTTCTTCGTCATAAATATAAGCCCTAGTTCTGTAACTGCTTGTTTGCATGTCTAATGTTATGCGACTCTGCGAGACTACTCACTCCTATAAAATTAAGATGCTGCATGTGTGTGTTTGCAGGTCCGTGACCACGAGGAATACTTGCTCAATGTAATAACTACCAGTTGAAAAACAAAATAAAAATCAACTCTAATTGTGCCCATTTAAATTCAAACATTGAAAAATAGCTTAAATATGGTATTTCAGAATGTAAATTTTATAAAAAGTCTGAAGATTTTAGGATTCCGTTAGCTCTTTAGTCCCTCTGTAACGAGGCTATTACATAGCATCGCCCAGATTGATGTTGAAAATAATGCAGCTGCAGGAGCAGCTGCAGCAAGAATTCACAGAAGCCAGGATGCAAAGCAGGCCCTTCTCAAAGTCCCTGCCTTTAGCTTTCTGTTGTGGGTTTTTTTCCCCTTACTTATTTATTAGCTTAATTCCAGCATCCTCTGAAATGATGCCTTGCTAGCAATAACTGAGGGTTAAAGCTTTAATGGCTTTACTTAGCCTCACAAATGAAAAACCTAGAATTTACTGCCTTCTGCAAACCAGAGTCACTCTGACAGCAGGAAATACTGGGGTTTTTTTCCAAATGAACGGTTCAGGGTTGGTCAACATTAAGGCGGTAACAGTCAAGAAGAAAACACAGCATCAAAAAGGAGGAAAGACACTTCACAGTTAGGTATACGGGTGTACAAAAGCATCTTCGTGCTTCTGGTATTTAAAAAGATATTTACGCCCCTGGGCAGGAGCTGAGGAACTCGTGGGCTGCCACCTCGAAATGTCCGTCTGTCGTGTGGCTTGCAGGTAGGTTTGGAGGAAGGTGCAAGCCCAGCACCCACCCTTATGCTTCCTTTTTCACGACAGACAGAGGGTGACAGGAATGAATCGCAGCAGCAGAGTGCTGCGCCCTGGCTAAACCCAGATTTTGGTAACCCCAAAGGGATTTGCCACCATCCTCGCCCCGTATCCTAACCTTCAAGTCTGGGGAGGATAACTGACACCTTGGTTCTTGTCAGTTCCTTCATGGACAGCTTGATATTAGGTAAAAACAATTTTAAATAATTTTGAAACAAAGCTTTACACGTGACTTAAACCCAACGTGAACAAGTCACATCACTCAGTCTTTCATAGCCACCTTGTAAGACCTTCAGAAGAACAGTTCCCAGGGAGATTTACAATAGCAGATGATACAAAGCAGCAAAGCATCATCATTCACCTCCCAAATCTGAATGTACAATAGCCTGTTAATTCAATAGATTCGGTTACTGGCTAAAAGTGACCTGTACTCAGGACATAAAAGCAATTGTAAACCCCCGCTCCTCTTTACATCTCAATTTCAGAGCTAGGAGAACACCTTGGAAGATCTCTACTAACGGCAAAGCGCGTAACATGATGTTTGCATCCCAGGTGTAACCATACCAAACGCTTCAGGTTTCTCCTGGCAAAATCAACTGGATAAAAGGAACTGATATAATTCCCTTTCCACTGATGTAACACGTTCGGTCACCTTATTACAAGTTAATATTCAGGTTGCAATATCTTGCATCCATTGGAGCTTTGCAGAATTTCCTCGGGAAGGTCATAAAATAAAACATTAGAGTAGTATAACTTAAAGGTTACAAAAGCATGGGCTACAGAATCAGCATTAGTCTGTGACAGCATTGGCTCCAGTCCCAGTGTAGTTTATAGGAAATAAAGGCAAGAACCAAACACACATTTAATAAAATGAACAAAAACATGTTAGAATCAACCGCTGGATCTGATTTTTTTGCTGTTTTTTCAGGGGCTCGCAACCGCCACTGGATTTCCCTTGGCTGTCACTGCTCTTACAGCTTTGTGTCATTACATATAAGCATGTCAAAAGACCAGGTTCGCTCGCGCATCCTGAATGGGAAATTTGTACCTTTAGAACTTGTGCCATGTACCTTTCTATTCATCAAGGGAAGGAAGAAAAATTTCCCTGCTGTTCTTGTAGCACTTCAAGGTTAAAATTCATATTGACAAAAATAATGCAGCAGAGGTAATAAACATTCACAGAGATTAAAATAATTGCACAAAAGGCAATTTCTTCACCGGTAAATGAAGACACCAAGCTAAAAGAAGAAATTAAAACCAAAAGCCGTCCTAAGAAACTAAAACCTGTCAAAGTAAAAGAACTGCCTTGAATGTTAATCTGAGCTATTTCAGCCAGTCCTTTTTCACAACCTTTTCTCTCCTGCTAACTTTTATGTTACAGCTCTATTGCCTGTACAGAGTTGCTGAATTGAAGCTCTGCCTGTCAGGAGCTCTCATCTGTGCATGCTTTAGCTCTCAGTTGTTAGTGGATTTGCTTCAGCTGCCACTATTAAACCGTTGCATGTCAAATTACAAAGCAATTAGGGTGAAATGCATAGTTATAATACACAGGTTAAAAAACCTCCAGAAATCCTAACTCTAAATTTTCTAGGTTTGTAATGATGACTTTGGAAAGTATTAAGATATCTTTTTAATTAATATAATCCCCCGATTACTGACATGTGCTTCACCTGGTGTCATGTAAATTTTTTATCTTTCCACCTCTCTCTTTTTCCTTCCTCCCAGGCTTTTTTTTGCCTAGGAATATTTAAAGTTCGCTATTCCACACTGTGAGAAATGGAATAAGCATAACTTGAGTATTTGCTAAAGCGGCTAGTGAAATAAGGAGGTGGATCGATAAACTATCCAAATGCTTTATTGTATATTCTGACCCCTGAATTTTGCCTCATTCTGTCTAGCGTTACCGCAGAAATACTGTATCTAAGATGAATCCCTTGGAGGTATACCTTTAATATAAGGCAACTGTAGTGGTGGTATGAAGAGGAGTCTAGAGGATGGGTCAACGATAGCTGCCACCATTGTGCTCTGAATTAGGAGCCAAAGAGGGAACGATGCACATCTACGGCTAACTCGTTTAATATCTCTGCGTCCCGGTGCGACTCATAATATTTAATTACATATCTAATGGGAAATTCAGACTCAGCCTGTGGGTTATTGTGTTTCCTCAATTTCTCTTACATTGTAGAAGCACAGCACTTCACAGGACTGGTTATGCCATGAAAAACTAATTAGTTTATGCCTGAACAGGGCTTTCAACATACAGATCATTCTGTATGACAGAGTAGTATTAGATAACAAACCAACTTATTCAATTGAATTATGGAGCCATAAGAAAATTATTGCCTCTTATTTTTAATCAAGCAGACTCCAAACCAGATTAGTCCCTGATGATGATGCTTTGGCTATTTCAACAGGTTTTATTGCCACCAGAAAACTTTCTCCCTCTTTTTGCTCCTGTGCACGCCACAGTTTTCACTGCTCTATGTATAATCCACTCAATAAAGCCAGCTCTAGGTTTCAGGTTAGCCCTTACCTTCAGTAAACAGTAATTGTTAAGACAGCTTCTTGAAGGTAAATAAAAAGCCTTGTTGGTTTGGAAACAAACCTCTCCACCTCGTTTGGGTTTTTTATAAACATCCTGTTTAACCATCACTCACTGCAGGGATACCCGAGTCTAGAAACAGCTCTGAAAGTTTGAGATAATTAAGCACCAGTAGTTCTGCATTTCTTTTCACGGCATCAGAAAAATCTCAGGTTATAGACGTACATATGATTTCATATGCATGAATGCTTCAGTGCCCTCCCACCAGTTATGAGACTCTTTATTAGCCTCCATAACCCAAGCAGAAGAATTTCAAAACTGCCTTTAAGGGTCACTTGAGCAGAAGCTTCAAGACAAATTGTACTGCTGGGGCCATAGAAATGTGGTAGCTAACTTGGCAAAAGAGAATTTAGTTTTGTTTGCTGAGATATAGAGGTATATCATTTGCATAGTCTTCCTCACAAAGATGAATTTCTGATGGTAGGAACCCATTTGTAGTCGAAAGGTTCATTAGCTTCCATCTTTCCAGACTTGCTCAAATCTTTGGGACAGATCAATGTTAATTTATACCAGCGGGAGATGTGGACTAGGTCTTTAAGATTTCCCATTTCGGCTGTGGTCTCCACAGACCCCTACTGCAAGAGCATCCTTATTATGAGAAGAGCGGGAGGGACTTGCCAGCACCCGCTCTCTGCTCCCTTGTTCCCTCACCCTGCATTGTACTGTACTGTTTTTACACTTTTTCTTCCATTTATTACTCTTACATTGGAAATCAGATACAACAGTCATAAAGAACAACAGCACCAAAGAAATAAAAACCACAACAATAAAAGATGAGAAAAAGGAATTTCAGTTAATGACATCTATATAGGGAGATTCCCTCTACGGGGGAGTGGAGCAATATGGAAGGACATTCAGAAGGAAGACAGCCCCTCAGCCCACTAAAATTCACTTTGCATCTTGATGTGATGACCTTTTTAAACCTTTTCTTAGTTTCTCAGAACCCTACTTGCTGACTTCCTTTTCTTCCCATTCTCATGCATTCCTTTTCTCCCTGTTGCTCCTTTGGGTTAACTTTGATTTGGGGAGTTTTTTTGTGTTATTACTAGAGCAAAGAATTAGGCAAAGAAAGAAAGATATTAGATTTTTTACTAAGTGTCCAATAAAATTAGTGACTTAGGAAGCTCTGGCACTGATTTGCCAAGTTTCTGCACACCCCAACTTCGTTCTAGTTACATAGTGTGACCGAAAGGAAGGACCGCTACCAAAGTTGTCTTTGTTCAAATGGGGTGGTCCTAGTCAGGAACTTGAATGTTGCAGCTAACTTTTTACCATATAAAATATCACAAGAGGTAGCTGTGGAGTTTTGCATTTGGTGAAGAGAAACACCAACAGATGAAATGGTAGCTCTCATCTAACACATCTCTTTTCGATTAACATGAGTTAACGAGCGGAATTGAGGGGACTGTAAGGAGACACCCACCTTGGGGTGGTGACCAGCAACTAGAGTTGGGTTCAATCATGGTAACCGGTTTGTCTGGTATAACTAGAGCAAGAAAAGGATCTGTATCCTCAGCCACATCTCTCTTGCTATGTGTTTGATCTAAGTGCCCTGCAAGGTGTCAGGCACCTTCTTTGCTGGGGATCTGACAGCTGATATGTTTTGTGTACTGCACAATAGGTAATGGAAGTCGTTAGAGGTCTGCTAATGTCTCCTTTAGGTTGGGGCTTTCCTAGGGCCTGGTCCCACAGGAATGTGATTATTCTGTGAAGTGAAAGAGAGTTCTCTCTGTACTGTGAGCTCTCATTGAATTCCTACCTCATCCTGCAGGCAGGGCTGCCCAGAGCAGTTCTGAGATGCAGACCTCTTAATAGCATGGTGGCAGACCTAATCAAGCCCATAGCACAGTCTGCGGCAACCTTCCTAAACCAAACTTTGCCCCTCTGCACTCGTTCTTTACAAGTACTCAGCTCCCACCATTTCAAAGCAATCTTTTCAGAAAATCAATAGTTCTTCATCTCCTTCAGAATGAGAGCAAGTGGGACACTTGGACGTTTGCTTTGTAATCTCTTCAAAAATTGCTTTCTTGTCTTCCCAACAGAATTAGGAAATATTGCAGTACCAACAAAAAAAGAAAAAATCTCAAGCTTTTTCAGCACAACGTCTCGGTTGTAGGACCAATCTTTGCATTCCTTTTCATTTAGGGATTACCCTAAGCTCACTGGTCTGTTTATACCTTAGGCACACACATACATCCTTGTTCCTCACACAGAGGAATTATTTGTTCTCACAACTCCACTTTCAGGAGCCTGCTGTAGAAACCTTTACCATTTTAAAATTTCCGTTTTCTCTCCCTCTTTCCTCTCAGTAGCCCTTTAGCTATGAAAATGAACTGCTCTGCTCCCGCAGTGCTGAGCTGCTGAATCCAATCGAGGAAGGCTGGCCAGGCTTCACATCCCCGTCAGACACAGCGTTGACCTTTTTTTCCTAATTGACAATGCAGGGCTTTGTGCTAATAGGATGACATCATTACGCAGAGCTGAAATGCTTTCCCTGCTGTCTCTTTTGTCTCTCAGTATTTTTCTCCCACACTTTTAGAGGAAGTATTTCACTAGGAGGGAGTGTAAGGAAGACAGTTACACAGTGCCTAAAAAGCATATGCAGAAAACATCCTCAATTTCTCTCTCTCCAATTTTTCCTTACTCGCACTAGTTACCAACCACATATCCTGAACCCTCACTATGTACTGAATCTCCCTTTTCCTTCTTCCAGGTTATGATCAGCAATGCTTTTCTATATTTGCTTTGCCTCACTGTCCTCAGATATGCTGCTAGGGAGATAATGGTTCCTTCCTGATTTTGAATTATAATTGTAGTTGTTAGCCTCCTGTCCTTTTACAGCTCTAATTTTACTCAAACAACTTGTTAATAAGATCCTTGTGCATCTCTATAGCAATAAATAGTTAACTGAGGTGCTTAATTTTGTGTTAAATTGTTGGCGGTCAACTTTTGCTGTGATACTCAACAACATAAAGTTTTAAAAAAATAATTCAAAAAATATATGGAGGGCAAGAAGCCCCAAAGAAGTGGAAAATATTAAGAGCTTCGTTTTAGCTGTCTTGTGAGATTGGCTTACCCATTTCGGTGAGCACTATAACCTTTGAAGATGCTACCTTAAAGCTTAAAAAAATTGCCTTAGCGCTGGTTATAGATTGGCAGTCACGTGCCAAAGCGCGCAATCTCGGCTAAGCCAACAAACCAAATAAATACGTATGATGGGCTTTCGCTGGAGAAGACAGAAAGAGCGGAAATTTCCCAGTTCTGCCTATCCCCCTCTCTTTCTCCCCTCTCCCATGGCTGACATATTGGGCACTCCTAGCTCATGGTATATATTTCCAGCCTGCTTCAGTGCCTAATGAAATGGATTAGCTCAGATCCCAGGTACCTCTGTGAATCTGTTTACCCTAAGCTGTTTTAATTTGCACAGAAATGCCCTAGGAGCTGCAGCAGTAGAAGAGAAGGGTAGTACTGACCAGCTGGGAGAAGCAGCCTCTTAAACCACTCAAGCTAGCTCCATAGGACCGTGGGTATCTATATCCTTACTTCAAGAAAGGCAAGCAGGAACGGTAAAACAGACAAAACATAGAGCGAAGAAGGGAAAAGATTCAGGAGGGAGAGAAAGCAGATCCCGTTACTATTCAAGACTATCCAAAGTTGGTGGGAACAGGGATTTATCTATTTTCTATTTTTGCCTAGTCAATGCCCAACTATTTCATAGAAGATTCCTGGATTCCTGGACGCGTGACAGTGATCTTCATGCTGTCCTTTCTTTCCTGCATTTAAGCACTATTCAAGAAAGGAATGGCAACCACATTATTAACCTATCCTGTGAAAACTTCTCTTGATTATTTTAATTGTAATTCCTATTTCTTTTTGCACATTATCCTTAAAGACACATTAAGTATTTTAACCAGGATTTGTTTCTTACATTCTGTTTCTGTCATATTTACCTTCAACTTTAGTTAACTTCCATAAGCTGTCGTGAGCAATAGAAAGAATTGGAGTTGTGTTACTTTGAACAACAGTAAGCTTAAGCTTACTGTCTTTGCAGAAGAGTGCCTAGTGAACTATCTGATAGCTGTAAACAGTAAGTATTAATACAGTTTAATATTTCTCTTATGTCCATAGCCTAATGAGATTAGTGCTTTTTGTACTCAGCACCACATAAACAATTAATATGTGAGTTTCAGCCTCAAAGAGCAATTAGGATAATATGGTTAAATCCCTGCAAACTACTACGTAAAAAAAACTTGCCAAATCTCAGCCCAGAGCCCAATTTATTATTATTATTTTTATAAACAGGTTAAATACAGTGGGTGAAAATAGTGTTTAGAGTGGAAGTGCTGACAAAACCTTTACTGCAGCAATGTGGACAATGCAGCTGTAATAATGGCAAGTGTGCCCTTATTCACAGCAAGAAAAATGTAAGGAGTTCTGATTTTGCACTGAATGAGCCATTACTTATGTCTATCACAAAGAAATAAGAGTAGTGAACAAAAAAAAGATACATTAAGGTGGGTTTTTTTTTCCCCCCAAAGAAAACTAAAAATAAAGAAGATCAGATGTGACTGAGGCTTTCAAACAATAAAAATAGCAAGATAAAAGAACTAGGCTGCTTCATTGCCTAAAGAAATGGCTAGAACCTTAAAAAGTCTGAAACCTGATTGTGAGAGACTCACTTTATGGGCTGCTAAGAAGGTGCTGACCTTCGTCATCAATAGATTGTCTGAGCCTTTGTGGTATTCAGCAGTAAAGGAAGTGCTTAAAAAGTCATCCCGCTGAAAGATGGACTGGAAAAATCTCCAGTTCAGATCTCAGCATAGCTGTTGTCGGTGCACATGCTCATTCAGAAAGTCTGTCTGTAAATCTAATACAGATAAATCTTTCTTCATTTGTAAGTGATAAAACTGGAGCATCCTCACCTTAGAGATGGATCAGGATATCTGGAATTCAATATAAGTGAAATTATTGTAGAGGAGGGCAGCTAATGACCTATCTGTTGTGGGGCTTTGGATGTGTTTTGTTATAGTACTATATTTCTCTGTCTGTACTAGAGGACATTGAAGGAGTGGGATAACACTTGTACAGGTACCAGTGGTATAATTTTCTTATACTTGCTCCATAGTTTTGGATGCAGTTTTGCCTGTTCCAACATTTGCACTGAAATGAACTGTGGCAGATGACTGCCCTGTGGTTTCAAACGGCCTTCTGGGAGAAAAAGACTATTATAGATGAAAGAGTTCGGTTCCTATAACTTTCTGGAAAAGTTGCATCACTGTTTAGGTAGTATACCAATACGGCAGTTGTCATTATATGTATCTTCTAGCAGGGTGAATTAGCCATGGTGGGGTATCAGGCTAAGACAACTACATGGCTGCTGGTACGCAAGTGAGCTCACTGAAAGACAGATGGGGTATCTTTGCACAAAATGCACGTGTGTTGCAGATACAGTCATGCTCTGGCTGCAAAACGTTGTGCTGTTATCCTCTAGAAACCGTGCAGCGTTGAACATTCACAGCAGAGAGCACAAAATACAGATGGACCACTAATGACTAGAGCTTCTGGGACGGCAGATGAGGTACAGCCAGACCATCCTGAGCGAGGCAGCTTGTACCTTATGCTGCAGAGGAAGTGAAAACAAAACAAAACAGTGACAACAGAAATCTCTGCCAGTTCTAATCAGGGTGGGGGGAGGGATAATTATTGCTGTCTCCAGATCTGACGCCTGATTTTTCCCTGAGCTTTAGCAAGGCTTTTATGGGGCATGCTCCATGTCAGAGCATGGGTCCGCTTGGACTGCTGTCGAATGGTCAGTGTAAGGAACCTGCTTCAGAGTAAGAAACGTAACTGTCGAGTCCCCTTTCTGCTTCCCAGCTGCCATATCTTCCCCCTAGCCTTCCAAACCGTGCGAGGGTATCATCCAGCAGGCCAACACTGGGGAATCTCTCCTTAAATTGCCTTCTTCCTCCATAGCCTGTGCTGTAAAAGGCAACTGTGATCCTCAGAAACAGCGACTCGTGCTGTCTACTGAAAGAGTTCACTGAAATTGGGAAACAGACTTTTTTCTGAAGCGCAGCCCCACAGAATTCACATCCCAAAGAGCTGGTAACAGCAATGTAAAGGTCCAGTTTCAAGGCAGCTTAATCCCCTCTGGGAACTACTAGAAGAAATTCCTCTCTCCTGTCACTCCACTTAAATCAATGCTGAATGTAGCCCAGTGGTTCTACCTTGCTATATGTAGATTCAGGAAGATAGCACTGCGGTCTTTGGTGTTTAAAAAGGTTTTACTTCACAACTGTAAGGGCAAAAGCCTTTTTGGTTGAAATCAAAGTTTAAATTCTGAAGAAAAAAGGGCTCATCAAAGAACTGGCAAAGAATTTAACAACTAGGTGCCAGCTAAAGGGCCACTGTGATTTATCAGCAGGTTCTTCTCTAATCTGATGTGAGATAATAGGAGAAGGTGTTGAAAGCAGAATCAAACTAGATACAGAACAAAAAGCATAAGTAATAGGGTTCATAAGATTATACACATAAAGAAGTTTACGTTACCTAGTAGGCAGGCCACTCTCCCCAAGAAGGTTTTCTTAGATATATTGGGAAATCAACAGGCAAAACCAGAAGATATTGCAAGATAAATGATCTTACGTTCCTTTTGCCTTTTTTCTTTTCACGTAAGCCTCTCTATTTGAAGAGATGTAGTTTCCTTACCGACAGAGCCAACAAAATACTTAGCTGTAGCAGCTGGTAGTGCCATGGACAGAAATCTCTTAGCAAAGATTAACCCTCAAATATGCAGAAAGCTGAGCTTGCTTATGACTGATCAGGAAGATCATTCCTGAGAGCTCACAAATTTAGAGTAGTTTCCTTCTGACGATAGCGCTAAATTGTCTATCTATGTTCCCTTGCACAGTGATTCATTAGAAGCATTTCACAGTAAACGCTTCCAAAATAAAAACCAGACATTTTAACCAAAGTCTCGGGAAAATACTTAACTGACAAGGATAATGATTTTCTAAAAGCTTTTCCATGGAAGTGTTTTTTTTTTATTGAGGCAGTGATTAAAATGAGCTTGCCTGAGTTATAACGTGCTTCCATTGCACAACCCAAAGTCATGTTAATCAGCCTGAATACCTAAAAATACAATAGGAACAGTATAACTCCACTTGATATAGCAAAGTTCATTTCAGGTGCTTGTCCACCAGAGAAATATCCATAAGTGATTGAAGAATTACTGGTGTGTATTTCACAGTTTGTGCTCTGTTTTTTTTTTATTCCATGGTAAATTAATTTTAAAATTCTTAAGACAGTTTCACGGCAAACAGTTAGGTCCAGCCAATTTCCCATTCACACTGATATCAGCTCCCATCAGATATAGGGCTTTGCCTTTGTTAGCTTTCTGGTGAGGAGAAGAGTCCACTAATTCTCCTTGAGGGCTCCTCAGTACTATATGGCTGCTCAGAGGAAAATTCCTGAAAACTTGTATCTCATGTAGACACTCAAATCTCATTTTCTAGAGTTCTATAGGACCTTCGGTGAACAGCCCACCCAAGAGGCTGTGAAAGTCCTGCGTTCCCCCTCCAGAACATGGTATAGCCATATACTGCGGGGCCACAGGGAGGTCCATCGCAGGTCCCGTATGTGACAGTTATGTTGGCACGACATGGCACCAAGATCGTCAGGCTCATCCCCTCAGCTGGTGCTGAGACTGGCTGGAGTCTCTCTGCTCTGCTGCACAGCAAAGATAAATCATAATTTCCTAAATTAGCTAGTGCTGAAGCCAGCACTCAAAAACGCGGCTTCCAATCTTTAGGCTATGCTATGGTTTGTTTTAAAAAGGGATTGAATGTCTTACAAACAGGTAAAATTGCTGCCAGATGCAAGTACATTAGCCTTTTCCAGCTGCTTTACTGCTGCCATTCAAAATAGCTTGCTATAAATATGATTCCTTTGAGCTCTATTCTGACAAGTGCGGAGCACTATCTGGGAAGGGCCAGTGGTTTTCCATCCCCATTGAACTCAGTAGGAGTTGTGATTGCTCAGCACATTGCTGAAAAAAGTCTGCTGAAATTACCTTAAATCACACAATTATCCCCTCACCTCTCGCTCCTTCTCTCGCAGTCGTGGAAGGAGGAATAAGTTTCTCCACAGGCAGTTCTGCTACAGTAAAGTTTTCAGCCTGGAGGTAGTGAACAAATGTCAAAATCAACGAGTTCCCTGCTTCAGGGCTGGTGATGGTCCTGGCTGCAATTCGGCTTAGCCAGGGGAGGGGGGGGAAACATGACAAAGATTTGAAACCCTATTTACAGTAGAATCCAGTATCAACTTCTCCTATGGCCTAAAATGCCTTCGCCTCTTCCCTTTACCCCTTTCTATAAATTTCTGCCCATTGCCTAATGCCCATTGCCCTAAACAATAAAGGTTCACCCTACCACAGCATTCAGGACATATTCCGGCAGCTTTTACCAGTGCAGTAGTGCATACTGTAGGGCCCTTACTAAAAATCAACACGTCGCTTATTGTTTAAAATCTGTTTCTGGCTGAACAGAAATGCATTTATTATGTATCTTTCCTGTGTACAATCTGTACCTGTAGTTAAGTCCATTAAACTGGTGCTAAACATATGGAGGTCTGTTGAACAATAACACAAGGTCAAAGACTGAGTGCTTATGCTTAACAAACCATTCTGAAATACGATCATCATTAAAGCTATTTACAATTAAACTTTTCATAATTGATGGAAAAACTGAGAAAAGAATTACCTGTGCCTTCCACCTTCTCACTCTGAAGTCAGCAGAGGCAGATGAAAATCAACATTTCCTTTGAATCTGAGCAAGATTATGAGTTTACAGTGCAGATCAAGTCACCTTTCCTATTGTACGGGAACTGGTGTCGAGAAGAGGCTTATGAACTTGATTCTGCACCTTGTTGTACCAGTTTGAATGCCCCACTGGTTCCCTGAACTGAGAGTTAGGCTGTTAACCACTAGCAGAGGGTTGCTGCTTAGCTGCAACACTCCAGTGTCCTTTACAGACAGTTCAATAAGAAATAGCTTTGAAACCCAAATCCGGATCTGAATTTGGCTCAAATGCAGTGGAAGCTGGGACCCCACTTGGAGCTCATGCCCCTCTGGAGTATATCCAGTCTGCCTGATTTTTGAAGACCCCTCTCTGACTTCGGTCACTGTGCTTACCAGCTCTCAAAAATCAGGCCACGGTGATTTTTCGCGCTCCGTAACAACATACAACGTGAGTCAATCAGTCACAGGGTTTTGGTTGTTTTTCTTTTGATTAAAAGCCAGATTTTCCCTTCTTGTTGCAGATATAACAAACTGGTACCCTGGTGTTACTTTACATAAACAAACATCCATTATCAAAAGCTATCAAAAATATTTAAGGGGCCTTAAAGGTTTACACAAGAAAGAGAAAATAATTACAGCGAGTCTGATATTCTAGGTACTAACTACTGAAGAGTTTTCTCTCATAGTCATGCCTACAATATGCATAGCGGAGAAAGCATTTGCATGCTTTTTTTGGCCTTGCAACGTTTGAGTATTCTTAACTTTTCTACATTTTCTCCTAGTACTCTTTCTTTGCTCAAGTTACGGCATCAGAAAGCAACACTGACTTCCAAAAAAATCTCATAAGCATGGATGGCAAGAATGAAACCTCTCAGCAAATGCATAGAAGTAAGGAGTCAAATGTAGCAGCAAACAAGTTGAAAGATATTCCAGAAGCACTGCAAGAGGTCAAAAACCACCCTGGGGATGGAGCAGCAGAAAATATAATGGAGAGAACACAAATGGCAAAGAAAAAGAAGGAAAAACAAAGTGATAACGTAGAGAGAGCAAGCCATAAAAGGAAATCAGAAAACAATGATAAATTAGCTGTGGAAAAAGAGGAAACAACGTTAGAGACTGGCAATCAGTTAATCCCGACACCTCCGTCTCATATTCCTCTGAAAAACCTAATGGACATAGAAATGGAGTTGGTCTACACCGACGAGGAGGAGATTTCCTTCGAGTTTGCCAAGCCTGTGGCATCTACAAGCACACAATCAGCGTGTCGTGATTCTGAAAAAGCAGATGCTCCGAGCACACCTAATAGCAGTGCTTTGCCCTACCTTGACGAACAGCTTCAGATGACCCTCCGGGAAGCCAGCACTTCCTACAGCGAGAAGAACTACGAAGCAGCAGTGGAGCAGTTCTCAACAGCACTGGAGGTATGGGGTTAAAGAAGTACGATCACCATAGCAAAGTAAATTAAAGGCTGTCATTGTACTGACTGGGTGTAATAACATCAAAGTGAACAAGGAGCACAAACCTGGGATGTGTATGGTTTAATAAAAATCCTGAGATGCAATTTCATGTGAAATCTGAAAATTAAGAGCTATAAATAAATCATAGAAGGAGGGGGGCACTGGACTGAACCAAAAAAATCTCAGGTGATTTTGTATTTTTCTCTAAGCCTTCAACTGTATTTATGTAGGGAGGAAATTTAAGCCCCACAGAGTGAAAAAATTGCTCCTCTTTTTAATCCCAGCTCAATCAGGGGCAATGATATCTCAATAATCAGGGGAGTTCCCACTCTACCCCAGCTGTCCAGGCACTACTGGGTGAAATGTTTAATCCTTTGGTTAAACAAAAGGTCCGGTTTAGTCTCTCTTTTTCCCTACAGCATTTCCATCATGCACTGTTTCCCTTTTTTCTCTAAAGCCAGAAGATGGCCACTGGATGTCTGTAGAAATCCTTTTCTTTCTGCATGAGAAAGGACAGGTCTAGTAGCGAGCAACCCCCTCTGGACACAGATGGCTTTCTCTTCCGCAGCTAAGAGTCCAAAAGCTGGTTTTTTTGTGGAAACAAAGACTTCTTGCCTGCCTGAGATACTAAAGCAATAATATGACCTTGGCTATGATCTTTGAAACTAATCTGTGATTTTCATGACTTTCTGCCTTTAAGTGCTCAAACTTGAGCTGTCTTAAACGGATCTGTTCTTTGATAAGTAGTTATTTCTATGTTTTCAAAAGCAGAGCCCTTCCCAAGTTCCAGGCTGAGCCCCCCCAAAAGGAGGTATCTAAAGACCTTTGACGTTTATTAAAATCTTAGCCAGCCTTGCGTTTTATCACTAAAATATAAGAAGAAAAGAGTAAAAGGGAGAGTTCCAAACACTCTGGCAAGGTTGCAATTAATGTCACAGGGGGAGGGAAGAGAAAGAAGGTGTAGGAAAGCCCAGCAGGTAGGTCACGGTTACATCCACCAGCGTCCTGTTTCCTGGAAGCCAGAGCTAGCAGCATTTACAGTAAAACTGATTGTTCAGAGTTGTATCATTATTCCCAGATTTCTCTAGTGCTGCTAATCTCAGTTAATTATATTGGAAATCCCTTGTATTATGACCATGTAATTCATAATGTGCCAGTAGAAGTCATGGTTCATAATAATCACATAATGGGCAAGGACTTAGACGTAATCAGATTTTAGTTACCCTGTCGTGTTTCCATAATGCTGCTATAAAACCAACATAATCACAAAAAAGCACCAGTTATTTAAAAATTTTTATCAGATTGATGTACAGTATCTTTCTCTCTCTTTTTTAAACAATGTAAGATAACAAAAATTGGATTACAATTGCTGGGAACAGACTATGATAAACTGTTTGCTTGTGTGCAGAATGAAATTTAATAATGGCATCAGCCTCTCAATTTTTAGTAATGTTAAACCTGTTAAATAGTAGCACTCTACAGCCAAAGGCTGCTTTCAAAGAGGTAGCATTAGAGCATTTTGAAAACAGTATCTCCAAGAGTATAGCTGTCTTGTAAAACTTGAAAGACACCCTATATCCTCACAATTAACCCAGCTGCTAACATTTACTGTGCAGATGAGGGCTTGACTTTTTCCATGATACATGATGCAAAAACCCGCTCTTAGTAGCTGTAAGGATTTTAAAAGCTAGTGTTTGCATTGCAAATAAAATTAAAAAATAAAAAAAAAACAAGAAAAAAGACACTTTATTCTTTACAGGAATATGGTTGGTGATTAGAATAGAGGACTTGCAAGCTGGACTCTCTGGACTCTCTAACGTTTTATCTCCACTCTGACCCCAACCACTTCAGCTACACACTTGACATCCTGAAAAAGGGTCCAACTGTACTTGTTTCAGCACTGTACAGCCAAACTTCATTCAAAAGCATTTGTAAAACATTAGGGGTTTGCAGCTGACAAGCAAATAGCCTACTCCTGTTTTTTTCTACAATACTGAAGACGTTTTATTTTAAAACAATAAATATTATAGCAGTGAGTGAGTGAAATTGGAGAGTGCCATCCTTTTTAGGCTTTTTTTCCCCCCATACATTCAGAAATGAGCTGTGATGGGGACAAAAACACTTGTCACTTGAGAGGAAAGGAGTACTTTTCTGCTCCTAAGATGAAATGGAAAGGCTAGCTAATAGACATCCTGGTGAAAGAATAAATAGAGATTAAAGAATTCCTTCCTGGGATTGTGGACAGAGTGACTGGAAAATCACAGAATTGTAGGGCTGGGGCTTCTCAGCAGCCTCTTAATCCAGCTCTCCTCAGAAGCAAAAACCAGAATACCCCTGAAAGGCAGTTTTGTACTCTGTTTCTAAAAATCTCCGGCAAGAGGGACTTCTCATCTATATCAGCAAGCTGACAGGAAGTTTTTCCACATCTTCCATGCTGCAAAATAGCCCATAACTTTTTTTTTTTGTATCCTCATTTGACATGAAGAGCAATTAACCACCCTACTCTCTCTGTACTTGCAACCTCTTAGCATCTCTCTCTTCAGTCTTCTCTAAATGAAATAAATTCAGCTCTCTTAGTATTTCCTCCCAGGTCTCATTTTCTAAACCTCTGTGTTGTTTTTGTTGCTTTTCTTTGCATCATCTCCAATTTGTCTATTTGTTTGGATATAGACAAATTGGACATGGTGCAGAGAAAACCAGAAAACTTAAGCTGCTGAGACTGGAAGTGTGGTTGTTTTGCCCATTGCTTTTTGAAGAAATGAACAAAAAATTCATCTGCATTTCATGTGGGTGAAGAGACCCATCTTATGTAATAAGCTCAAAGGTCACCGAAATTCAAAGTTAGAGTTTCTGGTGCAAAATGTTTACAGACATTTTTCAGTTTTAAGGAAATTAATGCTTTAGTCTGACATTACAACGTTTTGAGTTAGACACCGTGATACAGAAAAGCGTGTGCATAGCGTTAAATTTGAATAGCATCACTAAAGTTACCTTATGTATTGCAAATATCATCCATTTCTTGGCTCTTCTTTAAGCCGAAATGTCTTTTCTAGATCCATCTATATGTTCACGTCATATTATCATTCTTTAGATCGTGTTGTTTTTCAGATATGCAAATAACAGGCAGTTCTGAAAGTCTAGCACTGAAATTATTGGATTTGAGGAAAAAAAGGGAAAATTATTAGTCAGAAAGGAAAACTGAAATGCTTGTTTAATTTAGAGACTTTTATATGTTGGACAGCATGCTGCTGATTACCGCAGACATCGGTAAGGCAGTATTATCAGGAGAAGAATTGGTGGCTTCTCGCTATTTCTGCACTATTTAGCTACCATTAAATTAATCAGGAGGGACTTAGCGTTAGTCAACTGCATTACAGTTGGCCTGGGAGAGGAAAAAATAATGCTCCCTTGGAGAACTCTCACCATTAGAGCTTAAGAATTAAGTACTTTCTGTTACTAGTGAGGAAAATAGCTGAAGAAATTGGGGCAATAGTCTTTGCTCTCCTACCTCCTAACTCAGTAATACAGTATATTATATATACTACATTGAGAAACACTGTAAATTTCCCTAAATTTTTGGCATCCATCTGTTGGAATGTAGGGAAATAGGACTTGAACATCTGGGCTGGGATATGAAGGGTATGAGAAATCACTCTTTAGCTTAAAACCTCAGTGGAAACCATATTCGTATATCTATAAAATCTCTAGCCAATTATTAACAGCTTAGCTACAAAATAACATTAAACCTTTATGAGGATCGAAAGATCTTGTCTCAAACTAATCTCCTAATATCAGAGAGCATAAAAGACTTCAGAAACATCAGCCTATTTAAAACCTGCACACATTTAAATTTCAGACCCTGTTGTTCTGAAAATAATCCTCCCCTGCGATTAAAAAATAAATGAGAAAGGTTCACAACTGCTGTGCACAGAAAGAAGTCCACAGTATCTCAGCACACAGCTTTCGGCATAGAATATCTCAGAGACATGAAATGCATCCCGTGTGTGAGGTGAAGGCCTCAAACAGCATGTGATTAATTCACCAGAGTGCTGTTGTGGTGCCTTCCATGAGCTGGAATATCTCCATTTTCCACAGATGGCTATTATGGGCACCGTTCCTATGGCAGGGAGATAAACATTAGTGCCATCTTTTTTGCGCACCTTGAGTTTTTAGATTAACCTTTCCTGTGGCTCATTGCCTTGTGATTCACCGCTTGCGGAGAAGCCTTTGTCAAGACCACGCTCCCTCTTCCAGGCAACAATATCTGCAAAAAGCTAATATTTTGAAAGCGGCTGTGCCACCGGTGCCTCGTGGACATAATTACGTACCAATATAGAGTTAGGCAGCATGGTTCAACCAAGCCTCCCATCAATTTCGCTACATGAGAAGCCAAAAATTAGTATTTCCTATACAAATACCTACATGAAAAGAGGTTCATCCTAAGTGGTCTGTCCACTGGTGGAGCGCTGTAGGATTAGGATCTTTGGATGTGCTCTCTCTTGTGACCATGGGGTCAGTGCTAGCTGCTGCAGAAAGACTGGGGCACAGCCCCATTTCTGCCCACCCTGCCTCCCCCAACATCGTCTCCTTTTGCAGGTGGGCGTAGAGGTCCAAGAAGCCATCGATGTATAACAAAGTGTAATCCCTTGCTTTATGGAGCATGGAGACTGGAATTCCTGGTCATCCACTGGAATGAAAGGGCTAGAAGAATGGGACTTGATAGAGCTTTCCCTATCCCCTCTCACCAACAAGAGCTGTGCAAGGACTAGACACATTTTAACACCATGAAAGTCCTCAAGGGAGAGCATGTGAAAGGCTAAATATTTATTTTTTAGCACCAACTTTCTGGAGCTAAAAATCAGACTCATAATTTATCTATCCTTATCACCAGCATAGCTCCTCTAGAAACTTCCTGGGAGTACACTAGGTCTTGGACAGAGAACATCAAAGATGACAGTCACTGATCCCCCAAAGCCTGAGCATGAGATGCTGACTTTACGCTCTAGAAATATTCTTTTAACCTCTAATAACAAAGTACTTTCCTAAATACAGCCTACTCATTTAACTTGCTTTAAAAAAAAAAAAAAAGCCCTGATAATCAGCAGTTTTTCTCTCCCTGTAGTCCCATTGCTATATTTTTAGGCTGCAAAGCCAAGAAATTGATTTTTTTTTTTTTTTTTTTTTTTTTTTTTTCCTACTGATACTTACAGTCTTTTACGGCTGCAGAAGATTTTTAGACCAGGAATGTGAAGCTTACAGATGGTTCAAATCTGGTTTGTGGGATAGAGTGGGAATCTGTTATAATGATCCATTTGGACATGCTCCCATTTTTTGATCACTGAATTTGAATCTATTAATCTTCTAGACATTTCCAGCATGGCCATCACCATGAAATAAAGCTGAGGAACTGCACAGCTATTTGTCTATAAGGATTCGTGCCCCTGTTCTTCTTGCCTGAACTGCTGTTACATATCTGGCTTATAAAGTACTTTTTTCCTCAAAGGAATACTATGTGTTGACCATAAAACAATATATTTCCTCACTCGTGTGTGTACAAGAGCAAAATCCCTATTCCAGAAAGGACAGGCCATATTTTCCAATCATTTTGGTGCCAAAGCAGATCAGTCAATTTCTAATTAACTCTAATTGGCTTCCTCACATGCTATTAAATTATTTACCTGGAGGTGACAGGTGCTCAAAAGCACCAAATAGTTTCTCCATACTTTGTACATGTTAAGCAGTATATTTGATTAAAAATAATCACCTACCACTTGTCACTTACAATCAAAAGCCTCATTGGCCTAAACACAAGCAAACCACATGTTTTACAGTCACTGAAAAATGGAGACAAGGTCCGTGTGGTAGATTCCTCAGTAGGTAACACAAAGGGGGGAAAAAAAAAAATTTAAAAAAAAAAAAAAAAAAAGAGAGAAAAAGAGTTAAAAAAAAAAAAAAAAGACTTGGGACAGCCTCGGAGAAGGCACTAGCCCATCTTGAAAGACACGGGCTCAGACTTCTGCTCAACTGTCAACATGGTGCATGGCTCAGGGCATCTCACTGCCGGCTGGATCCATAAAGGGCTTCTCTGAAAGCTGGGCTCCTAAAATTCTTTAGGTGCCCGAACCCCACAGCTCTCCCCGTACGTAGCGTAGGCACCGCGGTACCCAGTGACAGCTAAAGGCACAGGCGCGACGCTACCTCACCTCTCTCAAGATAAAGCAGTGCCTTAGAGCCCGTCTCAAAGTGCAGTTTCCTTTATGTTCAGGGCCCGAAGAAATTGGAGGTATTTATCCTCCCAGCTGCCATCTGCTCCTGGAAGGTATCGTACAGGAACAGGGAGGGCAGAGCGATTCGGGTTTAATTTGTGGCTCTGGGCGCTTTCCTGGCTAGAGCCAGCTCAACAATGCGATGGACAATCGGCTTAATTTATAGCAAGAAAATTAGGGAAGTTAGGAGAAGGTTCAAGCACCAAAGGCAGCTAATACAGGCAAGCGGCAGTCACCCAAGGTGTGCTGTTAAAGTATTTTCTCTCTGAAATGTCTTTAAATCATACTGCTGCATACCTACATAGACTCTGCAGAGGAGAGAGAGATACAGGCTGAAGCGGGCACCGAATTGGAAAGTGTTCACGGACTGATTTGAGAGTAACTTTATCCATGAGGACAGTTTAGAGAAAATGTGTTATTAAAGTACTTTATTTCCATTTAGAGATTCACACAGGCATACACAGACAGTAGGTGGTGACAGCTGCTACCAGAACCATTTGTTATCTTACTCCTGTTCAGCTTTTGACAGTGTAAAATGAATATAAATGCTGAAAAGCTTTACAGAGGTGAACCAAACAATAAAAAGTAGGGGGGAATGAATTCTGGTTAGGTTACTTTAGGGAAGAGCTTTATTTCTGTTTATTCCTGAGGCATGGATATGTGTTATGTTTCTAATGCTGACAATACTGTTGAGAGGATTCTTGGTGGAGTTTACTAAATCCACAGCATCCTGAGGTGGGGAGAGAGGGGAGAGCTGGCCTTGCAGCTAGCTTTAATGTCATATCCAGAAATGGCATGAAAATAAGGCTTCAGCAAATTATTGCTTTTCCCTAATAATCCTGACCGTCAAAATGGAGTGAACCTTTCACATAGTTTGCCTTAATAAAAGTGCTGGTGAGATATCTCTGTGTTTGGACTTAGCAGTAGCAAATCTCTTGGCATCAAAGGGATTAAATTAGTTGGCCCGAAATTATATTGCTTTTTCCAAGCAATCGTGACAGCTCTCAATCTTGCTACAATATAGTCACATCACACCAGCTGACAGTTGCCTCCAAAAAAAACATTCGTTTTGGCCAGCTCCTCCTGTGAACACTACCAACAGACTGATGCTCCTGCTTCAAAGTCCAATAGGCATCTTGAACTACAAGCCTGTCAAGAGGAGGTACTGGTATCAGTTCTGACTTTTGTCTGATTGTTTGGTTTTCACATGGAATATTTACACCATCCTCGGTTTGGTTTGATCTTAGATGGACTCACAGTGGAGGACTGACAAATTTTGTATTACAAGAGCAATCTATAAATCCCTATGTTGTACAGAATATAAAGTTCCTTGGAAACTATTGTAGTATATTGATTCCACAATATATGTTTCATTAGAGAGCTTTGGGGTTGGTTTTTTTCTTTTTGCTTCTGTGACTACTCCTCTCACCCTGGCAGTACTGATAACGGGAACACTCCATAAAACAGGGATTGGTAATGAGAGGCACAGATTTATAGCACAGCACACAGATTAAGCTGAAGTCAAACGCATGATATTTTCCTAAAACCTTTGTTCCTGATCTAATGCTTCCGAAGCAAATTATTTGCAATATGAGAAAGACCCTTAAGTTTGCACTGGGGGGAGGTAAAGCCTTTATCTGAAGTTGGGCCAATAAACAGGAATGACTTTGGCTTAGGACTGCTGCAGGGAACATCGTTAGTTTCTGTGGGAGGGAAAGATTCACGTCAAGTTTATTTTTATAAAGCAGCATCCACCTAGAAATGAGCACAAACTAAAATGCTATATCCTCTGAATTTGGTGGGCACCTGAAATCTTAGTTTTGCCCAGAGCTCTTGTCTCCAAAAAAGGCCAAAACAGTGACAGAGGTGCAAACCCTATCTCCACGTCAGCCTTTGGGGAAGATAAAATTTAGGTTTGAACCTCTCTAACATTCTGGCCCACCTGGTCACCAAATCCTTTCCATGTACCGCTGGTTCCTGCAGAAAGGCTGGTTCTAGCTGAAGAAGGAATTTAAGCCTAGACATAGGCAGGGTTTAAGATAAACCCAGCGGAACTGCGGGGAGAGCAGGCTGAATCCCACCCCACAAGACCCCACGGCGAGGGCAAGCAGCCTGCTAAGTTCATCTGGTAAAGTCAATACTCACCAGATCTGTGCTTTTCTGGCAAACAGGGGTCTTCTGAATAGAAATAGGGACCATTTCTCATAACTTAGCATAGCCGAGGTGTATTTGCCTCTCAGTCGGTACTGCGTAACCAATAATAAGCCCGAGATAGCAAATGTGCCCTGCACACACATTGCTATTACAGAATCCAGTGCTAACTCTGCATAGAGCAGCTAATACGCCAAAAATATCATACGTACGTATTATTTGAATTATCCATCGCAGAGCACATTGCAGGAAGCCTAGTAAATTTAGTTCTTCTAACCTGACATCTGCATTCATATTTAGTAGTGAATTATATATTTTCAATATGTTTTCTGGCAAGTTATTTACACAAATCTCATTAACAATAAAGACAGGGGTTTTATATACAATTCCTGCTCTGCTGACTGAAATTGCATACCAAGATGTCAGTATGACTTTGAATAGAAGCTAGAAAGTTATGCTGCATGAAATCATGTCATTGAGAGAAAATCCTCTCTCTTTTTATTCTCTATACTGACTTTTTTTTTTTTCTCTCTCTACTGAGACAAAACCACCATTAACTGGTTCTTTGTTATGCTGGTTTCCTGCAGTATTTTTCACAGTGCCTAATAGTTGTAAGGACTGGATTACAGTGCAATATACAAAAAGCAGTTTGCTTTCAGTCCTGTGTGAGGCTTGCTATCAGGTTTTGAAAGTTATTTTCAGAAGTAGCCTTCCTTAGCAGACATTTTCTGGGATGCAGTTAGTGTTCAACTTGCCAGGTGCCTGATGTGCAATGCAGTGACATTACCAGGCTGATTATTTGGATGGCTCTGAAATGAAGGTGTCTGGTTAGGACTGTTGGCTAGTCAGAAGAAAAGGCACTAATTAAATATTTCTTGCCTTTTCAGGTTTGTCCCTCTGATTAACCACTCTAAAAGTCACTCCAGGGAAAACCATGAAGTTATCTTTAAAATGGAGAGGCATGATTAAACATTCCTCTGCTAATAAGGAAAAAAAAAAAAAAAAAAAAAAAGCAAAGCAATCAGCTCCAGCAAGGCTAGCAGGTTATTGCTGTATTCAAACTAACTCTTAACCCTTTCAGTCTGGCAGAGGAAAGCACAAGCGATCTCATGGAATTTGCCAAAGAATCTCATTGCCACACACCATTTGACCAAATTTTCTTCTTTTCCCGAGCTAAACTTGCTACCAAATATGTATCTATATCCACACACATAGATGGATATCTATTGGGCATCTTCTTTAAGGCAAACCATATTCCTGAATTTAACACACACCAAACCCATAGTAGTGATTAGTAAACTGTTACCATTGCCAGTTTCTTACACCTGAACCTTTCACCTTGTTTTCAGTGAAAGCAGTTCCAATGCACCAACGTACAGGTCACCAGAGCTCTAATTTTATTCTTCCAAATTACAAATATGTCAACTAGGAGGCTACTTTAATGATCAGCATTTCCACCAGTCTTTTACCAAAGCCATGGTGGGTTTGTGGGGATCTTTTCCTCTCTTTCTTATTTGCTAACGCCTGGGAGGCCTTTGCTCAAAATTTCCTTGCTTGCTACTGCCAAAATTAAAGCCTTAATACCACAACAAGATCTATGCTAAGTTCACAGTGTCACAGACTTGTTCTGTGACCTTTGACAAAGTACTTTATCACAAGCATTTATACGACTGTGGTTTCAGCAATATATTTATAGGGTCCTGCATGTTGCAAGAGAAACCTCCTTTATCAGTGAAAGTATAGCATCATTAGTGTCAGTTCACTACTAATACAAAAAATGCAGGTAACACTTTCGTTTCTTACGTTTCATTCCTTACTTGGTAACTCTTTGAATGGGATAACTCTGCTGTCTTCTAAAAGATGCATATACACAAAACCTGTACGATGGTCTCCAGTTGTAACAAGGGCCCCTATGAAAATATACCCTTTGGCAGGATTTTTTTTAATTAAACATTATTTCTGGAAAAATATTCCTATCTACTGACAGGAGTACTCTCAGGTAGACTAAGTCTGAAAGTAAAAAATACTGTTAGATTTGCTAGCTATGGTAAAGGACATAAAATGGTACATTGCAGGTTTTTAACCCCAGATTGGCTGTAAAGCTTCAAAAGTTTAAGTTGTTTGCTTCAGTTTCATAGCCTCTATAACCTTTAAAATATTGGCAAGATTTCTGCAGACCAAAAGCTCACCAAAGTCATAAGTAAGATGTACTCCCAAGTTTCCCAGTTTGGAATTAAAGTAAAATTCTGTAACATAGCTCTGGAAAAAGAAACCCTCAATGGTACAAAATGTAACTGCCTCTCCAGGCCCAAATCTGTATTTGAATGTCCTTGTGGCAAGACCTTAAGGTATTCAGAGGAGCGAGATGGAGCTGCTTTTACCTTTTACTGAAAGCACTCCACAAACACCAACGGCCCTTTTGGTCTTCAGAGGTAGTGTTACCAGACTGCAGCAAGATAGAGAACACTTACTTCTGCTAGGTGAAACAAGAAAATTGCAAACAAATCTCCTCCCTGCTCATTATGTCTGTGCACGGCACAGCCTTTCTTCTTCCCTTGCTCTCAGTCCAGCAGGATTTCCCAAAGTTACAACAATCTGTAGCTACAGAGGCTCCTTTGGATCCCTAGGAAATTTTCCTTTTTCTCTTCCCCTTTGAAACTCAGATGTGAGTCTTTCTACAACTCTTCTCCACATCCCCACCTGTGCTGCAAAATCCCAGCTCAGTGACTCCTTCCTGCCTAACTCCTCCCCTGGAAACTTCCCCAAATGAGTTTTCTCAGGTGCTTTCTGGCACTGTCTTTCCCTCACCCCCCAAAATCACACAGTCAGACTCAATATTCGGTGGCAGACGGCACAACACAAGGCAACAGTCCTCCTCCTGCTGCACAGCCAAGTCCTTCTACCAGAAAGGCCAGCAAAATACCGTAAAGGGTGGAGAATCACACACAAAAGGTGTCATCTCCATCAGAACTTGGAAAACGATGTGCTTTTCGGGCTGCACTGAGATGGTTCGCCCAACAGAAACCTTTCCCACTGGTGTCTATATTGTTTCCAAAAAAGTCCCTTATGCCAGTGGATAAATTTAATTGTGCATCTCACTAATACCAGACACGAGGGCTATTTTGTATATTCATAAACTTTTCTGCTTAGTACAGAAGGAGCCATTTCTGTAACATTAAGTTGAATCTTACTTTTGGTGCATGCGTTGCTGTTGTTTGTATGGAACTAGTGTGGAGGGGTTTATCTCAAAACACCTTGATCCACTGCAGAAATGCTACAGAAAAAGTCAGGAGAGAGTTTTGGACCTAAAAAGTATGCAACCTAGATGGTCCCAAACACAGGCACATCCCTTTAAAATATTACTCTGATTTTGTGAGATTAAAGATCGAGTTATTTGTTTCTTTGAACTCTTACTCTGAGATGTCTTAGAGAAGACCTGGCAGAACCCAATCTTCACTGTATTTAAAGATATTTTCTGAATCCTTATCTGTTCAGATACGGTTTACGGAGACTCATGTCTTGGTTTTTGTCAAAGATAACTGAGGGGTTACACGGGTCTAAACATAACTCTTCATATCAGCAGTAAGACTCGAGGAAACTCTGAATTGCAGCACTTTATACTGAAAGGATCCCTAAATGATTCTTTTCTTCTCACAATCACTCAAGAACTTGAAAGTCCAGAGAGTAGCCTCAAGTCTCTCATTCCCATAAATTTAACAGAGGTCACAGCATGGCCAATTCAGCTGAAAAGTGTTATTACAGAAAAACTTGATGATACTTTTATGTTCACTGATGTGAACATAATTCTCTGGGTCTTTTAGCTACATATAGCATGTCTTATCCATAGAGACACTTCAGCAGATATATACGGTACCACGAGCAAAGTTAAAAGTGATGAATTCTCTGATTTATAACTTCTACTGATAACAAGATGATAGAAAATCTTAAATGTATGGAGTTATTATATACACTGTGTAACTTTGCTCAGCAGAGAAAGGATGTGAAAGAAAAAATATTTATCACACCTGAACTAGGGGGACACTTCCTTGAATGACCCTTGTTGCCTGTAAAGAATTGAGCTGATCTCTAACAAACACACAAAAATCTTAAAGATAGGGTTGGCTTCGTAGGTGCTGAGTGTGGATGTGGGTCTATAATCCTTCTTGCTTTTAAGGATCACATGCAGGAAGAAAGATGCTTATATAGAAGAGCTTTTTTTGTCTTGACAGGTTTAATCTAAAGAGATCTCAAACTGCTAAATTGACATTGCACCTCCTAAAGATTAACCACTGGATTTTACCTATCTAGACACAAGAAACTAATTATTATAACTAAACCCATTACTGATGAGGACTAGAGAAACAGGCCAGATTCTCCTCCCATTTTAAAGCTTTGGTGACTGGCAGAACTGGACTCAATGAGAGTCCCTTGGTTACACCCCATTGAAAGCAGAGGCTGCGTTCGTCCATGTTAGGCTGCAGGCTCCTGAGCACTGGTCTCCGCGTGACCCAAGAGTTTAAGCACACAACCTAGATAAATATTAATTTGTTAATCTTTATTAGAAATCTACTTTTAAAGCTGATTCACAGTGAAGTCACTTAGTCAGATGAAATCATTGCATACTAAACAATCCTGTTAGGGATGTTTATCCAAGCAAAGGACATTCAATTGCATTTTCATTAGTACCACTATATGGTTATTGTCCTTATAGGCAAGGCTCTTAAACTTAATCTATTTGCTTACAGTTCAATTTTCTTAAGAACTAAAAGCTAATTTCTACTACTCTTTGGCATTACAACATCAGGTTGCCTGTAGATTAAAAAAAGAAATCTTTGAGGACCGATGGTGGTCCTGCCCAGTATTGCCGCTCTGCCAGTGCTGAGGACTGTCTGAAACTTTAAGGACTTGTGGGTTATCTAATTCTAACGATGCACATTATTAAACAGAACATTATTTAATGAGAAAGTCACTGGCCGTGATGAACAGCAGGCAATTTATCTATCAGGAAAAGTATTTTTTTTAAACAGAAAATATGTTTCTCTCTGCTAAATTCTATACGGCTCAAGAAGATGGGAAAGATGGTTGATCTCATCCTTTTCACTTTCTACAGCAGTTTTCTGGAAGGACAAGCCCTCCCCTTAAATGAGGGGGAGAGTTTCTGGTTTCCTTGCCTTGTATCACTCTCCGCTGTCCTACCCGTGGGACAAAGGCAGCAGAGCCTACGGCAGAGTTCACCACTGGTTTACTGAAATAAGTAAATAGCTGTCTGAGACTCCTCCTCTGACTTCAATCTCAAGACAGCCATGGATTTGGGGAGCCTGAAGTTGAGCCTGTATTTTTGAAAATGGGGAAAAAATACAGTTGCTTTCCTAACAGCGCTTTTTAGTTTTTAGCTTATTATCTGCTCTCTTGACTATCCCTTCTGGGAAGATGACACTGCATTTTACACTACGTTCACATGTATTTGTACCGATTTTTGTAGCGCTAACTTTAACTAAAGTCAGGGTATATTTTACTTAGAAGTCAGTTTTCTCCATTTATCAGTTACAAAAAGCATTTCTAGCTAACAAAAGGTGTATTATAACATTAGTAAATAACATTTTTGTTTCTTGTACAGCTTTTCAGTAAAGGTGCTGCTACAGATGATACCCTTGAGCCATCTCCAGAAGATATTTCCAGTATCGCCAGTTTTATTGAGACAAAGCTTGTAACCTGCTACTTAAAACTGAGGAAGCTTGATGATGCTCTGAATCATTCACACAGGTAAAAATAAATATTGATTAGATACACTGTTAAGACTGAAATAAAAAATTAAACAAAGACTATGAATAAATCCTGTGCAGGAAGAATCAGTCTAATAATAAGAGGAATCTATAAAACACAACTTACACATGGCACTGACATTTAGATTGAACTAATTCTCAAAATTTGAGACATTAAGCCACCATAAGCATGTATACATTTACTGCTTTGACAATGCAGTAGGTAAGGATATTGCAGGTGAGTCACGTACATAGTTCAGGGCACCCTTAAAATTGAAGCTAGACAAATATAAACATGCTCAGCCTTATATGACAGTAATGATATTATGAGAGCTCTTGATCTTTTTCAAGCCAGATTAGGTCAGGGATGGCTTCAAATTATTTTCATTACATAATTCCTCATAGGCTCACTTGTGATCCACTGCAAATACCAGCACCACCAGCAACGCATAAAGAGGCCAGAAACAAAACTTGCACACGGTGAAGATGAAATTCCCATTAGTTTCAGATGAGTTAGGATTTTGCTGGGTTTGTGCTGCCTTTAATTAGCACTCAGGCATAACGATAGTTTCTGTTAAGCGCATGCACGTACTGCCAGCAACACTTCATTATTGAGGTCTCCATCCATATTTTCCCTTGTATGAGAGATATTAAGATGGACACTGCAATTAGCGCAGGGGGAGGATTTTTCATACAATCATCTCAAACGAATGTAACTACAAAAGAGTAGTTACAACAAAAGAGGAGGCACATGCTTATGCCTAATGCACAGGAGACAGTGGTGAAGAATAACGTGTTGGTATAGAAATGTAATGCTGTCATGGCAGAAAGTTCATTTAGCTACACGCAAAGTCACGGGAAGTCTGAGAATCCCGACTTAATGACGAGGTCTTTGTCTCCCGTCCCTACTCATCCCCACACCTTTCCCAAGCATTTTTTGTCTGTAAAGCTATGCCTACCTGGAGCCTATACACACTGGGGGGGTGCATCCTTCAGACTAGTTCCAAGCACCATTGTGGGTTGACAGCCTGAACGCCCATGAGTGGTTAGAGAACATTATGTGCACTCCCAGGGCACATCTAGCATGGATACAACCTGTATTCCTTTCAGGTGGAGTATTCTGTTAGGTGAGCCAAAGCATAGGAAGTGGGGAAGACCATGAGATTCCCATAAAAAAAAAAAAAACCGAACGAACACACACACACACACAAAAACCCAAACAACCCAACAAGAAAAATCCCAGAATGCACTCCGCATGCAAACTAAAAACCAACCACATATTTTCATGGCTTCTCAAAGACCATATTAGAAAAGAAAAAAAAAATTATATATATATAAAGTTTGACTGGACTCACAACTTTTGGAAAAATGGTAATGATAGCTCTCTTATTCTAACTTTGATTTCCAAGAACACTAAAATAAGGAAGCTCTTTGGACAGTATCAATATAACTAGAACAGGAAATACTTTTCTTTACCTCCTTTAAATTATCTTGATTTCAAAATAGCAAGATGTATTGACCCCAGTGCTACAGAACCTAAAGCCTAGTCAGACAAGCTTTGGTTTCAATTGTCTTAAAACAGAAACCATGACCTAAGAAACCCATGACCTACAGAGAAAATAAATGCAGTCAGATTGAGATCACTGGAAAACCTGAAGGAGGGAAAAATCCTTCACTTTTCTTTTCTAATATGCTATTATAACAATTTGTTCTTAACTCCTTTAGTTACATAGCACAAAGAAAAGTGGCAGTCAGTAATGCCTATTTTCAATATAATTCTTCTAATAACTTGCAGAATGGGAATAAATCTACTGACCATAGTTGTCACATTGTGAAATGCAGGAACTGATACAATAGTATACCAGTAAAATATATTCTGAGACATAATTAATACATAGACAAAACTTGAAATACAATCAATAGCTATATTTTTTTGAAAAGAGAAAATAAATTACTCTGAGCTCTCCTACTAAAAATAGCTTACTGCCATCAGTTAACTAGTGCATATGAAATTTTTATTCCCATTGAGTTTTTATGTCATCACCACATTGTAATGGTTTGCTGGTAATCCTTTGGCTTTAATCATGAATCCAAATTAAAATATTCATTTCTGCATTTATTTGCATTTACTGAACTATTCTTTCTTTAATTTCATGTAAATTTCACAGCTCCTGCATTCATTTCTGAAGCCTTATTAACCAAAAATCAGCTTTAATATTCTCACACACAGTTGTATCAAATATATAGAAGTGGGTTTTGCTAGAAAGAAATCTTAGGAAGTGTCACAACCAAAGAAATAGAGAAAAATTCCAGCAGTTCAGTTTTAAAGTGTTCAAGAACAGGCATCTTCAGGGGAATCGCTTTCCCGTTCTTAATAAAGGAAAGGGAGTACAATTTATATCATCAGCTTTAGATCCTGTATGAGAAGCCACGTCTGGGTCCTCCTGAAAAGTGGAAATTGTATTCTCCGGTTTCTTAACATCAAAATTTAAGGCTGCCTTTAGCATCACTGGCACAATTGAGGACACCGGCCGGGTTCTGATCATTCGTCAGGCGGATACAAAAGATTTACCCTTTGCGATCAAACCCCATTAAAACCACTTCTCATCCGTCACAGCTCTGAACAAACGTGCCACGGATCGACCTGACCAAGCAACATCTGCAGTCACCTACTTGACCACCATTTTCATCATAAGATAGCCATCAAAATAATTCCTAACTTGCAGTCTGAAGCTATAAAATGAATCACACAATATTTACATGCCCTGTGGTCCTTTTGGCCCAGGCATTATGGCATACCAGGGTTTAATGATCTTAATAACCCCATATGGCTTGCTGAGAAATTAGATTTTCCCTTTGGTTGCAGAAGGCAATTTTCAATTATAGCAGATGGCAAAACAGTGAAGGTCTGAGAAGTCAAGAACTGACTAAGAAACCTCAGATTAGTACTTAGGCCTTATGTTGCTCAGCCTAATAATGTCAGTGGTTGAATTTTTGCCTCAAATGAAAACAATCTTGAAGCAGAGCATAGCATTTCAGCAGAGCAGTCCCCCAATTACGCCTGCTCTTCAGAGGGCCAGGCCCAACAGAGAAATCCATAAAGCTGCAGGCGCATGTGGAAAAACAACCCACAGTGCATCACGTACACAACCCAGCAACTGTTAAGATTCAATTTTGTTTGAAATTGGAGAGCGCAATGCTGAACTCCATGACAATTGAAGATGGAGGATCCTTCAAGACATGATATACACAACTTTCTCGATGAGACTCTATATCCCCTTACAGTTTCTTTGGTTATTTTGCTTTTTTCCTCCAAGCAAGCCAAAATAAATCTGCGATGACGCCACGTGACTTGCTGTTTGCACATGGGAATACAAACACAGAACCTTTCTATTAGAAATATGTTTTTTGCCGCTGCGCTTGCACTTTCTCAGCTGCTATGGTCCTCATGGCACACAAGATTTGAAGAATGACAGGCACGTGGCTTGATCCGGTTGCCTAAACATAGACTGCTGTTCGTGGAGATCCTGTCCGTGGATCAAGCACTAGGAAATGTGGAAGAGGTTAACGTCACCTACCCGGCAGCAAGTGACGAAGAGCATTGTGTTTCATTTCTGCCTACTTCTGATCACTCCCTGCCCAGCTGTAGTATGGCTGCTGGTGCCGTAGGACTCCTCTGGAAATAAGCTCCTCAGCAGGGGAACAAGGCTGCCCAGCAAAGTCACACCTCTTCCCGATGGGATTGCCATCATGCCATAAGAAGCCCACGGCTGGTGGTGGGAGGTGCATTGGGAAGTGCCATCTGGAAGGACGTTTGTGACCTGCGTCCTCCCAGAGCATCCCTGGGCTTCGCTCCCTGCCCTCCTTCCCTCGATCTGGAAATCGTGGACGTAAGAGCTGAGGGGAGGAAGAGGAATCAGACATTGTGGCATGTTTCTTTAACATTACCTCTAAGTAATGCCTGAAAGATATGTTCATGATAATGAGGACTGCTGTACGGAGCTATCCAAAATCTTTGGGGGTTAGCAAAGATTTTCCTGTGTCCTTGCAGGCTCTGCTCCGCAGCATGACCTGCTGCCAATTCTCTCCCTCCCTCCCAGAAAGGCAATGCATAGAGAATGTAATAAATCTGTAAAGCTTTTTCTGCTATGCCTTTTTATGTGTTCAGTGGAAGGCAGGGCCCTCTAATGCCTCTCGCACAATTCATAGGGAGACATATGAAGTAGAAAATAGCACCTCTGTTAAGTAGTACATGATTGCTTTCGTGATGACTTAACAGAGGGAATCTCTTATGGAGGCACAGTGGGAAAGAAAATCTACAACAGCTGAAGCCTCACAGATTTAATTCCAAATCCTTTGCATTTTTCCCAGTGACTTTTCAAACACAAAAGGCTTAAAATAATTATTAATGATCAAGCTTTATGCAATATCTGTCAGAAAAAAGGCATCTCAAAACTTGGTCAGTGTATTATAGACAGGATAAGTCAGGACTCTCTAATCCAGATTAATTCAGAACTTTGAGACTAAAAATTCAATATTCAGCTACTTCATTCCCTAGCTTCCTTAATCTGCACCTTTAAAAGAGCACTATATTAAAGTAAATTGAAGAATGGAATTCTAGTGAAATATTAAATAATCAACAGTAAATAATGCAACGATGGTATGATACAGTGCAGTCAGTGGGCATTAAAATGGAGACAGGTTAGAGGAAGAGATCAAGAGAACAGATTTTTAGGTAGAAATAGAAAAATGAGAAACATAATGGCTGATGCTGCTGATCTGTGGGAAGTCTGTAGTGTAATGTATACTTTGCTCTAAACTACTCTTCTAATCTCTTTACCTCCTCAGAAAAGGGAGGAAAAGAAAGAGAAGAATTAGCAGCACCTAATTACTTCAGCAATTGTGTTAGGCATATTGCAATATACATAATAGATGAGATATTATTAATACAAAGCTATTCCATTGAGATGCTCTGGATAATATAAACCAGAAGTAGTCTTAAAAAATAATTCCTTCTCACGCAGCATTTCAAATTTTTCTATGTACATCAACTTTTTATTACTTTTAAAATGAGAAGCGTTTTCTCTGGATTCTGATTCTCAACTCTGAATCATATGTTATTTCCAGGTTGGTATATCAGTGACATAGTTCCTATTTTATGGGCTGAGACTTCCTCCACTGAGGTCAAAGGCTATATTCCCCTTGACTCTGATGATGCTATATTGCAAAAACATTTATCTACATAACGTGTGCTGAGATCCTATTAAGGAAAGGCATCCTTGGGGGGGTGGGGGAAGTAGTGACCTGGAAGAAATACGGTTCCTCACGGAAGGAAAAAGACTAGCAACATTGAACTGTTTTATAAGAGTTGCGATACATGACAGCAGTCCTAATGGCATCAGAAAATTTGGTGGTCAAGAAAGTGATACTTGTACAGCTGGAAAGTGAGTGGGCAGTACGTTATGCAAACAAGACAGGGAACGCAGAGTATCTCCACTTGTGTCAAGATGTTTTGGGAGCTTTGAAACAAGATCTTTCTAAATATCTTTTTGTTCTGGACCAGAGAACATTCTCCTTTTTACCACCTTCACAGCTGAGGAATCGAGACCTGTATAGCACATTTATCTTATGCTTGCAATTCAAAGCAAATTGCTGCTGCAAAACCTTTTAGCATGGCAGTTATATTTCACTTTACTGACAGACAAAAGGCATGTGAAACCTTTTTTGGGAACCCACACTTCCTCCCTTCCTGTCTGTTTAGATATGAAAACTTCATGAGATGTTTTCTTCTGTGCACTGAAGGTCCTCACCCATAGAAGCCATAACTGCATGTATTTCTGATTGGTTGTACATAAAAAAAAAAAAAAAAAAAATGCAACTGCACAAAGACAAGTCAGGTGTCCTCCTTCAGTGTAAAAGGATCTGGTCCTGTTCCTTGATCCACCTAAGTTTGGCAGAAGTTTTTCTGCCTTTGTTTGCAGCTGTTTGGTTGGTTCAGTGATGACTATATTAGAAGGGATTCCTAATGATTTATCAGATTACCCATTCTGGACTCTGCCAGATTTGCCTTGATAAGCAGCATTCAGTACGACTACTCTTGTAGCTACATCTTCCAAGTGGCCCTGGCTTCTTTGTCCTCAAGCTTTTTTCTCTCTAACACAGATGTTATCTAATTTTGCACGTCAATTCTTTAAAAAGAGCGGCCAGGGCAGTAAGGGAAGGGTGCTCCTTCCTTCAGGGACCAGAGCACTCATGCAAGGGTAAAAGGTCCCCAGGCACAGGGCAAGGTGGGCACAGTCACAGCCAGGCATTTGGTGGCAATAGAAAGAAAACTCCCCACCGACCGATGGGTCTGAACCTGTCCAGCCACCAAGAGACCGAAACCAAGCTCCGGAGAAAGGCCCAACCTCCCTCACACATCCCTTCAGGTGGATCTTCTCACCACAGACACCCTCCTCCTTCCTTTAATTATTAATGCCCACTAGCACTGAAACCACCGCACGCTTGTCCTCTGGGAGAAAGCGCTTCTGCATGCCTGCTTTCACAAGCCTACCAAATATTTCCACCAGCTTGTTGCAACAGGGAGGTTTTTTTTTCCTCTTCAGGATGTCAGCTTTGGTAAACTCTCACACAGAGTAAGGAAGCCCGCAAGTTTTTGTGTATCCAAGACACATCCCTCTTAGCTCCCTACAACAGCACCGGGAGGAGAAATGGTTTAGAATACAAAAGTTAGCTACAAGCAAATGCACCACCATGAGGTCCTCAAATAAAACTTAAATAAAATCATAACATAGCTGCACAGGCAAATTGCAGGAAAATATGATGAGGTTGATTCCTGGCTACTACAGGGTTCAGGAATTTGAGTTTCAGGAATTTGAGTGCCTCTAGTAGAGTTGAACTCTTAAACCAGCCCTTGGGATCACAAAACGAGGCACGGCAGACTCAAACAGATGTAAGACTAGTACTACACTGCAGAGAATAAGCTACCTGCCATATAGATGAAACAAGGGAAAAAGAAAGTTGAGGTTCAGTGTAATTGTACAGGATTTGTCAGGTTCGTCTGTAAGTATATTGGGGCTAGATCATCAGCTGCGCTGATTGACAGTGTTCACTGAAGATAAAAGCATTGTATTAGTCCACAGCAGCCGAATACATGGTTCTGCAGAATACTAGTTGACACATTACTTGCACTGACATTGTATTTAATGTCGTGCTGAAGAAAGCCTCAGCAACTACAATTGTACGCTCACTCAGCACCAGCAACGTATGGACGTGCCAGCACAGCGCCCTGCCATACCGATCCGTGCTGGCTTTACATCTCTCTGCATAGAGGCACATACTGCTTTAGCACTGAATTTTTACTTCTGCCAAACCACCTAATTCCTCTCTAATAGTCAATTATAATAGACTATTAAAGTGCATTTGTACAGAAGACCACACCGTATCACAGGAAAGCATGGGCAACTAAGAAAAAGCTTCTGCCAGTCTAATTAAAGAATAACTGCATGCACCTCTACCAACAAGCTAGCTTTTACTCACAGTACTAGCAAGAAAAATGAGTTTATCTGCTTTAGTGGTAAAATGTATTTTTTCACTCGTTTCATCTATAGAATCATCTCTTGGACTTTTCTTGGCCTATAAAGGCCAAAACACAAATGATGTGGTGGATAGTAGCAGAGGCACTTTTTCATGTCAGTCAGATTCGAGTTAAATCCCCGTTGCATTTGGGAAGGAATTTGATAGAGAATGCGCACCTCAGAGAAAAGGCAACGTGATTTCTAGCAGCCAGTTTTGATGGAGCAATCCCAGTTTCTCGCCACACCTGTTTTCTTAACACCGGGCGGCACGACTGAAAGAAAAACTTGGAGCGAAAACCACAGACTAACGTGTGCATCTTTGATTCGCATACTCCAATTGCTATGATGAGGAGAGACTTGATGCCTTCTTCCCCCCTCCTCACAGTCTCAAAAAAAAGATAATAGGACAAACACTGTATTATTTTTAAGAGAAGATGTCAAGATGAAAAAACGGAAATGTCAAAAAAGAGGCTGATATACGGCATTACTTAAGGACTGTTTTGTTGAGAAAAACTGACCAAATGATTTACGAAAGGCTTTTAACAGGGCAGTCTTTGGATTACAGTGAAGATGAAAAATAAATGAAAATCTATTTCAAGTTTACTTTAGCCTAGTCATTTGACAGATGAGGGCAAAACCTGGCAAGAACACAAGTTTTAATCTTCAGATGTAGTGACTTTATTTGCAGTTTTGCGGATTAGAAGTTTTCTCTGTGCAAAATAAGAGCTATCCATTTTCAGACGTTTCCTGTCGAAACTACTTTTTCTACCTGAAGCTCCCACGAGAGGCACACGAGTAAAAAGACGAAAGGACCGACGCACAAATCACCACATACAGAGATTGTCCCAAGTGCATTGCAGCCGGCGTGTCCACCACCTTCCCTTCCTAATTCTTCTTTCAAGCCTCCCTCCCGAAACCCATCCCTCCTAATTAATTACTGGGTTAACCAGCCTAGTATCAAGACTGCTCATGGCTGGAGGTGGATCTTGGAGCATGGACTTGTTCTCAGTGTGCACAGCCTGGCACATCCCTGCCTGGCCAGATGGGTCCCCCATCTGCTCCTATTTGAAGGAGAACTTCCTGGAATTAGGGTTTTCCTTTTAACCTTTGTTTGTATGATTCCTTTGCTTCCTATTTTCATTGTTGGGTTTTTTTTCCCCTTTTCACCAAAATCGCCTGAAACAGGTCAGAGGCAGATTTAAAAGCCAAAGAGACAGCTCTACACAGTTTTAGAGCACGCCTGGCATTAAGTTAGCACTGCTCTGCACAAAGGCTGCTAAACTGGAGCTCCATCAGTACGGCAAAGGGCTACTTTTGGGTAGAGTAGTAATAGAGCAGAAATTATTTCTAGTATATAGGCTACAGAGAGCCTAGCAACATCAAACCAAACTGCCAGGAGTCAAAGGTAGCTTTCTGATGTTTGCTCAAGTTATTAGGGCATGCTATAATATTTTTCAGTATAGAATTTATAGATCGAGAGAAGCAGTTGATCTTTTTGAGACTAGTAAAAACTCAAGATGGAAAATGGAGAACTGATATCTAATTTTATGAAAATCTGCCACAGTTCTATATTTATTATAAGCCTATCACAGCACATCCTGCTCAAAGACTTACAGAAAATATGTTGCTAACTACCAAGGAATTATCGATTTTTTAATTTTTTCCCCTCATAGCGCTATTGCTTGGCTGTGGTAGAACCAATAACTTGGGGGGGGGGGGGGGGGGGGGGAGAGAGAGAGGGAAAAAAAAATAATCAATATTACTATTATCAACGGTTGACTACAGTTTACAGCAGCAATAATCTCCTTTAAAATAGCTTGCAGAAGTACCAGTTGCCATCTATGTAAAGTGTTACTGTTTTGGTCAAAGCATTAAATGCTGATAGTATTTGATGTTTTGATGACTTTTTTTTTGGGTTAAATTAAGTTTTGGTGACCATCAGTATTGTCTAAACTTCAGATCTGAACCATGTTTGCTGTTAGTGTTACCTTTTTGTTACTAATAAGAGTGATTTGTTCCCCTCATTAAAAGCAACTGATTTTTAACATCCCATGCGGTTTTGTACATTGTATTTTAGTTCAGTATTTAGATGTGCCCCCAGTCACTAAGGTCTGCGCCTCCTCCAGTAATGCCTTAAGTTACATGACATCATTCGTCACTGGTTTTCCCCCCACACCTTGTCCCCAGAGAGGTAGTTCCTGCAGGGTAATGCTTTCTCTCCATACAGTTTTCTGAGCATTTTTCCAATGTTGGACTGGGAAAGCATGGTTCTGAGATGCCTCCTAGTTCCTATACCACCTTAGGCTGGTCTTCAGCAGAGCTGCATCTCCGGAGCACAACGCAGCTCTGCTCAGACAGAGCAAAGCTTTACTCCGCCAGAACAGAAACATCACTGGTTACAGCTACCTTAGCATTTTGGTTTGGCGCAATAGGAGCATTGTGATGCACTTTACCCGGTTTTCTCCATTTTCCACGCACACTAGATTATTCACAGACCAATTTTGGCACTCACGAAATAGATTAATTTCAGAGAAAACTACCTGTACGTTCTGCATGAGCTGCGCACAAAATACAAGCAGCACCTAATGAAGGCACAGGAATCCAAACCATCGGCTGACCTTCAAGACAGCTTTGAGCAACATGTACGGGGAGATTTTGTTTAAGGGAACAGACTAAGTCTAGTCTGAAATAAAAGCCCCAGCTATCTACAATATAGATGTAGGAGCATCAACATTAGCTTCTCTGACCTACTGATCCACTCCTTATATATCTAATTACTTGCAAATGTAGATGTAACCATTCAGAGCTTTAGGTCTTCTTCTGCATGCCTTGGAGAAAGTGCCTCCAGAGTGAATTTGATTCACAAGTCTACAGCATCTTGGAGATACCTTTAGGTTTTAACTTGTTTTGAAAGCTCCTTCTGAAGGCCACAGACATACAGCCCATAAACATTGAACACACAGAGAAAAGATAGTTATTGGCCTTCTAAAATGCACTAGGTGTTTCCATAAATGTGAATTTATAGCTGAATGGGTTTACATAAATATTTATGTCATAGTTTCAAGACTATGAATAAACTTTAATAAATTATCTGGTTATGAAGAGGATTAGTTCTGTGGTTATTAGTAGACTGAAATCACAAAAGCAGTAGTTTTAATGTTAACATGATATTCAGAACTTTCAAAACAAAGTTTTTCAAACTTTTTTTTTCCAAAACAAAAGGAACAGAAGCCAGTTTGCAAATTTTCTTTGTAATAGAATGTAGTGTTAATGTCTTTGTTGATGTTGTAAGCTACCGTTAAATAGTTCCTAAAACATGCATGTAATGATAAATATTAAACTTTGCATCCTAAAACATGCTATATGTACCTTTTCTCCAAACTCTGGGAGAAGTGCTGACCAGAGAAGCCAGTCATTTGTTGGAGATCTCGCAAGTGGAACTAATTAGCTGTAGAAGAAGCTGTCACTCTTGCCATCCCCCTGCTCACATCAGAAGGCTACCCTGGCCTGCCAATCTAACTGCTTAGCTTATGCTATTTTTACCTTTCCATCTTTTCCTGATATTGACTTAAAGCCTGTAATTTGTTACACCTGGAATTGCATCTGTTAAATTATGTGTCTAAGAAACATGCCAAGGTCCACCCACGTAGAACCTATCACTTGTACAGAAAGTATTTCAAAATCTTGCAAGTTAACATTAAAATACATTCTAGATGCAGTTTTTCCAAGTAGATGGGTCAGACAACTGTCACTCACGTTTGTGGAAGTAAGGGTTAACAAGAAGTTGTACTGTAGCACCTTTGCTTACGTTATCTCCAAGCGAAAGGCAATATAGAATATTACTACAGGAATTTTTTTTCTAGAACAATACACAAAACCCTAATCAAACTGCATTTATGATATAGCCTCAATAAAAACGTTAATAATGCTTGTTCATATATCACAGCTGTCAAGAGAGAAAGCGATGGTTCATATTACATTTGAGACGTACAGCGTTGAGTTGTATAGAATAAGCGTATACAGCATGCGTCAGTCACGGTTTGATTATTAGTAGCTTTTAATGATTTAAAAATTAGAAATCTTAACTTGTCCATCTCTCATCTTTTTAAGGAGCATTATCCTGAATCCAGCTTATTTCCGGAACCACCTGCGCCAAGCTGCTGCGTTTAGGTGTTTAGAGAGATACTCTGAAGCCGCAAGGTACTCTGGTGCTCATGGATTTCTAATGGTTTCTCTATAGCGCTTTCATTCCAGCTCTCAGTAGTAAGGATATCATCTTATATCCAGGCTTTTCCAAAATCAGTGGGAGCTTTGCGTTGGCTTTGTGTATATGATCTCACATGCAGCAGAGCTCCAATCCTCCCAGTTGGCGTAACATGAATAATCCCAATTACGTCCCTAGTTGCAGTTAAACTAATGTGTGTAGGAGCGTTTACTCATTCTTGGCTACAGGGGTGAGCCCTGATCAGGTCCCAGGGCCATGCTGGGGCAAAAGCTACGTGCACACAAACATCTTCCACTCCCTGCTTTCCCCGTAACCCTGGGCAGAGGCTCAGGTGTGCTCCGAGCGGATGGAGGGGGGGGAAAGAAAAAAAAAAAAAAAAAAAAGAAAAAAAAATTCATCAAGATCTCAGGGTACATTGTGGTATGCTGCAAAATTTAGCCTGTGTGCTGGTGTGAACGGGAACTGCTGGCAAGAGGAAAGCCTGCAAGAGGAAGCTCTGCTTGTATGCTTGCATTAACACTGCCAAAACCTAAAAGTTTCAACACGCAGCAGAAGTTTTTAACCACTTAACTTGCTTAAATGAAAGAAATGCTTGAGGAAACGCAATGGTGACTTGGTATGTATCACCATTACTACTAATATTAGACACTTACAGAGGACTGTTCAGCTGAAGACCACAAGGTATATCACAAAATATTTCACAAATCATTAGCTAACTAATGGCAGAACAGTCAGTGCGAATTAGGCAAGAAACTGAAAGGGTCACTTTGCTCATCATTTAAGATGGATGCCAGTGGCAGAGCTCTGAAGCTATTAAAATAGCAGCAAAACAGTTTGTACAGGGAGTGGAAGAAGACTTTATCCAAACAGAGTTGCAGAAAGGATTTGGGAAGACGAACTTCAATTTTCTGTGTTGGACTTGAGCCAAAGACTCCAGGACGAGCACTTTTCCTTCACATATCAGGTCAGGGAGAAGAAATTGGTTCCCCAAGGCAAGGAAACAGTTTTCTCCAAATTTTTTCAGAAATATCATTTCAGATAAACCTGGAATATTTCACTTGACCATAAACCCACCCACCCTCTTTTTTTTTTTTTTTTTTTTTTCCCCTGAAAACACAGCTCACTTTTCAAACAAAGCTCTTTCAAACTAAGGAAGTGAAACATTTTGCTGAAAAACAATGAAGTGTTGTGATAGCTCCCGGATCTCCCTTTATATCTCACTGATAACAGTCTCTTCTCCCTAAAATCTTGTTGGGGTGTTGATTCAGAGAGAAATTGTCATCTGCTGAATCATCAACAGTTGAGGTCCACTGATCAGCCAGACATTTTAGAGCTGCGTTAGGAGAGTGCGTTGCTGTGACAGGTGGGGAATCCTGCCCAGGATATTTTCAAACCCCAAAATTCAGTGGTATCCCAACAGGTGAAGTGGTACAAGGAGAATTGTTTGGGGTGCTGGGGGGGGACAGGGAAAGGAGGGCTTTCCCCTTGAAGTCAGGTTGAAGATTTTTAAAAATATCAACAATAATAAGAGTTTAAAAAAATACACTTTCAGAAACTGATCTTTCCTAAGAAGCAGTACATATAAATGCCCATATTTTAGAAGACAGTATGAACCAAGAAGGTGTTCATAAATATGATTTCAAAAATAAAAAAAATTGTGGTTGGTGTTACTGCAGATAAGCAATCAGCAAGTTTACTACATCAGCAGGCAGGAGGGAACTCTGTCAGCCTTTTTTCCCCACATTGAGTAGCTTTCGGGCAACTAGATGATTTTAAATGAGATTATGTATTTTGTAAAGGAGAGGAACATTCTGACAGACTGAATCCAGAGTGGTTCCAAAAGCAGTGACTATAGCAGTATTCAGAGTTTAGCCTAGTTTAACATAGTGTTATAGCAACTGTGCAGAGCTGCTTCTGCAGATTGTGTTAAACTAAGCTTAGCACTACTTCTGTCATCTGACTGGAGTCACTGGTCTTAGTCGAACCCCACTAATGGTACAGAATGTACTCTGCTCGTTACAGACAGTCCGTGGCATACAGATATTCAGTTGCAGTTTCTGGAAATACCAACTTGGGTTTTGTTAGCATAAGCCGTCATTTATTTCTGCTTGCTTTTTGCGCAAGAACAAGGTCGCTCTATTCCTTTTTCTGCTTTTAAGTATCCCTCGCTTTCCCACCCCCTCGTGTGATTTTTAAGTTATTGCATAGTCCATTAAATACACCCAGAACACTGTATGGGTACGTGAACAGGAGTGGCTGGTTGTGAACAGTTCTGCTTGGCACAAGCAGCACGGATAATCACATTTAACCCAGCCTACCTGTCAAGCTGAGATCCCCTGAGATCTTGTCTCTGAAGACGTACCAGACCGAATTCTTTGGTTCGGAGAAAGTCATAGGTTAGAGTCGGGTCAACTGCAATTTAAGCATCTCTCAAGTTCCTCTGTGTGCAGTTTTCACTAATGCAGCCCAGTATCAGGAGAATAAGCGTACGAAGCAGTCTAAATGCAAGGACGTCTGAATTAATGCATTAAGCCTGATATGCCCATATCTGCATCACTTCTGAATTTTGTCAGCTTCACAGCGATTCCTTCGGGATAGCACTGCGGTAGGATGCCACCACGTAGAGTGCAGCCTAAGGCCATTTGGCATTGTAAAGCAATCCTAGAAACACCACTGTGGGGTCACAGCATCTGCAAATGATGAATTCCAAAGTGCTGCAACCACTTTCACTAGGACGTCAGCTAGTAAATATACTTCTCCTCTATTGGTATCTCTGATGTTAGAAGAACACTCTTGACAAACACAGTAAAGATTTAAACCTCAGAAGGGAGAAAAGCTATTTCAGTTGAAAGACCATCTTGGCCCTTGAACAAGTGGGCATAAATGCATTTATATATAAATTTAGTCTGGAAGTTACTGGGAAGTTTTAGGCATTAGAAGGCATTTAGACTTAGGATCAGCCTCCAATAGCAGCTACTGGAAGTACGCTGCCAAAGGACACACGGTCACAGCTGAGGAAGGATCACTTAATAAGCAGAATGGAAAGTTCAGGAAAGGGTCCTGGGCTCACTTTTGTCCCAAAACTGAGAAAATGGTCTTGGAGAAGGCCAAGGAGAACCCAACCTGCCGGGCAATATAATGACTGCTACCTTAGGGAAGGGTGAGATAAGGGACATGTACGCACAAGGAGACGCGTAAGCCGCAAAAGAACCACAGAGGTCCATACCAGAAGGACAGAGCAGAAAAACCACCGGCCCCTGCTTTCAAGGACAAGAGTGCTAGAAAGGGAACATGCGTCCAAGGATGAGCCTGAAAGAAGAGTTATCAGAGCCTGTGCGTCCTTCAAGTCACCAAGCCCAGGGGCTGTGACCCCACAGCTGCCTGTTACGCATCCGCAGGAGAAGGTCTAACCAGATGAGCAATAAGGCATGAAAGCAATTTTTCTTCTTTACTCAAATAGAACAGGCTATTGCTGACACTGAATAGCCTTGAATCAGTAGTAAGGTGAAAATTTGTAACTTCAAGAAAAATAATGGCCACCCATTTGCTTTGAAACTGGAGTTTCAAGTACAGAAGGGATTTTGCCCCTTTTTGTCATTAAGCTGTGTAGCTCTCATCTTTCTGCTAATCCAAATGCTGTGCTGATTTAACAGTGTCACTGTGTTCTGTGAAAAGCTTAAGATAGCTCTTTTATCACCAGTTAGAACAGTAGTGACTTGAAATTAGTTGTATACATGTAGGGGAAAACAGACTGTCTGTCCCTCTGCCAGAACAAACAGCTCATATTCATCTGACTGCATAGAGTAGGGGTAAGCAATCCTTAAGGAGGAAGAAGTTTTAGGATCTTAATAGCTCTGGTATGGCTGACTCAGCTTTTTGACATTCCTATTAAAAAAAAAAAAAAAATTAATCTAGATAATCCCACCAGCTGAAAAGCAAACTAGGTCTGCAAGTGGTAAACCTCAGCCCTCTGCAAGAGTTCAGGTCAGCGTCCCCTTTTAGTCAGACTTGAAAATGTAGTGTGAGAAAGCTAGGTGAATAATTCGGGCTAGTTTGGTACTAAGGAAAGAGCTACAGATAATTGGGGTTGGGGATATCGGCTCAAGGAGCCACCAGCCGACTGCCTCCTCCTGCACGCACCTGCAGCTGTGCTACCTTGCCTTTGCATCCTGCCAAAATTTTCTCTTGGAAAAACAGAGGGAAGTTTATAGTCTTTCCCTGTCCTAGTTGTTTCCGCTTTCCTAAATCGAAATAAACAAAAAAAAATCCAATTCTATAAAAAGAAAAAAAAAAAATTCCGTTGCCGTAGCAACGGAGCCCCCCCACACCCATCAAAACGGAGAGTCCCCGTTGGCCCCGCGATTCACCGCAGCCACGGAGGGTTCTTTTTTATACCGGGACTTTGGGAGCTGAGGGAAGGATGAGAGCCCAGCGGCTGCCCCGGGGTGCAGCCCCCCCTGCCCGCAGCGTGACTGCTGAGCCCCGCGGGCAAGTGCATTTGCAGGGGGAGGACACGTTGCCCAGGACTAGGAAAAAATCCGGATCTGGTTCCCCCTGCCCACAAAGGGATGGCAGAGCTTCTGCTGGTTTTGGGAGCCCTGGAGTAATGCTGGGAAAGGGGCGATTCATAACTTGGATCTAGGAAAGCAGCTCTGATGAGGGCTGGGATCAGTCAAAGACCAAAGGGAAGTCCACGCGGCCCGATATTTAATTTGACACCAACATACGATGTTAGTCTGCATTTAAAATTACCTGCTGTTATTTCTGTGCCACACGCGTTACTCTTTATCACTTGAGATTGTCCAGGTGTCAGACAAGAGCTCCCTCAGAGGGTCACATCAGAGGCAAGAGGCAGGCAGCCTTCAATACTAGGTTTTTTTCTCCCCCCTCTGCCAAAAGTAAATCCGAACACTGACAGTACAAGGCACATCCCTAACCCAGGGAGCACGACGTACAACCAGGTACAAGAGAGCAGAGCGAGCACCAGCTAGGGTGCAGAAGAAGCACGGACCGCGTACCTCCGAAAGTTTCGTTGCATCACTGCTACACAGAGTTCATCCCGGCTATCCCATCCATTCTCCAAACGGCTCGCTCAGCTGTGAAGCTAACAGAGGCATTGGGGCTCCATGCCTCCTGGGATTTGTACGGCACATCCATCGCGACTACTGCTTGTTTCGTACCAGGTCACGGAGAGCCCAAGATCTCGCTGGGCTTCGCGACCTGTTTTCTTGAACATCCCCCGTCGTTTTAAAAGACTTGCCATTTCCCCACGCATTGCTCAGCTCACATTTGCAAAACAATTTCTGTGTCCTTACATGGCAGTTGCCATTAAATGAGAAACATTTGTTATCACTGCATAGCAATCTCAATACAACGCAGAAAGCTGTTACCTGCATGCAACCATGGGACAGATAATAATAAATATAATAAATGTATTCTGAACACAGGTGCCATTTTCCTTGCGGGAAACTTATTTCCGCTTTCTAGCAATAGGCTAATGACCCAGAAACTTCAGCAAAGACAGCAAGCGTACCCCATCACCAAACTGGAAGGGTTTGGCAGGACAGAAGAGTTTCGTAGCAGCTTCCCAGTTCACTGCTGAAATGTTTAAAAGGAAGTTTTAGCCAGTCCCCTGAAGGAATTAGCAACGTCAAAGTGTTATACATAGATAATTTAACTTTTTGCCCCATTTTAGGGCTAGTCTATATACAGGCAAACCCTGACATTAGCAATTTCATTTCTGCTCAATATGCTGGAGTTCTGTTTTTCTCTCATCATCTAATGGTTTCCAAGGATCTCCGTAGCAAAGTAATGGGTTTACATTTATTTAGTATATATGGAGAGGTTTAAAAATTAACTGTCATTATTTTGTTCACTTTTCAAATAGGATAATTGCATGAAAATGACTACCTCCTACTTATTCCAGTTACAAACATCACTTTCCTTTTCTAATCTCAGAAGAAAATAAGAAAGGTCATCCAGAAGAGAGCAGTGGTTTATTTTGCATCTTGTATCTCAGTACTATTGCATTAGAGGTCTCAAATACCCAGGTGTCTGCATCAGAGCTGATCTAAATCAGAATATTAAAGTTCCTGTTAGACTGAAAAAAATAGAAATATACTTACCCTTCCCAAACCGTGGGTCTGCACAGGACTAACAGCACAGGGCAGGGGCCGAGGCCGCCTATTAGTACCACTTACTGCAGATCCAGGTCAGACCACTTGAAGTGGGGAGCAAAGGTAATCTTCTGCCACTTATCAGCCTCCTGATCTTAGCAGCAATTGGGGCTGAACAGCACAGAAGAGTGAAAGTTACTCTAATGTGCATAGGCTGTGATTATTCCTAAAGCTCTGCCATCTGCAGAGAAATCCTCCTCTCCCCTTCAGGGCTTCTTGCCTTTCCGTGCAGCTCAAGGGGAGCAGCCAGGGCTTAAGGAGCTGACCTTGAGTCTCACCCTCCTATATTTTCCAGTATTTACAGTGGTAAATGAACACATAAGTACTTAGCAACAATGCTAATTTCTTGTCTTCTTTGGAAAGGTAACACTTTGGTGCATTCCAGAAAACTCTGCGTATTTCTTATACCTGTACCCATCCATTTTCTTGTCACAGACTTGCGTGGCTGCTGCGAAGGATTTGGCTGTACGCTGGCTGTTAGTGTCAGCAGCTGTCACGCAGCAAAAGCTACCTTTGACTCTTTTATTACAAGTCCTGTGCATCTCTGGAGATGGTTTAGGATCCGGGGCGTGCTCCTCGCTTGCATGTATAGAAATATATCTTATTATTCTGCACCACCAAGTGGCCAGATTGAGCAGATATTGCGAGACACCTTTGGATCCAGGCTTACTACATTAACCCAGATGGGTTTGGTTACGTTATGGAAGTTCATACTGGCCCAAACTAGCAACTAGGAAAAAAAACCATTTGAATATAAAGCCTCACGTTTTGAACGAAGGAAGTGTCACGTTTTTCTCCGACGTGCCCTAAGGTGCTCCTGAAGGTGTATTGTCAGAACTACTTCAGTTCTCGTATCAGACAAAGCTCTTTGGTGGGCTGTGCACCTGAAACTCGGGCATGTTTTAAGTATTTCAAATTACCGGTGGATGGTTCTGTAAATGTGAGGCCAATATTTCTGAAAATCAGTGAAGTGGTTGTCTCAGAAGTAGAAAGAGAATGCACGTATCTTTGTTCTTCACCATTTAGTGAGTTTAATCCCACTATCTTTAAAAACTGTAAAAAAAAAAGATGGCATCTCATCCAGAAAACGCATTACATGATCTAAATGGGAGCTATTTTCCCATTCTTTTGTACCTTACATTCCTTGTGCTCAGGAGGGTTCAAAGTTGAACTCTTACGTAGTCACTCTAGAGGTACAAATCAGAGCGAGGTCTGTTGCTGGCCAGCATTACTTGTCCAAAATCTCCACATGATGTAACAGCTGATCCCAACTGATAATACTGCATATCGCATTTAATATACAGTATTGATATTGTAGCAGGGCAGGGAGTGGTCCCTTATTCTGTTTCTGGGAATATCAGTGTCAGGAAATCTCTTCTTTCAAGGACTTTTGCTTTCTGCCTTTCCTAAATCCCTGTCGGGGAGGGGAATTAATCCCACCCATCCCTCCTGCACTCACCAGAAAGCTTCTTTTCACCTATGGAGTTCCAGTGAACAACAAAGCAACTCAGCTTCATTCTCAAGATATGTATTATCCCCATAAACCTTTAATAAAAATGCAGTTCTACAGTATGTCCTAGACTTTTGTATGCTTCATTCCACCTATAATGTTATGTACAAAATTGACTATAATTCACAATGGATGGCTAATTTAGTCATTACAGATTCCCTTGTTGATCTGTATTTGGTATTTATCGCTCTGCAGATTGGGCCGATGTTTTCAATGTGCAAGTAGAAAAGAAGGTTACAGCTGGTTCTGTAACTAATTTTCAAACTTTTTTCCAAACAGCATGTAGTTAGTATAGGTGAAAGGGTGAGTAATACTGGGCCAACCCAAACAAGAAGAGATTAATGTATACGCGCAAACAGAAATGACAAGAATAATCTGAATTGCTGAGTTACCTGTAAGAGTTACTATTCCTTCTAACTTCTTTACCTGTTCCCTGGCCAATTTCATCAGACATAAGAAGGGAAGCTTCAGAGTCAGACAGTTTGAATTCCATCCCTCATTTTTTTATATTTTTGTCTCAGTTTGGGGAAAGCAAATGTCTCTCTTCTTCATCAGTGCACTGAAGGAAATGGAAGCGTTGCATTGTACAGTGTAAAAAATTATTGCAAATGAGTCTATTTTAAAATAAAGAAGGGCCCACCAAATAAAGAAGAAAACCTCCAGATAGCCATATCATTGAAGGAAGGTTGGTCAGCTTTGCTGAAATACTGTTAGACATGAAGCCATCAAAAAAGAGATAGAAGCAAGTATAGTGTCTTGAGATACGTGCATGCGACAGGCTTTCACTCAGATGAAGGAGGAAGAAAAAGATGTTAATGAGTTGGGTCACTGGCTGAGGACCTTGAATAATAATTTCATAAATATTATTTCCTTAAATAATATTTTACTTAAGTCTCATTTCAGAGTGTCTCACAGGCTCATCAGTCTCTTACTGAAAGTCTTCGTTACCTGGATTTCTATGGGCCACAGGGATAGGTACTCACTGAGAGTTAGGAACCCTTCTCAGTGTTTTATGCCTTCATGTATTTCAGAGGGAGCCAGGCTTTTAACATGCCTAAATATCTCAGTCGGTCCTTTGGTTTCTGAGTGTTTAGGTCTCTAAATATTTTTCAGTGCCCAGCCCTGTAACCATATTCAGGCAGCGTAATTTCACCCGTGTCCCTGCATCTGGAAATTCATAGTTCCCTACTGCATGTGTCACTCTGGATCTGTGAATTGAGCCTTGGAGGCCTTCAAAGAAGACTCCCTGACTTGGGCATATTTGGGGTTGGACACAGACCATACACATAGAGCCTTAATGCTCGTGCTTCTTCTGGAAGTGGAAGTTTTTAAGTCAGTCCCTCGTAAGCCCCGAGGTCACAGTAGCAAGCGTCGGTCCTGACCTGTGTGTGCTCCCTGATGGCCGAGGACCTGAGGAGTAAAACTGGGATGGAGGCACTCGAAAGGCTCGGAGGAGCTTTATGTATGTGCCTCGCTATTCCTGACGTAATGCACGGCAGCATGGGAGAAATCTAGCAGGGATAAAAGCAGCTATTGAAAAACTAAACAACACAAATGCTGGAAATGTAAGTGTGCTTCTGGTTATTTAAATAAGAACAAATTAAGAAGGAAGAATAAAGAGGAAAGGTGTTTGTCCGGAGCACAGAGATGCCTGGAGACCTCTGCCACGATCAGCCCGACTTTGCGCGCAAAGAATTAGCAAAAGATTGTGCCAGGAGGATTCGCACACTAAATAAGTCAATCAGTCAACTAAAATCTTCCGCGTTTTACAGCTGATGCTTGAGAAACAGAGAAAATTGAAGCGACTCGTCCGAGAACCGATTCCAGGTTTGCCCAGGGTTCTGTGCACATCTCCACCTTTGCAAGCAGTGCCACGCTGGGAGAAGAAAGCGTTGGCTACCTCCGAGGAGCGGGAGGTCACAAATTGGATGTCGTGTTGTGCTGCCGGTGGGATGGATCCTCGCTTCGCCAGTCCGCGGCCTGCGGTAGGGATGGCAAAGCACGCTGCGGGTATCTCTGTATCGACTGATTGCATTCCACCCATGGCAGTGCTGCCGCAGCGGCAGGCAGCGAAAGGGTGACGCTCGGGGTTAAGGATTTGCCGGCTTTAATCCTTGAAATGACAGCAGTTGGGGGGCGAATATCTATAGGATCCCAAATTGTAAATGACCACTTGCAAATGTCCTTTGACTCCAAAAAAGACAAGGCTTTAGGGCTTGAGAAGTGCTCTAAATTTAGATGGAAAGCCCCTTCTTTCCGACGAGGTGGCCGCAGGAGGCCACCGCCGCTCACGTACGCTGCTAGGGACTAGCTATTGCCATTGCCACGGGGGCTGGAAGCTTTGTAGACCACCTCCAGTAGACCAAAGGTACAGAATAACACGACAGATTCATTCCAAGTCTTCCCTCAATTTTGTGCCGCCTGGTTATTTCCCTTTTGCACCTCAGAACACAGCGAAGGTCTTTCCCCAAAACCATCGGCAGGTCAAGCAGGCAAAGCTGGATGCTTTGCTCACCTTCTTTGCTTCAGCCACAGGATCCATATGTCATTCCTGGGATTAAACCCTGGCACCATTTGGAGTCAATGAGAGTTTTGCCAATGATTTTCAAGGCAATGAGGATTTCATCCTTTGTTCATTCTGCACCGGCTGGGCTAACGATGTTCAATTAGAAACCGCTCTTTGTTCTAGTGCAGTCAAGAGGATTTTTGCCAATGATGTGAATGAGCATTGGATAAAGCTTATGGCTAAATCCAGTCCTTACGCAGAAATCCATGGATCCTACTGAATTGCTTTTCTCCCAGTGAAATTAACGGGAGCTGTATGAGAACATCTAAGGGAAGATTTAGTTCCTGTTTGTAACAATATGTTACCCCCTGATACTGGGCCTGCTTTGAAATGTTTATTGTTAAATCCCTGTATTTTTGGTTATATCTCATTAAGAACACAATACAGCCTTGGAAAGTACATTCTGAAAGGGTATTACAACAGGATTGGGATTCCTGTTTGTGAGACACTTTTAACTAGGGGGAAATTTCAAATTCAATTTACAGTAATGTCAAAGCACAATTAATATATAGGCAACGATAAGGGGAACATGCAGAAGTACACATTGATAGCAGTGCATCAACAAATAAACTTTTGGTGCTAGTAATTAGGTACACAAGATTATTATATGTTTAATTGACTAAAGTGACAATTTGGAATTACATCTAGTCACATTTAATTGGATTTGGAATCTCTAGAGGAAAGGAAACGGAGAGCAGTGTGGAGAGGCAGCCATAAAAGCAAACTGATTTTCTAAAGTCTGTTAAAACTCTGCATTAATATCCATTGCACAATAGTTTTTTAATATCCCTCACTCTAGAAAGAGTAATGCAATGATTGTCCCAGACAGTGAGAGTACTAAAGCATACTCAATTAGGTAGCAAGATAGCTGATTACTTTTAGTTTGGGGTTGTTTTTTTTAAGATACAGTTAATCAAAGGTGAACTGCGTCTGAATTTGCCATAGACAAGTGTTATTCTCAGACTGCCAAGCTACAGGGTGTTATACATGTTGACGCTGTCCTAGAAGAAATGTACTTACACGTAAGATATTTCACCCACAAATACTTTGAAGCAAAAAAGAAAAGCCAGACTAAAATATTGCATGGCAGTCATTAAACATTTGCTCAGAGTAAAATATGGAAAAGCTACTAAAAGAAAATGTAGGCTTGTTTGCTTGCAGATAGTTTAGCTGCCTAAAAAAATGTTTACTAATGCTTGTCTTGAAGTTGGGCAAAGACTGAGACTTATGTGTAATCTACAAACTTCGTGTTGCACTCTTTTAATATTACCTCCTTTAAATATTGCTATATACATCCTTCTCTCCCTGTACACTCATTTATTCTGCTTTTGTCATCAGGAGCACCATGATTGCTGACTATATGTACTGGCTGACAGGAGGCACTGAGCAGCATACAAGCAAGCTCATCAAACTGTATTGGCAGGTAAAAATTGATAGCCCAATGAGGAAGGAGGTGCCTATCTCACTATTAAGACCAAAATGAAGGATTATAGCTTAAAAGACTGCCGACAAAGGTAGCTCTTGGGCATATCAATCAACAGGACACTATATAGTACTACGGTATTTATAATGAAGCAGATTTTCTTGGACTAATTTTAAGGGCAAAATTCAAGGTTGTTAACCCTTGGCTCATACTTCAATTTTATGGACTGCTATAAAATTTAATTCTGGATACTGCATAGTCCCCTAAGCTATTTTTTGTGAAGTCTTCCTACCTTAGTGACACTTCCCTTTTGCAATTTGCATGATACTAATCCTCTGACACCTTTCCAAACTCTTCAACCGGAAGGGGAGGAAAAAATGACTGTAACGAATGGTCTCAGAGGAACCTAAAGTGCTCTGTGAAGGATGGCTAGGTAAGACCCCAGTCTACAAAGATTACTTATGTGGGGAGTAGACCATTGACTTCAATGAGACTCGGCTCTTTGAGTGATACTTATTTGAGATGGCTGTTCAGCCACATCAGCACAAATTTAAGTTTAAGGGTACCCCCTTCTGCTCTGAGGAGAGCTCTCACATAAACTTGGAGGTGAATGGATGCTTTGCTACATCCTTTGCTGGCAGAGGCTTATTGCTACAGGCGCTTCGCACTGCCAGCGGTGTCCCAGCCTTCGCCCCCTCGGTTTCAATGCGACCAAAGTGCATTTCAGAGGGAGTACGGCATTTGGGCCTCCGGCGTTGGAAGACCCTTCTGCCTCCCAGAATGGACCTGGCCCTCAGGTCCTCCTTGTCTGTACAAGGAATTTAATGATACTAGGAACAATACGTGGCCCTTGCGATAAAATTTCAGGGTCTGATTCTGATCCCATTTGTTGGGGGGTTATTCTGTGAGAACATCTGTGACAGCTGTACTTTATGTGAAGTGGTGCAAAATATGTCTGACATAAGCCGGAGTAATAAAGATCAGAATCTGGTCTTTTATCTTCGCTCACATGGTAAATTCTTCCTTTTTAAAACTATTATTAGTTGCATTCTTATTGGTAAAATGGGATAAATCTCAGTCCTGGGAGCTGCTGAATTTCAGTACTGCTGTGAGTGCAAAGTGCATCTCATTCAGAGAATTACCCACTGGGCTAGTGTTTGCAGTGCCTGTGAACTTTCTTATATGCTTTCCAGCAGAGAATTTCTTCTGTACAGAACAGTTTGATTTTTTTTTTCCCCACTGGGTCAGATTCATTTAAAATCTTGAGTTCACAAACAGGTTTTATGAAGGGGTCATTTCTTCGAATGGAATGTCTTTTTTTGTCTCTTAACACTGGTATCCATTGACTTCCTTTCTTGATGGCATGGACAGGAAGCTTCAAAGAATAAACCTTTAAAAGAGGAGCTGTCATAGCTGTCCTCTCCCCCAGGGGTTCAGACTGCCCTGCTATGTAACAGGGCCGAAAAAGTGGCCTGAAGGACAAGATTCATCATGGTGCCTCCTCATAGCGTCTAAACCAGAAGCTGTGGTTGGGCTACGGTGGGAATGAACCAGAACAGAAGTGGGGTTACCGAATCGCTTCCAGCCATTACCATCACCTTCTAGATAGCAAGGGCCAAAAGATTTTGGCAGTGGTAGGACTCTGGTTCACCTCTGCTTCGCTCCAGGGCTCACAGCTCATTTCTCTTCCTGTCGGAGAGGTCACGCGTGGGCCTCCTTGGACTCCCGTAGTACCAAGAGGCACCACCATGCTGTTTGTGCCCCATTCCCACTTCTTCTCTGCCTTTCTCCTGAACCCGAGTTGCTGTCATCTTTGTCTGCAGAAGCTTTGAAATGTCAGTAGAGATCTAACCATTTGTTTGATCCCCCACCGTGCTTGATTTTCACTGGGTGACAGCGATTGCTCTGCAATTTTGTGCCTTTTGTGCGTATGCCTTAGCGTGGGCTAGGCTAAGGATTCAGCGGTATCTATATGCTGACACACACGCAGTAGAGGCAGCTGGGTGCCCAGTACCGCTCCCACTCAAGTTAATAGCTAGCACTTAAGAAACGCTGTTCATGAAGATATATCCTCAGCACCAATAACAACCTTTTCCTTCCGAGCTGATGAGTTCTGTGCACTCAGCATCGGGGGTGACTTCAATGTCATTAGAGCACACAGCAACAATTATGCAGGATGATGTAGCGTGTGACACTGCACTGGGACTTTCCACCACAGAGAGACCAAGCCGAGGTAGCATAATCTTTTTTATTAATATTCTCTCTATTTCACGGTGTAAAGCTGAAAATAACTTGTCACGACTATACATGCTCATGTGCCTTTGTAACCAAAGCAACAGCTATTGATGCACGCTTTTCTTGCTAACTACTCCTCTGCCCCAGAACTCGCTAGCGTTGGCTCACAACCGTGAGCAAAATTTTCTGAGGAGGAAGGGAATAGATGGTGAACAGGATGGTTTGTTTTTTACTTCTGTGAAGAAAGATTTTTAGATTAGATATGTCACTCTTTGCTTTGATCAGCGGGTCATGTATATAATCTTCCGGTGTGTCATTGACTACTTTTGTTTCTTCTGTTCGTGGTTCTTTTAACTGCTGGAAAAGGCTTTTCCTCCTCACAGCCTGTCTTCTACTTCTTTCATGGCTTCAAAACATTGTATAGACCACTCGAATCCTTCAGCTGACGTCTTTACTGTAAAAAAATCGGGCCCTTAATTCATATCTGCAAAGCTCTTTATTATTTATCCTACTTCTAAATCACTGGTTTTTTCTCTCCTGATCTATTCCTCATGCTCAGAGCAGGCTTTATCTTGTATCTCCTTTGGTTTTCTTCTCCTGATTTTGGTTTTATACTTTCCTTTGAACTTCTTCCATCCCTGACACGAACTGCCAGAAGTCCTCTTTCTTCAACACTCTTCTTAAAACATCTTCAAATCGCTCCCTCGTCATTATTAACTTCTACATATTTCTTCTTCTTCAGCAGTAATCTGTTCCGTGTGACTGTGTACCTCCTCTTAGGCACACTGCAAGGTTTCTACTGTCAGGTTTTTAAGGCCAGATGGGCTCATATTGATGAATTATCTGAATTCCTCCATAAAGACACCACAGAATTGCACCTTTACCTCCCTACATTGGTGCCAAAACAGGAAAGCAGAGACTGGTTTTGAGAAAGTTACCCAATCCCCATTTAAATAGTTTAATAATAGAATATTTACCATAATCCATCTAATAGATGATTTGTTGCGTGGTTGTCCCCTGTTTCTCCCCCAATTTACAAACTGGGATCTTACTTGTCCAGTCCAAACTTTCAGCAATTCATATTATGCATTCATCTCTGAAAGCTTAAAGATCCTTCAGTACTTGTTATCTTCTCCCTGTATATGTACCTATGGATCATGATCAAGGCAACTTTAAATATTCTTTTTGATTAGCTTTTTGATTAGCTTTCTTTGATTATCCCCTTTAAAGTAAATCATCTATTTCTGGATCTTCTGTACAGTGCTATGTAATATCTAATGCCCTGTGTTGGTTTTGAATATTAATACCCGCCTTCCATTCCACTCTGAGATAAAGGTATAATGCTGATGAGAGGTGAAAAAGTAATTTGCAACGGATAATATTATTCAGTAAGTGGGGCCTTCTTCTCTGTTCAAATATTTTATGCCACGGACTGAAAATATACATTCCAAGTTAACATATAATCAAATGGATGGGCTTTTTTTCATAACCCACTACAGAATATGAACTGGATGATTTGTGTATTGGCTGTTAGATTAAAAATAGACGAGTTAAATAGAGTTCATCACAATAAATAATAATGTGAAAGTTATTAAATGTATTATGGTAGATATCTTCAGAGTGGTAGCAGCAAGACAAAGTTTAAACTTACTTGTTACTATAATCAGGTAAGGTCCCTAGCATTTGTTGTCAGCAATGCAATTTCTCAGCCGGTAATAGCAAAACAAACAATAGACGAGATATTTCAACCCACAGAAGGAGTCCCTCTCCAAACTGTCCAGTTTTACTCACGCCTTTATAAACTGTATCCACTGGCTAAAAACTGTGCAATATAAGCTGGATGTTTCATTCCATGAGCAAAAATATATCACACTTATACTACAATGTGAAAAAAGCCGAACGTTGTTGAACATGAACTTTGCAAATATCTTGAAAGTCACAGCCTGATTTCACCAATATCTGGCACAGACATCTTAGTATAAAGTGCCTTTATTACCTAATTTATAAACATCTCAGGCTTAACTCATTAGCACACTACAAATTTAATTGCTTTTATTATTCCATTGTGAAAACCATGAGGTGTATTTTATACTAAAGGTTGGGCTCTAGCATCCGTCATGCACTTATCTCCAAAGTCAATCCCATCTAGGCAAAGTCTTACACTAAGTGCCATTGCACCAGCAACGCTTACATTGCAGGAACTAACAGAACCCCAGGAAGGCTTTTCGAAGCTTGCAGGTTCATACCTGTATGCTTCCATAACCACCTGTACTAAAAGCCTTAATTCCATAACGTAGCCAATATGTGTTTGCTACAGCTCAAATGAAGACCTCTAATTTGCGCTGGAGTCAACTGGGCTTTTAGCTTTAGTTCCAGTACAACCCCAGTGTTTTGGCCAAGATCGCAGCCATGGCAGAGCTGCTCTCAGCACGTTGAAAATATTGGCTCTGTGGCTGCTGCACACGGAGCTCGCAAACTCGTGTTTCTGAGAATACTTCTGTCAGCTAAACTCAGCGTCACAGAGAAAGCTTCCAGTAGCACATGCATTGGCTGACACGGAGGTTTGGGTATTCAGACATTTGCTTTGCGCTCTCCTTGCCGTTATGAACATCAGGTGCTTCCATTTCAAAAATCTGGGCTGCTGCAAGCACAGAAGCAATACGCACATCGCACAATAAAGCAAATGATAACCCAGCCCTGCGAGGTGGCTGAACACCTACGGTGCAGCGATGAACACTGTCAACTCCTTTAGAGCTCAGCTTTATCTCACGCCTTGCGGGGTGACGATCCAAGGCAAGAAAGTTAAAAGGAAAAAGCTCTCGGTAGCCAAAACCTCTTCCGCGGTCTCAGCCGGTGACGAGGCCCGTCAGCAGTCCTGCGTGCTCACGCTTGACCCGTGTCCTGCTATGGAGCGGGAGGTTTCCAAGCTGGCAACAGCAGGGATGTTTTGCAATCCTCCTAATGGAATGACTGATAGGAGCTGACAGGCAGCCTCTCTGGGCAGCCTGGCCATCATATCACTGAGAAAATGTATTTCTCATTAATTCTTGAGGCTATTTTAGCAGATCATGCTGTGCCACACTTCACTGCAGAGAAGTCCCTTCTTTAATCAAATCTGGGGGAAAATCCCATTGAGGTCAATGACTGTTGGGTGTACAGGCAGAAGCAAGCGCCTAATATGCCTAAGTCAGTATTGTCTCAGAGGTCTGTGGAGCTTGTTGCTGCTTTAAGAATTAATTTTGAATTTTCTCATGGCAGAAAAGAGATAACATTTCTCTTATCCCCCTTCATAAAAACCAATAGCTAATCCTCCTTCTTCTGTATCTATGGCCATTTTGAAGGACAACACTTGCCTTGAAGCACTGAACTTTTCATTTTCTTGTGGAAAATTAGGATGCAATGATTTTCCTCATCCTGCACATTAGAAGAACAAAAAGATTTTGGCCCGTAAGCAGGAAGATCAGTTCATTCTTAAGACACTGCACTGGTACCCAAATGATTGCAGTGCAGCTTCTGACCAGCTCATGGGTTTCCTATGTTCTCATTGCAACACGGCTGAAGCAACTTGTTAAAATTAAAACTGTTAACATTTTTTCAGGGTAGAATGGGCCTCTCCCTGTGTATGCCATTTTAGGGATTCAGACCTGTCTGGCTTTGCAATACACTATTTGTAAGACATAACTCTCAGTTGCAAAAAATCACCTTCGTTCCGCTCTCAGGTACACTAGTAAAAATATGGAGTAATTGAAAACTGGATTGAGAAGGCAAATAAAATAACATAACAGAGAGTTTCTATCATGTTTATACTGATTCGGGAGCTGTTTATTGCTGTTGTTATTGCTGATATTTCCATTCCAGAAACAATTCTACATGTACAAAACCAAGGAATTTAACATTTTTCTTGTATTCTTTCTTCTTTAATAATACCTACCTCCACATATTTTCTACCTACTTCTATTTTTTTGGTACCAGATCATTCATGGTAGAATAATTGTTGTTTGAATCCTACTTATATTTACATGCTAAGAGAAGTTATTAGTTTAAATGTCACAAGTATTAAAACAGATGAATTAATTGTCTCTAATTTCAGGAAAGATGGATTTATTTAATACCAGCTAAATGTAATAGGGAACACATACCTTACTGTAGTTGGTAGCTGTTGAAATCCCGATATGAAGCAAAATACCAACCCAATTAGGGTTTTAACTGTTAACAGAGGCCCATAAATCATGTCTCAAAGATGTTCTACAGGAACAACCTGGCCAGCAAAGCTCCAGACCATTTAAAAAACCCTACAGGGCAGCTCAGAAGTAATGTGCATATTTCACAAGTAGAATTTTCAATTCATTCTGGCTTTTACTGGGTCTCAAAACAGAGCTTTAAGATTTACAAAAGCGACCTGAGAAATCAGCATAGAAAACCAGCCACTTTGCGCTGTTCTCAGGCCCTTATTGTTCCCTCGAGTTGCAAAGGTACTTAAGAAGTTAAACATTCATTATCGTCTTCCCTTTCTTTGTATACCATCTCCTTTCTTAGGGGAGATGAAGCTACCGGCAGGAGTTTGTGCTGTTCCCAGGATCATTACTGGTTATGTGGCTTTCCATCTGCACATCTGCTCTTGAAGAACTACAGAGGACATCACACAAAAAGAGATAAAGTCACTTTTCAGAAACGTCTCTATATACAGTCAACTTGCCTTCTACTAAATTAGCAGCCATTCAGCCACATAAAGTAGTTTGCTATCGGAATGACTCCGGCATGATTTTTCGCTGCCCCTTTGAACAGTGCTGTCCATTTTGCAGGCTAACCACATCAGTCACCATCTCTGGCTGTCTGATTCATCTCTTCACATTTAAGTCAAGTTCCCAAAACATGTTGAACTCAGTGCTAGGAAGGACTGACATCTCCTTCAGTTAGTTTCTGCATTTTAGTTTTCTTTCCTTTTTTTTTTTTTTTTCCTTTTTTTTCCTCTTTTTGGGCTAAAAGCCCTGAAACCCCCCTACAGCAAGTATCCCACACTTCTGCCAGGAGCATTTCCTAGCCAGGGGCACTCCTTGTCTCTCAAGCACTTGCCTGAATCGCCAGATGGACGCAGCATCCATGCGTTGGCCGGTGGCTCTGACTACATCCACATAAAGCACTCAGCGATGCTCAACCTTTAGCTCTGCCTGCCTGAGTTAAGACGTCTCTCTGAGCCCAGGCTACCGAAGCTGTTCAACTCAGCACAGTTTATAATCCCCTTTCACAAAAAAACCCCTGCCGTTTAAACTGTGACCCATTCCTGACATAGCGGGAGCCGTGCGGAGCTGACCCGACACCTGCTGAGGACTCGTGATGGCGAAAGGCTTCTCCCAGCACTGGAAGGGCAGTCCCGCTGGTCGGAGCGGTCACGGTGAATTGCCTTATTCGAATTAGGGTATTTCTCACCGTGAAAACTCCCTTATCCTTAAGAAAGGGGCAATATTAACAAAACCGGTTAAAAGCTGCGGGTTTGGCCGAGAGCCTCGCGTAGAGGATAACCGGCCCGTTCACGGGTTCTTGGATCCACCGCCCCATTGCGGATTTACGCCTGCCTGCGTTACGTCAGTCACGCTGACCGTCCGAGGGAGCTCGGCTCGCTCCGCCGGACCGGCGCTGCTGCCATCGCAGCGTCCCGCGGAGTCGCAAGGTCCCCGCTGGGGCAGGGGTAGGTGGCCCAGGCCAGGAGCCGCCTCCGCGGGGATGCTTGGAGCTAGAGCTCCCGCCTGGTACGGATACGCACGGCGGATACCGACGGCAGCAAACCGTGATCCGAGCGGTGAGAGGGGCTCGCCGTGTCGATGCTCTGGGTCGTAATATCAACCCTGCGAAGCAAATATAGCCTCTCTTTCCTTGGTCTCACAGTCGCTCCACCATAGCAAAGAAACACCGAAATCCTCAACGTTTTTCCCTGTGCTGAGACGAAAGGCTAAGATCCTCGGTCGGTAGCAAGCGATACAAGAGCTGAGGATCCCGCGGCACTCTCCGCGCACGTGAGTTTGTGAGACCGGAGGACGGGCTTGCGGGCAGAGAGCTTGCCTGAACCAGAATTGTTTTTCCACCTTTGTGCTCAGTCCCTGCTTTCCCACCTGCCGGCATCACGGACAGGGAGCTTCAAGAGCAGCCTCCAGCCTTTTCCATTCTCTACGTATTCTGGGGGTTTTCTTTAACGAATAGCAATGTCTTTGGAAGGATATAAAGCGTGGATTTCTTTTCTCCTAAAACATAAGATACTTATTAGAGTATCAAACAGATCTTGAAGCCTAAGGTAACCCATCTGCAATACTTCTGCCTTTCAGAAGTCAGCAGAACACACGGATCTATCGCTGTGGCGCTCTGCAAATCCGCTTTCAAAATACCCCGCGTACAAAATATCTCACAGAGACTTAAATACGTTAATAACTTAAGAACCTAAATAAGCTGATATTTGATGTGACCTACATTAATGGGGAGGCATTACATGGCAGATAAGCAGAAAGTTCTCATCTATTGTATAATACATGATTTATTCATACCACAAACATATTGAGAAAAGGATATGCTCTGGCATTCTGTCTACTTATTTTTCCCGCAGAAAAAAAAAAAAAATGATGTAAGAAGATCATGCTGGTGAGAAGATATTCATATCACAACAGCAACAGACTTAGACTGCCAGATACTTCTTTATGGTTGGAAAGATATAGAGAAAAGCGCATAGGTTGCACCGCAGTGCACCCATAATTCTAACTACCAGCCTAAGAGCGGAAGCAGTTCATAGAAGAGGCTAATGGCTTTACTCTGACTGATATCATTGCATTAATAAAAATCATCAATAAAAGCATCAATTCCTGCTGTACTGTAAATGAGACAGTGGCTGAGTGTGCACTGCAGCTGCAAGATAAGGGACTAGAAAGATATCTAAATTTTTGGCTAATTCTAGATGTCAAGATAATTGGATTTTCCAAATTAAACCTTTCTGTAGTTAAAGAGGATTAAGGTTAGGGACTGTAGCAGGGAAAGCTACTGTCACTGTTATGAAGAATTTTTTGCTACAGTGCCATTTTTCTTCTTCTATGTCTGCTCTAAGCAGGCAAAATGGCAAGAGCTTCATAAAAATATTGAAGTAGTTCTATCATTTGCCATCAAAAGTTGGCACAGGAAAGCTTTGTTTCTTGTGCATCTACCTATTCATTTTATGAGCTCTTAACAGAATTTTAGTGGGTGTTGAAGGGACAATATAAGATTGTTTAGGCTAAAGTTTAGGTTTTATTAAAAGGTCTGTGAAATGTAACATTACTAGATAGGGTAGAATGTAAGGATACTGCAGAGCCAAGGTGTTCAGAGAAGAGGAGTGTGTGGCGTTGGGTCAAATACATGTTTAAACCCTTGATCAAGACAAAGTTTGTTATTTAGGAATGTCTTTTGGCTTTTTAATTCTCACAATAGCAAAGTACATCCCTCAAACCTTGGGAACGCTTGTGTTTCATGAAGGAATTAATTGGTATTTTAATAGAAGTGCTGACAATATAAATACTCCTTGAGACACTTTGTCTCCAGATGGTTTCTCTGCAGACTTTCTCTGATTCCCCACATTTCCAAAACAGGGATATAAACCTCCTGACATAGCAGAGCATGAGTCAGTCCCATAACTACAAAAAGAAATCTTCCCCATCACCAGATTACTCTGCAGCCTCTTCTCAAGCGAGTTCTTGCATCTTTGCTGAAGCAATAGATTTTGTCCACTGCTGAGGTAAACCACCAAATTCAGTGGGCTCATGTCAATCATAGTCCTTACGTTATTTTACATTGCTAGAGGAGCTCTTTCTTACAGTTTAAGGTCATCTCAAGGACCTCACTTTTTCTAACTCTGCTGGAATTGAAGGCTGGAGCGTAGCACCATGTGATGAGATATCACTGCAGACCTCGCTTGCAACATACACAAAAAAAAAAAAAACCAACCCAAAAACTTTCTTTATCATCTTTATCGGTTTAGCAGCTACCCCCATATTCATGAAAGAGCCTGACGCTTCTTCCACTCCGAGGCCAGAACAGCAACATCCTCCTCTCTGATGTATCTGAGAGGACATTGCAGAAAGGACCCTCTAGATGTAAAGACACCAAAAAGCATGCAAGGGAGAAAAAACAATTATCCTGTCTTCTCTGCAAGGACTTTCAAGTAAGTCTATTGGAGCCCTTGCAATCCTCTCCACAGTGTCACTATATCTTGAGTAGCTGCACGATGTACGGCACAACAGATGATGTTCTGTAGCATCCCAGTTTCCTAGACAGATTGCCAGATACTCATCTACGGGTATGGACTTCAGTGCATAAAGGCTTAAGCAGAAAAATCCTTAGGGATTTCATCATATAAAGTTTTCTCCTCCAAAGTTTTTATGGGCTGAAGTTTTATATCCTTAAAGACTTTACCCCATAAAAATCCAAGAGGATAATAAAACAAATAGCATCTATGTCCAGGGTCAGTAGCTTGGGGAAAAAAAATGCTCTTGGGTAATAATAATACCTTCAGTAGCAGTATTGACCAGAAACTACAGATCTATTCTTTTCCCCGTTGGCTGACATTTTACCGTTATTGCCCTCTGAGCTAGTCACTATCTGCATGCTGTGCAGAGTAGCCATGGGTACATGGCAATGCAGAGGTATTATAGGCATGACTTTGAACCGTTCTTGAGGACGATAAAGCCAAAAGTGAACTTTGCAGGCAGAATACAGAGCTCGTCTGGTCCAGCCGCTCACGTTTTCATCTCGCTGCCTCGCTCTATGTACTTTAAATCTGAAGCGTGTGGATACACCCAAAACCACATTGACGTGCTCATATTAATCCACATTAGGAAATGGCTGCCAAACTATAGAAAATAAACAGAATACCCAACATCTCACACAAAATCAGGCTGACCTAATTCTGTGCCTACATTTACGCATGAAATTCAGTAAAACTTGAACAAGTAGGCCTCTGCCTTTTTAAAAATGTACCTTGGAAAGCTAGATTGGTACCATTGTTTTGCTACTGATCCTCTAAGGGCCCTGAATGACAAGATAATTAAAGTCCATAGAAATATGAAATCCTAAAATCACTTTCCTATAAATCAGTGCAGACTGGTAAGTATTCCTGCGGGGAGGAACGGGCGCGGATCTATTCATGGGCCCCCGAGCTCTTGGCAGGAGGACACACTTGCTATTTTCTGGTCTGATACCTCCAGATCTGTGGCATTAACCACGGATAACACGGCTGTGCCCGTGGAAAGCTGGAACTCCTCCTCACCAGGGGGGAACATTATTACTGCCCCAGGTGGTCATGATACTATTACACACATTTGAAGCTTTTTAATTTTTCAGGGCTAAATACAGGCCACTCCAGACTGCTTCCATTCCAGTAAATGCAGGATAATGGGTTGACTAATACAGTATTCTAAAACATAAAGAGATCCCCAGTGATACCCTTGACATCCAGGCAGAGTATTCAGTGTAAGAGCACTCAGGGTGCACGTACTGCAGCCTATCCCAATATCTGCTCAAAACAATTATAGCATTTCTATGGTATTTCTGCACACCCCATACCAATAAACAGGATGGAAATAAACTGGCATAAGATCGTACCAGAGGACCTCTTGTCTAAAGCCATTAAAGAGAAGGACAAGGATACTTAACTAATTGGCACTCTCAGCCTTCCATTCTGGGTTGGTGGGAGCAGTCATCAGCTAAGCAAATGACTCACGGAGGCACACTATGTCTTGGATAATTTTACATAGGTGGAGGATAGACTGGAGAACAAAAGTGAGGACTTGTCAATAAAATACCAAGCTAGTCCCACAATGATACCTTCTGTGAATCACTGCAGTGTATAAGGTGATCTGGGAGATTCATACACCCTGTTAAAAAATATACATCTCTTCTTCTCATGCTTTTCTGACCATCTCTATTAACTTTGTGTTAGTATTGTCACTATTAACTTTGTTTACGCTTTTGCCAAGATACATTAATGAAGCCTTGCAGTTCCCCCAGTTTCCAGAAAGGACGGCCCACGTCAAGAAGACAAAACCTTTGTTAGCAACAGACGCGGCCAAAGCAGCGCCGAACGTGATCTTACCCAAACCCCAACCCAGGAGGGATTGCAGCTCGACCTCCCTCGCGCTGATCGATAAGAGTACCGAGCAAGGCTGTTTCCAGGCTGGTAGCTCCTCCTGGCAGTTCCAGCACCAGTTCATTGGGGTCCACTGAGTGTGAAATCCACCTCTCCACGTCAGATCAGCGCAATGCATCATCCGAGTCATTTTTAAGGGATGACAAGGTTCATAAGCTTCGTGTTGCCCTCTGCGCAGGAGTGAATTTTACTCTTAATGCAAATGGTGTTTAAACGCAATATTTTAAGACTAATATTCCGTATAGGCACAGTGTCTGATTCATGCCAACCCAAGGGGTAATACAAATGCTTAGTATTGTTTAACCAGCTCCCAAGGACTGAATAAAAGCCTCAGATAAAAGATGTGACCTTCAGAGAGCATGGAATCACTTTTTCTTTTCATCTAAAAGATAATTTATCTAATACTTTTCTCCTCATTGAAGACATAGGCTCGCTGCACTGAAAACTGTTTACAAATGTTCTTTCTCCATTAAATTGATTTTCTGAGTATAGTAGGCAGTGTTTTCTGGAACTAATTTAAATTCCCCTCTAATTAATATTCAAGACTAAAATATGTTATCTTTGCATGACTGTGCAATTATTAAAGGGAAAATATCATCTGTGAAAGTAATTATTTTTCTTTTTTTTTTTTTAACTAGCCATTAACCGACACGAAATGTATCATTTCTTTGCCTTTTTCTAGGCTATGATTGAAGAAGCCATCGCTAGAGAAGTATCTTTTTCAGTTATGTACACACCATGTGTGACAGAAGTCAAGGCTGACAAAATAAACAAGATAAAGGACTTGTTTGCTAAAAAGCACCCTGATTACGTGGAGCACATATATACAGGTAACAGCAGATTTCACGTGCTCTTAAGCACTGTATACTGTTTGCGTGTGTGTGTCTGACTCAAAAAGAGTTTGAGAGAGTCTGGAGCTTGAGCTCCAGATGTTTCTACACTTCTGCGGGGGAAAATTAACTTCTGAGGTTTGCTCTATGATTATACATGATTTAGGTAATCAAATCAGTACTTAGACGAAGTACAGACTTTACACTGCAAATCCCCATACAGATGATTTTTACCCATGAAGCCCCATGTTTCCATTGTTGAATTTCATTACTGCAACTAATCTTTTGTTCAAAGGTGGATTTGCCATGTATCGTGGTGACAGCGAGACCCAAGTTCATTCCCATCTCCGTGGATATCCATCGGTCACCGATGGTGATCCCCGCAGCAGAGCCTTCGCTTTCCAAAAACATCCTCCCTTCTACGAGCACTAATGGACTGATCGCCACCTTTGAGAGCATCTCAGCTGCGGGGATGGGAATAGATAGCCAGGTTTCCTTTAGCCTGTTGAAGACAAGTAGGATCCAGAGTGAACAAGGGCTTTGCAGAGCCCGTTGTCATCTCCTGGCAGAGTGAACTCAAATAGCATCTCCTGGAGTAAACAGGTGTTTAAATTCTGATGACCACAACCTTATTTCAAGAGGAATGGTCATGACATTTTGGCAAAAAGGGAGGCAGGGGGACAAAAGGCATTTCTAACTATCATTAACCTGGTGACTCGGAACATAGTCAACCCTGATAACGCTTGGCTTCGAGCTGGTGATTGAGAAACATAAAGGGAAAAATAAATTTCTCAAGTGAAATTCTGGAACGCCTTTATCTTCGTCACACAAACTAAATGAGTAGCTCACTGCTGCTTCCAGCAAGGTGGTCTGAAAGGCTGAGGTGCTGCCCACCCCCTGCAAGAGTTACACCCAGGTCAGAGATGATGGCTTAGTCCTTCCACCACCACTGAGCTCCAGCACGCTGCAGATAAATAAGGCTTCCAAAAGGATTACACATTGCGTCTTTGGGGAGGAAAAGAAAATCTATTTGAAAAGCACAAATAGGAATTAGGAGACCGAGTGTTTACCACAAAACTGTGCAAATTTTTAACACAAGTAAACTTGTTTTTTTCATTTTTGTTTTGCTTTAGGAAACCAGTGCAAAACTAGATCGTGTTTTGCAAGTTGCAGACTACCCATGTACTGGGTTTCTGGCAGTAGCTCTGGGGTTGTTCGAAGAGGGAGAATGAGGACTTGCCTATCACAGAGGTTCTAAAATCCCTGTCTACCATTTACTTGCTGATGTGACTTTGTGGAGAATTTCCTGGGACAAAAGTATTGGTATTTAAAGGAGCATAAAATAAAACTCCCTGAATCTGATTTTAAAAAAGATAAATTCATATTTCACGTAATCCCCTCGATTTACAGCAAGGATGAGACTTTCAGGAGCACATAAGCAGCAAAAGTGTGCAAGTGTTGCACTGAAAGTCAGTTTGTGTTCATAAATCACTGAATGACTCGGAAAGTGTCACCAGTCATTTTCTTACTCCTCCCAATAAGGAAAAGGAAGAAGGAGAGGGAAAGAAAAAAAAAAAAAAAAAGAAGAGGTAAAAGATCCCAGTCCTACAGTACTTTAGCCAGTTATAAAGCAGATTGAATAGAGCCAGTTCTGCCTTCAAATATGTTTGTCCACAAAAAAAAAAAATCTATCGGTTAAAAGAATTGCTTCAATTTTACACAAGTTTCTCTGAGGGCAGGTGCTGGGATCACTGAAGTTTCTAGGCATTAAATGGGATCGATAGCCGAGAACAAACAGTATGGGTATCGGGGTTTTGAGAGTGCAGTGGTGTGAGAGGTGTCACGCAGGCGGGACGTCTCCTGACCTCCCTCCTTTCTGTCCTGGAAACCCTCTCAGACAGAGCAGATGCAGCTCCTTTTCCTAGACTTGATGCTGAGATAACTCACAACAGCGTTAGGTGAAGTCAGCCAAAGCAGCAGGGGTTTCTCAACTTATCTCTTCAGATCTGGCCTCAAATCACACTGCCCACCAAAAAAACCATCACAAGCAACAAGTTTAGCTCATTGTCGGTGTGATACCACTGAGCATTCAACCCGCAGGTCTGTATCTCACATTTCACATCATAGGTGAAATTAAAAATATGAGCTAAGCCCCATTTTAACAGTGGGTGTGAAATACCAGACATCTCATGAACATGTTATTTTAAATAACCTTCCTATTCTGTAACAATCATCTGTCCAATTTTAGCCCAAGTTCTGCTAGAGTGTAAGGACTGAATTAATTTCAAAGTTTTCCTTATTGCCAAGGAAAAGGAGCAGATACACATTTAAATCCAAGTGTGCAGTGCAGTTTGTTGCAAAATTGAGAATCCATTCAGAAGCAGAATATGCTGCAAGGGAAATATCAGGTCCACTCGCTTTGATTTATACAGGGGTAAGTCCGGAGAGCTCTGAGTGGGGTTCTCCATTTGTCACTGTGATCGCACAGCCTGGCATCTTAAAAGCAGAGCTCACTGAAAACAGAGCACGCCTTTGCGAAAAGTGACACTGACATTCAATCTAGGTTTATTTTTTGCAGGGGAAGGGGAGGGAGGAAAGGACTGGTCTGGCTCCCTAAGCAAAGGTGGTTTATACAATTGCTCTGAGCATCTGTCCTGGCCGAGGTCAGGGCAGACCGACCCAGCTGATGGATACACTGGGAGTTTGGCAGCGGCAGTCACAAACTCTGGAAAAGCCACAGCACAGGCTCTCACATGCCGGCCGGGTGGATCAGCAAGAACATGCAGGAAGCCTGGGATTACGGTGGTGGTGCTGGCAAAAGCACAAATCTGCAGGAAATCAAACCTCACAAATTCAGGGAACAACAAAACAGCTCCTTTTGCAGTTAAAAGATCAGGATGTTACGTTACTGAAGTGCTGAGTTATTAATGCTTTGGAGGAGCAGCACCAAAAAGTACATAAATGAAAAGAACGTGCTTCATCTTACGCATCAGCAAAATTTAAGCTGTTGATGCAAAAGTTTGCAACGTTTGGAATTTCAACACCCAGTTATAGCTGGATGGGTTGGTTTGGCCGCCTTTGTTTTGGCAAGCTTTCTGGACTACTTGTCACTCCTTCTTAGACTTTGTGGTTTTTTCCTCAAAAAAAAGTAACTTATCTTACAACTGAGAAGAAATGTGACAGTGGAAATTATTTTCATTTCCCTATTCCAGATCCTCACGGATTTCACTTCTTGCCGCAGACGACTGAGTGGCCGTCTCTGCCTCCCCAGCGGTACTTACTGACTCTGGGTTTCAGAAACAAACGTATTGGAAAAATCTTGGAAAGGTGGTCAAGTAAAAAACTGCCAATCTTTTCAGGTACGCCAACTTGCTAAATAGCTGGGATAGCTCAGGGGTGAGCTCCATGATCCTTGCTAAAGGAAGGGGGCTGGGGAGCTTCTCGGGACCCATTTCTCTGGACCGGCAGCCCTGACAGTCCAGACAGCTCTCCTCATCCTCCTCTCTCCTCCTCCAGTTTACCTGTCATCTTGCTAGATCCTCTGTGGAAAATGTATATGAATAAACACATTATATGGTGTTTTTTATTTCATTTTCTAGACCAGAAAACACCTTTCAGTCCTCTCACGAAAGAAGAAACAAAAAGATATTGGGATAACACTGGGAAAAAGATCGTGCCAGTAATGGATTTTATAAGAAGCACCAAATTAACTGTGAGTATAAAATTCACTTTCTGGTGTGTAGCGTGTATGGCGGCAGAAGTCTGCGCGTCTGTGAATGACGTGTGCTTTTTGGTGGGTAATTCATTCTGCACACGCTCCCCCTGTGTCCAGAAATGCTCAGTGAATTGCATTAGGGACAGAGTTCAGATGGGGCTTAGGTACTTTTTAAAAGTAGCCCTAATTATTTAACAGCGTACTCGGTTTATTTAAAATCACTTTGCATGCAATTTTCTCAAATCTTTATGGCCTTTTATATTATGTCCCTACTTCACATAACCACCAAAACTACTTGCTATATTTAATACCCGTAGTATACTACACATATCACCAGGATCTCCATCAAGAGTTAATAATTGGTACTTGAAGCATTTCTAGTGATTTAGATCCTGATCCCTATGTAGTGAAGTATGTGAAATAACCTTCAAATCTGTTACAACCATATTGAAGGTATATTAGTTAATTCTACTCCATACTTTCTGCAGTAATGTACACAGCTTTTTAGCACCATGGCTTTTGATTAGCACAAAAGGTCAAAAATCAAATTTGCATGTAGACTAGACTGTTTTAATGCAATTCTTAAATTATTCTCCTGAAAATAAGTGGAAGAAGCCTCTCCTCCCCAGATTGTAAATGCTAATGTTAACGCTTTTCCCCCAGCAATAACAGTTTTTCAGTTTTCTGTATGTTGAAGGAATCAGAGCCATTTCCTCATCAGGGGTGTCTTAGCAAATCACAGGATTTATATTCTTAGGTTTTGATACCAGAGAGAAGGTTGACAAAAACTGCTACTTAGCAACCCCTAGCAAGGAAGAAACATTAGCTAGATATTTGGGGAAGCTATATCTCCTTTACTCTCAGAGAGCAGCTGCCGAAACCACAGTAAGTGCTTGAACTCACATGCTTAGTGGGAGGTAAAGGTGCTTAGCGCTTCGCCAAAATGGGCGCTCATAAAGCATCTGCATCGGTGGGAGGCAGGTGGAGCAGGCTGAGGGCAGACATCCCCAAGGAAACACACAGCCGCTTCTTTCCAGTTCTTTCCTGAAGCCATGTGCTATTGGCTTTGGATGACCAAAAGCCCAGGTTATTGATGTGCAGACTAATAGAAGTGGCATCTTTGGGAAAGTGAAGTATCTGTTACTGCTGGGTGCGTTGCACTTCGAACATTTAAGAAGCTAGAAGTATAAACAGACAGTGGCTTGGGAACTGGATACAGAATAAAACCCTGGGTCTTTTGAAAAGCCCCAGTAACACTCCAGTTTTTAAAAAATATCTTTGACCCCACAATTCTCTCTTTGGATATAACATAGAGCTTTTAGAGGTAGGAGTCTTCTATTGCAGTTATTCAGTCTCTAAAGAGTATCAGGAAGAGAAAAGTTTTGAAATCAGCTATCTTTTGGATTCTCCATAACTACCCTATTCTGTAAATGAATTTGGAGGAACAGGACCACGTGGTCCAAGCAGGGATATGTGGTATCTGGTATCCAGGGTATAGGGAAAAGAAAACAAACTCCTCATGTAAGAGAGGAGAGCAGAGTGGTGCATTAGGATTGCTCAAGCCAGTCCCCACTAGCTGTATGAATTTACACTGCTCCTACACAGTAATATTTTCTACCAGCTCCAGACCTCACCTCATACATTTAAATATTCTTGCTGAAACAGAGACAGAGGAGGGCTCCCAAAAATACAGGGTGAAATCCCAGCACCACTGTAGTCAGCAGCAAACTTGCCTTTTTTTTCAGGGAGGGGTCTGAACCGTGGTCCTATAGATTCATAACCAGCCACCGGGGGGTCAGTACGGGAGCTTTAATGGAGAGGAGGAAAGCCCGGAGGCAGAAGAAATTATCACTCAGTTAGAACAAACAGCTGCCCATTCCACATCCATTATCGGTGGAAACACATTCACTTTCCCTTCAGTTTTCATAGTGTCGCATGATCCAGGCAAGACAGAACCTCTGACCCAAAGCGCAAATGACAAAGCCAATTATACCTGATAATACAGATAGGCACAGAGCCAGAACTGCTCTGCTACTGGTGATTAAAATCTCTTTACGGGCCTGGCAGAGATTTGGCCACTTTTGCTTCCTTGAAAGTATTCCAAAGTTTTCTTTAAGCCAGAAATACGATTCCATTGTATTTCTGTCACACACAAACTAAATTAAAAACTTTTGCAAGACAAACTTCAGATACAGAGATACAAAGACTCTAGCTTTACAACCTCCTTTAAGAAGATAAAAGAATATATCTGTTTTTTAACAGAACAAACATTCCTTTCTGCCCTCTTCTCCATTTGCAGATGAAAACATACAATCCAAAACGCTTGTCCTAATCAGAATTTTTTTGACAAAAACATCTCAGTGCTGAAGCGGAGTTTAATAAGCTATGGCAACACTTAGTCAATTCTGCCACCTCAGCTTTGCAGCTCTACAACGTAGAGTTAATTGTATGATTTATACACACACCACTGTTGGTAAGACGCGAAGCTAAAGGTTAAAAAAGCAGAGCATTTTCCATTGGCCCCCCTTCTTCAGAAAGAACAGCCAGTCCCATTTAAATCAAGGGGACATTTGCGTATTGTAAAGCAAGAAGCATTTGAGAAAGAATGTCGCAGTCTGGTCCCCGCGCGGCATCATCTGCTGCTGGTAGGGAAACGCCATAAACCTCATCTACCCAGAAATACATGCCACGACACAAAGTTTATTTTATTTGCCTTAAAAAATATGTATCGGTCAGACTTTTAGCTACTCGTATTCCGGTCAAGATTACCAGCACTGACAAGTGGTTATTCTATCAAGTGGTTTCACTGGGGTAATTTCTGCTGCTTTGTACACACCAAGTTTGCCTTTCTCCTGCCAGAGTCCCATGTCACTGGCACATGATGATACTTAACAGGAGAAACAGTGGCCAGAGGGTCTTATTAGACTGCTCATCTTATAAAGGTGAACAAAACCTACCATATGATTCACAGCGTGATGCTTACATTTACAGATCTCGCTGTTTTGTTGTCTGTTTTTTAAGTAGAGGGAAAGTGTTTACTACATACGGATTTCAGCATACACATTTTTCTGGAGGATACCAAGGGCATTAAAGAAACATTATGATGGATTTTTTTCCACTTGTTGTTGCAATACACCACAGAGCTGCTTGCAAGGCACAACTTCATTCAGATTTTGAGCTGAAAAATAGTGGTAAAGACTCTACAATAGAAAAGAAAAACTACTGGGGAGCATTCTAGACTTTTGCAAAGTGGTGCTCTTAAAGCTGACAGTTAAACATGCCACAGTATTGGATATGACAGATCCTGCTTTAAATCCAGGCTGACCAGCCACTTCACTTTTCTTTTTCTTTAGCACTCAGCAATTAAACTTTATTTATAAATAGAAGTGGCATAAGGGATGACTCCTTTCTTGAGTACATAGAAAAGCAAAAAGTGGGGGTATCATCCCAAAATTCTCAATACTGAAAGGACACATGATTCACTCCTCTCACATGCTTTCCAGCTGCTTTTTGCAATGAAAGCCTGTCCTATCTTTGCTCTGGTTGATAGTTCTGGGTATTTAGCAGTAGCAAGTAAGCTCCACCCAGAACAGGCTGATCTGCTTTTTGTAGGTGCTTTTTCATCCCAAGGTCAGAGGAATGAGGATGTCACAGGGCTGATCCTTGGGCATCAAGACCTTATTTCTCTCCTAGAAAGAAGGTTTTTCAAAGATGCCTCTGAGGGTAAACACCTTTTTTGGTTTTGGATTTGTTTTTTTTTTTAGTTCAAAGGGAATTTGTGCAGCAAAAAGTTTTCTGGGGAAAGACCCCCACCCCAGGTGAGATTGCGCATTATGAATAAAGGCGTCAAGAGAAAGTCCATCAATTGCTCGTTTTATACTTTTTTCTTTAAATTCTCCTTGGAATACCAGACAATAGGGGTGAGGCCCATCCAGAAAGTAACAGCATCATAATTTAATCATTTATTGTCTTAATAGGTTACTGCATTTCTAACCGGGATGCAACTGCGACTCCTTATACTGCATTTGTTGGTTCCTTTGCTACCCGATTCCTCAAATGTGTATCTCTTCTCTTTGTTAAAGGAGCCAACTCTTTTCCACTGAAGTCTCCATTTAAGTTTGCTCTTTACTTAACCTTCACTGTGCCTACCTGAGCTGGTTTCATCTTCATCTGATTGCTTGGCCACTTTATTATGTTTTTTACTGCAGCTTAGTAGCCCCTTGAATTCGGCTATAGTTCATGTAATTCTCATCATGTGGTTCAGCTCCCCGTGGAATTTTTTCTCCTGCCAGCGGCAGTTATTTACTTTCTCTTTCAGCATTTTTCATTGTGACTGAAACGCCACCTCTGACAATGTTCAACCTCCTCTAATCCCTTCAAAAAAAACCCCACTGTCGGTTATTTATTTATTTACTTCCAACCTCCTATAAACTTCAATAGCATCGCTATGTCCACAGAGTGCATGTTGGCACAAATGCCCAATTTGTTTCCCATCGCTACGTGGCATGCTCTCTTATTTTTCTGGAGAGTCAAGCAGAGAAAAAAATTTTTTTTTTTGCCTTTACTTTCTTAATCATTGGAGAAGCCCCCAACAGACACAGCATGATGAGGGAGGATTTTTTACCTGCTTTCTTAGCTGATGACTCAATATACTCATTTCTTAGTGCTTACACAAAAAGGTTTTGGGCGGATTTCAAGAATAGCAGGGAAAAACCTTTTGCTGCATCTAAAATGTTGTGAGACTATTTCATGTTGATAAGAGCTCTCTTTCTCTCTCATTAACTGATTGCTTCTCCTTATTTTAATGCACACAGCTCTACCTGGGGACACAGCTATCTGGCTTTCAAACACCCACGATCAGGTGGAGACGAGGCTCCATTTTGTTCCTTCCTTTAGTGCCATGCTGACTAGACTGTGTCACATATCATAGATCACAGAAATCTTTTTTCCTGCTGATGTCTCCTACCAATACTAGGTCAGGTCCTCAGAAAAGGACTCTTCAGATGATAAAAACAGTTTTTTAAGAAAGTTGTCCTGCTCTCCCTTCTTAGAAGTGGGTCAACAGGAGTTCATGAGAAGGTAGGCCTGGAAGGGCTCTCCTGGCTCCTCAAGTCAAATCACCTGCTGTCATACACCTTTGTGTCACCTAATATCTTATTCATAAATTGAGTAAAATCCATCTTAGAACTAGTTAGGTTTTCTGCCTTATCTGCTCTTGGTGAAACACACTGCAGACCTTCAACCTGAATTATTAGAAGCTAGATTGCCACCCCGGTCTTATTTGTACCTATTTATACACAATGGTCCTTCTGTTATCATTGTCTTTTATCTCTCCTTCCCTTTTCAGTTGTTTGCTCTCTTTGGAATTTAGCCCTGCATTATGTTTATTGAGAAGAATAATAAGCTCTTGGCATTTTCATTAATAGACTAATCAAACCACACTTCTCTCAGAAGAGGTATCTCCTACCATGCTGGCTTCTCTGCTCCATGATGCTTGGGTTTAAATTAACCTCTCCAAACACAGCTGAGTGGAGCTATCTGCAATACTGCAGAGAACTGCTGACCAGAGCTCCTTTTCCCTGTGCAGTGCCTGATTCTCTCCTTCAGCTAATGGAAATACCAGTTCATTGGCTCAGCTCTTTCTTTTTCAGTTGTTTTCATATCTGGAGCTCCCAGGTTAGAGCTGCATTCCTGCCATTCGTCTCCAGCGCATGGTCTTTCACTTCATACTATTTTACAATTATATTAGGTTTTATATTAAAAGGGGTAAAATTAACTATACCAGGATTAGTTGTATTTTTCTGGAGTTAAAAGAAAACTAAGCTTTTTTCCATTATTATTCTAGTAAGATGTATAGAAAGCAAGAACAGCATTGTTATTAAATTCTTAGACTTGGTACAAGAACTATGTTGATAGTCATTTTAATAACACTTGGTGCTTGCCTAGTGCAAATTTCTGCAAAACCAAGATCAAGATCAAAACAAGTGATCGAGATTCTTTGCCAAGAGAAGTTCATTTTAAAAACAGGACACCGTTTATTGAAAAATAAATGTCATTCAAAACTTTCCTTTTACCCCATTCAATATACGATTGGACCTAGAATCACCTACCTGGAAGCGTATGTAAATGGCAGCATCAGTGTGCCACCATATGTAACTGCTAGAACAAAGGTCTGCTAAAAATACTGGAAGGGGTTTTGAAAATTGATGCCAATTCTTGGAATTTCAGGCACTTAAATACATTCAAAACCCTGATTAGATGAATGGAAATTTCACTCGGAAGGGCTGAGCATTCAGATATGCAATGGCTACATCTCGTCAGGAATCTAGGCCAAATTGCTTTTGAAAATCTCAGTAGGGTGCTTATTTGCATTTTTGGCACCCGAATACTTTTGAAAATATGGTGGTAAGGCTGGCATCCATCAAGTACTTCAGCAGGTGCTGAGATTTTATGCAAGCACTTGGCTGAGTTTCTGTATTCACACGCTTAAAATTTACCACGTGCCTAGCTGCCTGGAGGATCAGAGACCACCTCTGCAGGTTTTAGTCCCTCAAGGTTATATATTTGAAAACTATGGATTTGCCTAGTCTGCAAACAAGCCATAAGCTGACACACTGCACGGTTTCCTCAACCACTTCACTGAAAATTTAAAAGCAATCCATAAAAGTCAGGTAATATTTAACAGAGGGGATTATGGAGAAGCCACTTCCCAATGAGAAAATTGCATTCATGTTTGTTATCTGCTGTCTCCCCTTCACATATATTACGACTGCATATTTATTTTTCTAGTACTACTAGAGAGATTGTGGCAAGAAAGTCTTTTTTTTTTCCCCTCTATAAAGATTGTCAGCAGCATTATCTTAAAGGTGCTGAATGCCATAGTGCTTATAGTATTAGCAGCACAAATGTATATGATGATAAGCCTCAAGGCACAGGACTCAAAGGATAAGTGTGTTTCCTGCAACTCTCCTCTAACCTACTTGCTTTTGCTGAGAAAACAGGACAATCTCTGCGCGTGTTCACGTGGGATAGAGAAGTTGCATTACGCCAGCTTCCTCGGCCGTTTGCAGAGAGTCGAGGAACAGTCCCAAGTGATTAATCAAGCGATGGCTGAGCTAGCAACCATTCCCTACCTGCAGGACATCAGTCAGCAGGATGCCGAAACGGTAAGTATTTATTTCTAATACTTGTTTTGGCCTTTAGAGGCAGGGAGCCAGGGAGGGAAGGGCTGGGGCAGAGCACTGTGCTGCAATTTGCTCTGGAAGTCATTTTTCGTGTGTGTGGACCTGAAGTAGTTTTAAAACCCTGCTGCAGTGCCTTGTCAGAGGAGGTGCTAATCACCTGCAAGGAAGACTTTTATAGAACCAGCATGACTCATCTGTAGGCATATTTTTAAAACCTCTTCTTTTCCCCCAAACCTCCCCAAATCAGTCTGGGAAAATGATTGCAATTATTCAGATCGTGCTACTTTAAGATATCTAACACCAGAAGCCACCTGCAGCAAAACAGGCCGAATCTAGTTAAAGCTGAGGAGAGGGGGGAAAGGAGAGAAAAGATTTTCTTTCCTGGCTCCAGCTACCACTTGCTCCCTGCCTCTGAATAAACCCGTCTACCTGCTATGCATTTGTTTTCCCTTTGTAAAATGAGGGCAGTGATGTTAGCAGGGCTGTTGCAAGACTAGAGTCATTAATAGCTTAATAACATATCAATAAGCTGCAATCAGAAAGTACCGTATGGTTATTCTTCCACGAGGCTGTCAGGTTTTCTGATGGGGGAGGGAGCTCACGTACGTGCAAATTTCAAGTATTTCATTCTAGGAAAAAAAGAAAAAAAAAAAAAAAAAGTCCCTGCATTTAAATGCAGTCCAATTTTGATGATCCAACTTCGGTTCACTAAAAACTCCTGGTTTTCCCAAAGCCAGTCCCGTTGACATTTGTTTGCAGTCCTGCAAAGCTCCTAAGCTCTGTAGAATTAAAGCTTCACAGCAGCTTGCTTTAGGGAAGACGAGCAGCGGCCTGCAACTGCAGGAGGTGGTTGCCAGACTTTGAAGTCTGGGCTCGAGATAAGGGAAACGACATTGCAAAGAAACTGTGTTATTAAAAGACATTCTCCTTTTGATGCAACTTTTCTAGTATTAAACTTCAGCAGGACCACATTTCAAGGCTGGCTAAAGGGTCTTGAGTTATTGGTACGCGTTCCAGTGATAGGTTTTTCTCTCGGGTACAATATTTTCAATACATCACACATTAGGCACAGGCTATTACACTGTTGCCTGTATCTTGTCATGTAGTAATCATAAGCCTGACCTCCCTGGAAAGCTTTTTGGGGGAGGCTCTAGGCCACCCAAGGCAAAGGTCTTCAGTCTCTTAGGGGTAGGACTGGGCAGAACAAGGGTCTGTGCTGGGAGATTTAAGTGACAGATTGTAAATCTTTCAACGAAACACGTATGCTTTGTTTACTGAGCCCAAGATGAAAATGTTTTTTAAAAGAATAAAGGCAGAAAATCTCTACCAGCTACCCTGTCCAGAGCATTAAAATGTATTAATTCAGCATTCATTTCTGTTTCTTTGTCCTGTCATCCTGCTATAAAATATATCTTTAGTCTGTGTGTGCAAATGGAGGCTCAGACGCTTTGTAGCTAGAATATTTTAGTAAACTTCAGGCACCACGGTGTTAAGGCACAGGACTGCAAGCAAGAACTTGCAGAGTGACTTCACCGGGGACTGATTAATGGGATTTACCTTTCCCGATGGCGCCAGCCCGCATGGCACGGGCTCCTTTTATGCCAGTAGGGACCGTTTCCCTAGCAAATCACAACTGCATCAAGCACAGAACATTGCTGCCCATCGTTGGGTCTGCACGCCCAAACCATCCAGGGAGCGAGCAAAAGATCCTCGCTTGCTCAGCCTACCTGTCACCCTCCTCATTTCACCGGGGTCCAGGCGGGATGACACATTTGCAGGACTGGGCTGTACTGGTGCGATTCAGTGGCTCTCAATGGATGCTACAGAGGCAGCCCCACCATGTCCATGGGGTCAGAACCGCAGCACCCATGCTGACTCCACGTGCTTCTCGCTCTTCAGCAACATTTCTAAAGAGATATCTAAATTTTTCCATGAAGAAAACTCAGCTGGCCAAATTCTAATCTCACACGTACTAATAAAAATTTAAAGTAATTCCTCTGAGGTCATTCCGACTTTACATTGGTAAAACTGAGATAAGACTTTATGACCGAGCAAGGCAGTTAAATTGTGTGAGTTAGATAATGCTAAAGATGCCAAATGTTTATTATCACATACAGTAGAAGTTGTATAAAGTTTAAAACACACCGAATTTATAATAGGGCAATTTGCACTGATACAGCAAGGATCCCAAAGGCATTTCAGTTATAAACTCTTCTGTGTAAATGTCTTCCTGTAACTAAATAGATGGAGTCCTAATCTATGGCACAGAGAACTTCAACTGAGGCCTTTTTAGATCAGTATTTATTCATAGGCCCTGGGAAAATAAAGATTTCCATTAGCTTGAAGAGTTGAATATAAGTGGGGAAAAACCCTGAAGAAAATCTTTCCAAGGTTTATGATTTCAATGTCACCATATTTGTACATCATAAATCAAGATGAAAGCTTGTTAAAAAGGCAGAAATCTCCTTCAATTTAAAATCAAATGAGGACAAGATATTTTTAAAAATGCAGCATTTTTCCTTGGAGGGGATTTTCCAAAAATGATCAGCTTTGGGAGAATTACTGTGGTTTGCCAACTGCCCACTCTTGTAGCATGCACATTTTGTCTGCCAATAGAGCTGGTGAAAAACTTTCGGTGATAAAAATTAAAACCAGAGCACATATGCTGGGCACTTTTCACTGGTGTGTATCAATATCAATGAAATTTTAATTGGAAAGGTTTCTTGTTTTAACTTCTTGCCCAAAGCAGTGAAGTCTCCAGCCTGGTTGGGCTGTCGGAGCGGCCCCTTAGGGGTGACAGACTGATGTCCTGGTCCCTGCCCCGCTGGGTGCTCTTCGACCAGTTCTTCAGACAGAATCACTCCAAGAAAAGCGATGGAGAAATCCTTCCCTTCCCCTGACCGGTTCCTCCTCTGCCTGGTTTGACATAGGATCTGTGCTTTGCCCATTCTGCCCTTAATACCCTTAATCTCTGGGCTGTGTCTATTCTGGATTCATAGAAGGAGATTATCTGTCATAGAAGTATTGTGATGGAAAATTTCTGACAGGTTCTCGACTCCTTTTGCATTAAAGTCAGAGGCAGAAATTTGCAGTTTTGTTTTTCATGAATACTGATGCATGACAAAAAAAAAAAAAAAAAAAAAAGCTTTTCATCAAATGTTTGGCCCAATAAGATTCAACTTAATGGCTGCACAAGCACAGAAAAAGCAGGCTGGAACTGACCACAGCAAATTTACTGAGACATTTAAATGAAGATTCCTGCATCCTTTATCCAGTGTTGGGACACAGGCAAAGAATTTTAACTTCAAAAACCTGAATGCAAAGGTAAACTTGAGGAAATACAGATCTGCTCCTTGAATCTCAAGGCAGCATTTTTATATCTTGCGCAGATGAGCCTAAACACTGATGTTTTAAGTTTCATCATCTTATGTACTTATATTAAACTGCTGCCCATCTAGGTACAGAAAGAAGAGACAATATGAATGCTTACTCTTATACTGTCCAATTACTCGTAATGAGTAACAAATCTGGGAAGAGACATCAAAACCTATTGTTTGCATTCACTTTCACCAACTAAACATCCTGGAATAGACCTAATAGAGCACAGCAATATCACAGATATTAAATACAAGTTTCTCCCAGTTTGTTCCTAAATGCCAATGCCAACGGCCGCTCACGGAAGGACGCCGTGGATCCGACCCTTGTCTCTCTGTTACTGAATTAAGAGCAACTGAAACATTTTCAAGTGTTTGGGAAGGGCGCACAGTGAGGCAATGCTATGACTAACCTGGAAGGGTCTGGAGCGAGGCAATGCTACAACTAACCTGAATTTTAGCCTTCCCTCTAACAGTAAGGACTGATTAGCAAGTATTTTCTTACAGCTTCTTTTTATAGTTTACACTAGAAATTGTCAGCCTTGTTTTTATGCTCTGTTATGCTGAATGATGGAGAGAAGGGAGGGTTTGCCAAAGAAAAAGGATAGTAAAAGCAGGGAAAATGAGCTAGATACTTCCAGCTACAGTAAAAGCATCTCAGCTTTAGTGTTGTCCTCTTGTGAGGTTTTACATGCTGCTTTAAATTATGATACATTAGCCTTGGGAGAAACTACTAAAAAGCATTCATGTACAACACAGAATATCCCAGACAGCTAAAGAATGAAATATGGAGCCTTTATTCTTTACAACCCAAGTCTTCCTTTACTAAGTATAAACATTTACTGCATTAAAACGTATAGGCTTAAATACAAATTTTCCAGCGGATTTTTTCCCATTGTTAAGTATTTTATATCCACAATAATACAGTGTAATGGCTGAAGCAAAGATGAGGTGGCAGTGCTCATTGTGTGAAAGATGAGTAATAAAATCATCAGCGTACAAATGATTTTTTAATTAGGTTTTAATCTGTGTATTTAGAGAAGTTATTTCTGTGTGAATTCCACACTGATAATTTTTATCTTGGTGCCACAGCTGCAGTCACTAATGGCAGATGCCATGGACACCCTTGAAGGAAGAAGTGATAAAGGACGTGTGTGGAATAAAATTCAGAAGGTAAAAACCTGCAGCAAAGGGCAGGAGAGTATACTGTTCCTTGGGGAGTAAATGTCCACCTGAGTCATATCTGTTCAAAAGGTAGAAAAGAAAGTAGGTGCCATTTGAAATCTGACTGCGTGCCTTGAACTCCGTTAGTGCTTAGGCCCTAACCACAAATATGTATTTATTATTTGCTTTAGCCCCTATGGTTGATCTTTGTCCATGTTAATAGTCTCATGTGGTTATCTAATACAAAAAAAAAAAAAAAAAAAAAAACCAAAAAAACCGAATAGCTTATTTTTGGCTGATAATTATACTTCTTTTCCATCTTTGTCATATGAGATGTTGTGCTAATTGGGTGTGGAGGGGAGCTGTTAGGGAATAAAATTCCGCCCAACAAATTAGGTCCCTTAGTGGAGCTCAGATAAGGCTTTGGTGATGTGAGAGGTAAAAGACATGCAAATGCCTTTCTGGAGTCTCTGCACAGCAACCGGTCAATTTAATTCTTAAAGGATTTGTGAAATGCAGAGAGTCTTGTGTTGGTTCTCTGTACAGATGAATCTGACCCAATGTAATGACTAATCGGTCAGGCTGGGATGTAATAGGAGTATCTTACATTTTTACAAAGTCTTTCCAACCCGAGCAAATCACAGCTCTGGGCATTCAACACCATCGACATTCAGCCACTTCGGAGCAAAAGGATAGCAACGCATCACCAGGAAGGGAAAATGGTACTAATGGTTCAAAGCATCGGTCTTATCCTGTATCTTACGGCTCCGTCAGATCCCAGACGGACGCACGCTCGCTCTGGGTTGTGGCTGCGGTGGGAGGCAGGAGAACAGAGGGGTTGAAATTCTGCACTGGCGGGACTCGAAATTCGCCCTCTTCGGGATTTAGGGTTTACAGAAAGATCTCAGGGAAGATACTGAAAACCCAAACCCTGGCTGCACTGAGTCAGCGTAACCAGGATGAGCAAGTAAGACAGAGATGTCTGACAGAAATCACAGGGGTGGCGGGTCAAGGTATTTTCAGAGTCCGTATTTCCAAGTGATTTGAATTAAAATTTCAGAACGCATCTCCTCTGAGAGAAAATCCGAGTAGGTGTATTGCTTCGGTTAGCTGTCAGATCAGTGCTCTTAATAAAGTTTTCCAAGTACAGAATGTTTTCAGAAAGGAACCAAACCCTAGATGCCCAAAATTGTAGACAGGCTGGGTTTCATCTCTTTCAAACGCTCGTGAGGCAAAACAAAGGATAAATATTCATACCGCTTTTACATTGCGCCAGGATAGTCTCTAAAACTCTCACACCTGCCTACAGATCATATGAGAATCTTTTGCAACACAAACACTACGTATGATATGAATTATATATATTTATACAATTACATACGAATTTCCTGCCATACATAATAAACATTGATTACTAGATGAATGCAAAGAGTCAATGACGTATTTACAAATAGCCTAGTCCCTGTACTTCCCAAGCACTTATCCTTCCCATTTTCAGACAATAGGCTTCAATATCAAAAACAGTTTTCCAAAGTTTTTCCCAAAGTCAGGATTTTAATCCACAATTAGGTGTTTGAATAGCCAGCCCAATTTTCACAACTCTGAACAACCACAGTTCAGAGGCTGTTGAGAAAGGATCGCGGCTGTAAGTTAGACCAAGTACGCAGGTATCTAAATATCTATTAAAGGCTCATTAAAAGTTTGTTGGTGGTACCAAAAAGATTCCCACATATTTCAACAGACAGTGGCTAATATTTCATTGTAAAACAAAGTATTTTCTTTCGGTGTATTCATATATATGTATGTACACCCTTTATATTTCTCTGGATACTTTTACTTTCAGTATAATCTTAACGGAAACCAAGCTAACATTTAAAAATGGACTGGTGTCCCACATTATGCCACACGAATCTGTGCATAATTCAATATTCGGGAATAAAACTTACTGAATCCATGAAAATCTGCTCTCTGCAATTTTAAAATTTTTGTGCTTCAAAATTTGTTTGCATTCTGAACATAGTTTTGCATTTCATTTTTGACAACTCGGATAACCGATTTGAGGCATCTTGTTCCAAGCAGAACCCACTGTTTGTTTCATAATACAAAAATATTTTTCTATATTATATCAGAACAAAGAAATGAAAAGCATCATCAAATACTTTTCTACTTTACTTTTTTCCAAAATTTCGTTTCAGCATATTCAGCATGTTCTTAGGAAAAAATTCTCTTTAAATAGAGGAGACAGGAAAACACTCAGGGAGCTTGGGGTTTTTTTGTTGGTTTGGGTTGTGTTTTTTTAAATCAGCTCTAATTAAGAATGTTACGCTAGATTAAAGAACTCTAACACATTACTAGGAAGGAGGATTAAATCTGATGATTAAAAATTGATGTGGTGTGGATTACCGCATGTCACTTGTGCTAGAACCATTTCAGAAAACTCAGTATTTCTCAGTTCGCTCATCACATGATGCTGATTGTGGGAGCCTACAAAGAACCTTCACACCGATCTAGTTACAAGGTAGTTATTTGTATTTTTGCTATTGAATTCATTTACATATATTGGAAAGTGAAAAGAACATAAAAGAGTTTATACAATCAGCTATAAACGCAAAACTCTGGAAAGCTGAACAGCTCCGCTACCACCAATGAAGTTTGGCTCTTGCAATAGAAACAGCTGTTGCACCTAATGAAAGCACTCAAAATTTTTCTCTAATGCAGCAGAATTATAGCAGTGCCTATTTTCCAAATGGTTAAAGGGTCTGTCAGAATTGCCATTACAAACCACTGTTTTCAGAGTTTTATATTCTAGAGTCAGCCATAAAAAAATTCATTCAGGCTGAAATCTGACACAGAAGGGCACAAAGCCTGACACCCAAACACTTTTCCTTTTGTCACAGTGGAGGGCTTATCAAATTAGTTTGAAATTAATCTAGGCAATTTTGAATTTACAGGACTGACAAAGTAGTAATATATGTTTAGCTTCAAGTGGTTTGGGTGCTGCGCTGCTCGTCCAATTCACTGACAAATTTATGTTTTTAAGCAATCTAATTTATCAAACGGGCTAATTATTTTTGGAAGCTTTAAATACAAAGAAGTGAAAAATGACCTTGTAATTAGCTGGAGAAAAGAGAACATTACTGCACAGAAGATGCCTTTCTCGGTATTACGGGGCTATGGACTCTCCAGCCACAAGGGGATCCTAGATTACGTTGGGAGATTAAGAACCAGCCTCATACAGAGGCTTTACCCACGTACTAGATATCCCTGGAGAATGCCTTGGAGGCAGGAAAAACGGGCTGGGTCAGTCTCCCAAAATCCGTATTCTCCAGGATTTTACCGACACTTTTCCTTGCAGTCCCCTGGCTGAAATGTGAGCTTTGTATTAGCAATTTCAGGAAACAGACACCTGGGTCTAAGACCTTTCAAGCAAGTAACGGAGGGCCTGAGTCCCAGTCTACTTCAGGACCACGGGCATTCCTAAAAAAATTTTTTACCACCTTTCCTTTTTTTTTTTAGTTACTGGCTCTGTCCAAATGGTGTTATAGGTTGAGTTGCAAAGGTACTTAAATATCACACCGTCAGCATTACACGAGAATGGATTTCTCTGAAGCCACCCTTATGAATGGAAAGCCCACCTAGAGTAGTCTGTAGGAAATGTTATGGGAAAGAGCATCACACCTTCTCTTTTAAAGAGGCTTAAGTCTTCACCAGTGAACAGAGGTAGAAGTTTGTTTTTGCTTACTGGATTTTAAAGTGCAAATTCTCCGCTTAATTCAAATTACGTTTGAATTTATTATTTTAACAAGACTGATTTAGCCCAGTTGTTTAAGCAATGACCTCTGATGCACAAGGGTCAGCAGCGATGAACAGGAAACTTCCAAGAGAGATCGAGGAGAGCTAATCTGGTAATTCACCTCGGCCCCACAAAGCTCGGTCCAGCCACTGGGTCTTAAGCAGGTGGGGACAGCCGGGTCTGGCCATTATCGACTAGGTGCTTTGACGACAGATGGAATTTTTCCATACAATGGAAGTGACGGCTGACGTGAACACGAATGCTGGGACTAGTGGTAGAGCTTGGCCCTGAGTAACTCAAGGAACCAGGTCTCTGCGTGGCCGTTGCAGGACTTCATAGCGGCTACAGACAGGCAGAGGGGTTTAGAGTATCTCAGATACATAAAACGGCAGGGAGGCTCCCCATTTCCTCTCTAGGGCCTTTGCTTCCCTGCAGTCTCGTAAGAGAAAAAAAAAAAAAAAAAAAAGAAATAAAAAGAGATTACTTTCCTATCTCATAAGAGTAACTTCATTAATAAAGCCTCACAATATTGTTACAGTGAGAGGCATTTCATTAAATAAATAGATACTTTAGAGCCTATCAACCAGAAACTTTTGACATCCAAAGAGAGGAAGAGCCATATAAGTGCAAGTGCCAGCATGGCTCTGCTTCCCCTATGAAGTTAATAATGTAGTTCTACTTTTCTCCTCCATTTAGCCCCTAGGCTTTCATAGCAGTTTCATAGGATCCTCTTAACATCATCTGAACAGCCAAAGGAGAGACAGGAGTTGGCAAATAAACACTTTCCTACACTTCCACATGTGAGACACTTCATAAAACCTTCACATCTGAGTTTACCTCAAGGGCATCACATACTTTGCAATTTAGATAAGTTATTATGCCCATCATTTGCTGAGCTCAGTGGAATGCCTGTTTCATAAATCTGAAAGCAGAGCAAACATGGATGAGTGAATAAAAGAACAGATGTAACTTACATAAGGATAAGTATATAACAAAAGCTGCACTAATATATGTGAATATGAAATGAAGTAAAATTAGCCTGACATATTATATAATCTTTTAGCCAGGCACACAGATTTTCAGTAGTTGACCTCTGCTTACTACATCTCTGCCTTCTGCAACAGCAGGGGAACACTATCTGATGAACTGTGCTCTTCCACTGACATTATCTCTTAATTGAAAATCAAGCCATGGAAAAGGGCCATAGACTTGCTAGGCTTTCGGTCAGCCAGAGGAGCAAGGAGGGAGATTCATAGTATGCTGATGGAAAGGGGACGTGTTGCTGAATAGTGGTGTGCCGGCTACTACAACAGTTATTTGATGTATATGACTTTGTAACGTCTTGTAAAGTCATCCAAGCCCGTGCCACAGCCACTGGGAACCGCGCTTCTTCTCAGAGCACGCAGGCTTCAAAAGTCGTTGCGGTACGGTGCGCTCTCTCCGCTCAAACTTGGCTATTCCTGAATTAATAGAAGGAAATTCGTTCCTGGTTTGTTCGCTTCTTGGGGCTGCGATGCAGCCGCGTGTTTCATGAACGCATGGACCCGTTGTGAAAAGGGAAAGCAAAGGATGGGAAAGTTTAGGAAAAGCGCATTTTTCTGGAACAGGAGTGGAAGTCTAATGTGTAACGCCTTATGTGTAATGAAGTCAGAAAAGGTCAAATGCAAAAGTAAAATAATGTCAGTGGCACTGATTCAGGTAGACTGAGGGTGAAGGAAACTAAGAGCAGAACAACCAGATAGAAATGCAAAAATTTTTGTTAGAGTTGACCAAAGATTGGCTTCGTGCTAAGATTAGAGAAAACATATTAAGACATTCTGGAAAGGATTAACTCTGAATCGGCAACAGCCTCGAGAGGGACAAGAAGTAACTGTGGCAGAGGTTTCTAACCCAGCACTGAGCGAAGTTTTCAGACCAGGCAGAGGAATTTAGGAGAGTGTGTGAGCAGAAAATGAGATCTGCCCCATTGAATCTGAGGCGATATAAAAGAAACGTAGGTGAGCAAAAAGTCCCATTAATAAATTCAGCCCCGCTGTAGGGACAATAAAAGTGTGACTGCATTCGCAGAGCTCTTTGTGTAAAGAGAGAGGTGACAATGGGATTTTGGCAGTTATCAATACTCCGGGTCCCTAAAATCAACTCCTGCCCTTGTGAGTCTCTGGTTCTTTGTGTCTTGCATACAAAAGAAAAAAAATGCCCCAGCAAGATGCCTACCTGGCCCTCAGCCTCACTGGAAGAAGCAATTGCATCCTGCCTATTGCTCACGCTCCAGACACCAGTATCTAATATAAAGCTGAGCTATTTAGTGACCACACACTAAACAGCTATACCTCCTGACCACAGCTAGACCAGCAGCGCAATATAAAAACAGAGGCTATGACTACTACGAAACAGCGAGCTTTCGGGCGTACAAGGTTTTACTCAAGCCTGAAGCAGATGTAGGAAGTTTTAAGTTTGCTGTTTCCTTCTATGTACAGAAGGAAAGTTTCTGTACATAAAAGCAGGGTTTTTCACAGCTAAATCGGTCGGTCTAATAACAGGTATCATCTATACCCATAACGCTTAGGCCATCAGCTACAACAGCTACAACAAAACACTGCTAATGCTGTTGGGAAGGAGTGTTTTGTGATGAAAAAGGCTTTGATCTATTCCACCAAGCTATAGGGTGCGATAAGTCACTGGAATAATTTTAAATAGCAGCGAATCTAGCAATTGAGCAGTAAGTGTCCTAAACATTGGAATAACATAGCTGGTTGTAGCTGCCTGACAGTTAAATCGCAGGCAATTCCGGGCATTAAGAATCCCCACATAAGGATTTAGATCAACATTTTCCCAGCCCTTGCTAATCATGCTGTCAGTTATAAATGAGCAGTCTGCTTACCTGCTGCCCTCTACCAGAGAGGGTCTCCAGCCCTATAAACACTTGCTACCAGGTATTGTTACTGCTGTGAAAAATAGCATGAGTCAACAAGACGGCTCATAGCAAACACTGCGCTGGACAGTGATTTCAGGAGAGCTTATAAAGTAGAAAAGGACTGTCTGAGTTGTAAGGTAGTTAATAAGTGTAATTCATTACCAGCATCAATATTATTTTTATTCAGTTCCTCATCAACAAACACTCTTTCCTCCATCTGCTTTTAGCATTGGAGCTTCGCTAGTGTGCTAAGAACCTACTGGCAAACACCGTTTCTCAGTGTTTCACTGAACTCATTCCTTTACGATGGAAATGTGCAACGGAGCTGTCTGTCAGACTTCTTTCTTTAAAGAAAGGCAATGCATACAAACGAGGCATGTGAAAATACAGAAATGGAGCATGAGGGGCAACATATTTATCTCTGGCATCGGCATCCGAAGCTATGAACATTTCTAGAAGCAGGTCCAAGGCAAGAGTTGCGCAGTCAGTTGGGTTACATTGCCAAACAAATGCAGGGAAGTGACTTTGGCCTGCCCGTGGCAGTTCAGATCATTTGCTACTGTGCAAACCCACTCCCTTCCAAAAGCAACCATAGCAGCTCAAATGCACTTCACTTAACACACAAACAGTAAAATCATGATTATTTTTTTTTCCAGATACTGAGCAACCTTTGTTCTAACTGACCTTAACGGAAGGTACAGACTGAGGTTTTATTCTTATTAAAATACCGGTAGCTTTTCTCAAGCATACGCTCAGCTTTTCCTCCACACTGTATACAGCCATCCCTACTTACTCGTAGGCCCTTCAAGCACTGTTTCTTTGGTCATATTCACTCCAAAGTGTGCTTTAGCCAGTAGCTCTGGGAGACAAAGGAAAATGTTGAGAGGTACTTCGTGTTTAAAGGCCGCTCATTTGCCTTCTTTTACTACTAGCTCCCAAGTAATAAAAATAGATTGTGTATGCCAGAAGATCCTTTTTTGCCATTACATGTTATTTATAGCTCCTGCCTATATTTCCAAAAGCCCCTGTTTCTTATTTGAGAGCGACTCCCCCAATTTGTACTGAGATTTAGGAAGTTCAGATGTTTAGGCATATAAAGAATGCATACACATGCATCCATGCGAGACATACTTTTACGATGTTACAGTTTACAGAGTCTGCTGCTTAGCCATCTATATTCTTTTTCTAAACAAAGTTATTTTCCTACAGGAGTTTGTCCTTGTAGGATCCTGGCTCTTTCTCATTTGATTCTAAACTCTTTAGCAGGTACTATAGCTGATATTTTGCATTTGTATTCAAATTCATGCCGATCTTTTAAAAGACATGTGTGCTTTCAAGTTAGCTTGTGACGGGAATAGCTCTCCCATTGTTGGATAAGCCACGAAGCTTCCTTTGGACAGTCAGTAAGCCATCAAACGCGGACATCTGTTCCTTGGAACGGCCCCCTTGCAGCAAAGGTTGACAAGTTTCGTGACATCTGTGGCCCATCAGGACTTGGACAAAACCACGCTGAATGATGGATAATACCGCAGTGTTCCCTCATCGTAGTTGGTACATATCATGGAATTAGGAACCGTATGTGGGATGTCTTATCCCAATGAGTGCATAGGAAGGGCAAAGAACAGACTTGCCTTGTGGTGTTTCAGGGCAAAACCAGACACATCCAGGCAAGTTCAGAAGCGACTGATAGGCCATTACCAGAAACGCAGTAAATTTTTCAGAAAAGGAGATATGAACTTCCCATAAAGCCCTGCTTTGAAAGGGAGGTTGGTCTGGATGACCCCCAGAGGCCCCTTACACTGAAATCTTTCGATGATTGTAATTCAGCTGCAGCCAGCAAGTGCTGCTTACATATCCCTCCACACCGCGAGCGAATCAATCAGGATGGCATCCAGAGAGCAGGGCAGAATGCTCACAGCAGCAAGTCTCTCCCCTTTATCCATCACCGGACAACATGTACAAAAGGGCAGGATTAGAAATATTTTTATATGCTCCAAACAAGACCTGTATTGTTCCTTATCTTTGTGTGGATCCATATAATGTCATTTTCAAAAACTCCCGTAGGTCCGAATCAAATCCTAAGCCAAAGGGAAACCATATATTGCCTCACCTGATTAGACCCTCCACGGTTCGTTCATCCCTCCAGCTAATCCTGTTGCATTGCCAGTTATGCAAAGAGCTCTGTGTTTTCATTGCAGACAAACTGCATTAGATAAGCGTACCAAAACCGTAAGTATTTACAGATCCTGCCCAACCGTAGAGAACGATGTAAAACCATTTCAGTTAAGAACGGCTGATGACCTCAGTATTCGCATGGACCACAGATTGTTTTCTTCTTGCAGCAAACTCAGAACTGGAATTCAGAGCAGACTAATTGACGTATAGTCCATCCAGGTACTTCTGGTGCACTAATTATGCTTTTCACCTCCTCACTCCACGTCAGAATAAATATGCCTTGATGTGTGGCACTGAGGAAAGGCAGACACAACCTCGCTCATTCGGCTGATTTTCCCCAGGAATAAAAGAATGGAAATACTTTTGAGACATGGCCTGTCAGTGCTGCAGCTCTGTGCTGGTGTCTCAGCAACACAAAAAAGGCTGTGCCATCGAGGTCAGCAGCTTCTTGTTCCGAGGACACACACGGAGGTTTTGTCCTTCCTATTCATTCCCCTGGCTTAAAAAATAGCGTCGTTTCCTTCAGGTGGGCCAAACAAGTTTGTTCTTCTTGTCCTGTTTCTCGTTTTTATTCAGCCACCAGCCTAGAGAGCTCTCTATCCTAACTTATTTCCCCTAAGCATTAGGCATGCAGACCCAGCATCAGCCCATTGCTTTGATTCCCCAGGTACCTTCATGGGCTCATGGGTATGAAACTGAAGGTGGACAGTTGAAACGCCAACACTATATATCTGTACTCTTGCAGAAGCCCAGGTATTTTCTCGGTGGTAATTCCCTTGCTTTTTGTTCTGCCTCTCCCCAAATCAACAATTTCCACCATTGATACCTGCCACAACATATTATCGATTCAAGAATTTGAAGCACAAAGGAGAATTTTGGGGCAAAGCAAAATAAATGCAATATGAACGTAAAGAGCACAGAATAAACTCTACTGAGTACCCGGTTCATTTTCAAATTTCTGTCCTCAGACCCCTACACTTCTCCGCTTAGCTTGATCCCAAAGCACCTATAGGTACCACACGGATGTGCTGTGGACTAAGTGTGTAATTTGCTTTAAAGGTATCTTTCGTTTCTATTTCTTCCCTCTTTCCATTTGGTCTTCATTCTGTCCATTCCCTTTTTTTCCTGCTCCCTCCAGCTGATCACAGGGGCCACACTAAAGACGGAGACAAAAATCCAGCGAAAGAAATAGGGTCGGGAGCAGCCTGAAATTGGGAGCTAATGAGGAAGAAACAGGAGGAACTTGAAGAGATGGGCAGTCGTGCACCGAGGAGCCTCTAGCTGGGCCAGGGCTGTAGACATTGATTCAAAGTAGAAATGCTCCCACTGCACTGCTGGGAGTAACTGTGGGGGCAAGTACTCAGGATATCTTGAAAGTAAGATGTCATAGCAGCAGAGGATTAAAAATAGGTTGAAGCCCAATTTGTCTTCATAAGTTCTCAGGTCACCAGGCACTTGAGAAAAAGACCTCAAAGACACTGTAGAGCTGGGTAGATGGAAGAAGCGTGGTTTCACATGCTCAGGAGAGTATTTAAGGGACTTCACTCCAAGGATGTCAAGCAGCAAGTTCAGCTACCGAGAGCTGAGCACAGCCCCTGCAGATGGGACGCGACGCTGCCGACCAGCTCCCAAGCACAGAACGTGGCCCACGCGGACATAAGCGCGTCAGGGGATTAGAGGTGGGGAAACATAACCCAAGTCCAACGAGCGCGAAGGACCGACCCAACGCTGTCGATCTCCGCGTGGGTTGGGATCGGGCCCAAAATGAGCCTCACGTGAATCACTGGCAACACCAGTAGCAAATGGTCTGCTGTGAGCCAAGTCCTGCAGAGCTCTTCGCTTCGGCTTCGGGGCTGCTTTAGCCTATATAGGCGCTGCAGGGTTCAGCTGTATAACCCTGGGATTCGGTCTCAGCATCAGTCTGTAGCCAGCTATTGCTCTGCTTGGGAATAAGTCACAAGTCTTTTCCAAAATCCGTTTTCCTACAACAGCTGTTGCTGTAGCACTAATCACGTTTGGGCTGGCTACAAACGACATCCTTCTACCTACTCCCATCCGCACAGATTCTTATTTAATGTTATTGGGGGGAGAAAAAAAAATGAAGCTATTGATTTAAAAAATTTGCATTTCCCAATGAGAGCCCCAAAGGTGGCTTACCGCAGTCTGACAGCACAAGAGCGGGCACAGGGAGGTTTTAAATCAAGTCCAAAAGGCAGAACATAACGCTTCCAATTTACTTTCTTAAAATGAAATGTTCAAGCTAAAAAGCCATGAATAAGCACTACTGAACACTGCAGCCACGAAAAAGAGATTTTTTAAGCCATTCCCCCCCCCCCCCGCTCCTTTATCTTGTCAAGAGACTGTATTTTCATTGTGTTCGTATGGTAATTTAAATCATGCTAGGGCTCAGAGCATACAGTGTAATTGTAAGTCGGCAAGGGTTTGAATGCCATCACTGCTGCACAAATAACATCATCAACTCATCAGCTGTGTCAGTAACATTGCAATTATGTAAGCAACTATTATTTCCACCCCTGATATGCCATATTAGAACTTATTTTGGGGGCTGGAGCTGACAGGTATTCCATAAATATGAAAAGCACACAACAGCAGCCGAGCCATGGTTTGAGATAGGAACATCATTCCACTGGGGCTTTCTGGTGGCATCACCAGCAGCGCGGGCACCGCTGGATGGTCCGAAAGGAGCTGCTGTAAAAATTGTGGCTTTTCTGGTGCCCCCTTTGCCCTCACCCCACACCCTACCCACCTCCCGGGACCCGTTTCCCTTCCTCTTACCACCCTTTGTGCTCACTCAAATGCAAGCACTACCCCCAAAATAGAAAAGATTACTTTTATCTGCAGAAGAAACTTACGCAGACATTTTAATTTGGTCTGTTGCAGAAGAGTCTTGGGGGTTTAGTGGTGGTTTTTAATATGGCTAAGCCCCTGGACTGGAGCTTGGCACTAGGTGATTAGTCTTTCTGAGACTTCCCGTGTGCTTTTGGCCAGATCAATGGTTTCCTAAGCTTTTATTTCAGCTTCTTAAAAATGAGGCTAGCATAATGATTCCTTTCTCTAATCCTCCGCATGTTTATATGGTGAGCACGTCACAGCGGAGCCAGCCTGTGAGGCTGTCTTCAGAGAGCCCCAACCTCCCCGCGCTCCTCTTGCGATGGATCTCTTGGCAAAGGCCAAGAGCAAGCGCCCGTCAACGTTCACCAGCGCGGTAGAAAACTCTTTCCCATGGCATCGTGGACGGTGCTACGCAAAGCCGATCCGCTGAAAACGTCACCCCTGCAAGCTTTCCGGGGAGGAGGAGGCAGAGCTCCTCTCCCAAAGACGTTCTTGAGCCCTCGGCACCCCAGGGAGGCAGATGTAATTGCCCATAAACTTTTCTGCTTGCCTCTTTTTCTCTCTCACACACGCGCACACCCCTACCAACGCAAACCATGGCCAGAGCGCACGGCGCGGCTTCAAGCTCAGGGCTGAGGAGCACTTTAGTAACAGCTCAATAGATGAATAAATACAATAGGAAGCCACGCTCAGATTAATTCACAGTCAGCTGTTCTGTGTTGTGCCTAAAAAAGCAACGCTCCACTGAACGCGTGTCAGGATGATAGATTCGGACTTTTTTTTTTTTTTTTTTTTAAATATTTCGCCTTAAAATGCGATTGGAAGATTGATTCTTTAGATCCTCGCATTATATAGGGTCTAGGTCTTGAGCATAACTCATTGCGAAGGGAGATGATTCTCATCTTCACCTTACAGAAACGCTGCGTATCGCAAAAGCTGACAAAGGGTATGAATAAAGGTAAGGTATGGGGAGACATAGCCATAAAATTATGAATGCCTGGTATTTACAGAATACCTGCACACAGCACTATTAACTTATATTTTTGGTTGCTTTGCAGTCACCCCTGCAAGGAAGATGTGTCTATCTGAACGTACTCTTTATTAGAATAATTACGTTTTTATTCTGGGGGGACACTGAGGTCATCTATTCTTTTACTGTATTCTCTAGTGTATTATATTCATGGGAAAACATATTTATTCAGAACTTCATTTTGATTTAATAGAAAAATGGTTCTTGCCACAGCAGTGTGGAATACTCATTTTTCTCCATGTGTTGATTTTCGGCATATAAATGCCAGAAGCCTCTGTTCTCTTTCCTTATCAAGAAAAACTTGCCTGAGATTAATTTCCTCATCATCCCTTCCTTTTAAAGTGGCTGTTTCTCAATGCCATTTAAAGACAGAGTTGTGATAAATTCCCGTTTTCAATGTACAGATTTCAATGAAAGAGTCTATTGCGCAGGAGTAAAGTAACTGAATCCAAATAGAAAAGGACAAAAAAAAAAAATTATGAAATCAGGTACTGCTACTTCAGCCAATTGTATGAGAGGTGCCTTCATGTATTTTTCTTTCTGATGACAATTAGTTTTGAAATAAACTAACTACAAAAGCTTTTGAAGTTTTTATAGAGTGTAAGGGACATGCTTCTGACACCACTTCTTTATAATTGCAGATTGGACTAATTGAAGACTACTTATACCAAGTAGAAGACAATTACTTAAAGAACAAAAGGCTGAGAACAGCTAGGAGGGAAAAAATGAAGAGGACTCAAAGTACACAGCAACATTAGAGACCAGGAAATACAAAACTGTCCCTTACCAGCCCTAAAGACATGGCCACACAGCAAACAAGAAAATTAACACTGTAGATATTTGATAGATAGGTCAGCAAAAGCCACCTTTCCACTTAATGAGCCTTCCCCTCACTATGGGTTGTCTTTAGCAAGACACTCCTGCACTTCATTAGTCTTAACTGGATGGAGTAAATGCCTTGTGAAAGGCTTATTTTAAATTGTCTTGTTTATTTAAATAGTAACATCCCGCCAAAAAGGGGCCTGTATCTTCTGCTCTGAGAATATTCTGCATCCAAAGCCTATTAAATCCTGCTGGCTTGATTATCACCCAAGAAGCACTGAAAACAAGGATCCCTCCATCCTCAGAAGAATTCAGCCTCACATTGCCTTCTTTCCAGGTTAATGCCTTACAGTACAGATATCGGTACGATCTATAGGTGAGAAGTGGCATCACGCACCTTATGGCTGCGACAACTACAAGTGCAAGAAACACGACACTGTGAAAAGAGAACCAAAAAAAAAATAAAAAAATAAAAAAGAGAGAGCCCAGCTGTTGCCCTGTGGTTAAGAATGTGAAGTCCTTCACTCTTGTCTGTGCCCTAAGGATGATTTTTTTTTTCCCCCCACTAGATGGCAATTGTTTTTTTAAAAAAGCACAAACACTCCAGGGAAGAGAATAACTGCACCTGCCTTCCCCAGTGCAAATCTCTTGGTTAGGGATCAGTGGCACGTCTTGCACTCCCACGGCAGCAGTCTGTCGTGTAGGCACATCTTACGTTGCTTTGGTCTTCAAGGGAGCACGGGTTCCCAAATCCCCTGAGAGCTGTCATCAGTGAGCAAAGCAACGCACCTACTTTTCAATAGAGATCCCCTTATCAGATGATGTTTGACAGGCATCGCCCGCTGACGCGCGCGGTCTCTTCTAAGGCTGGCATTTCCTTTTTGTTCGCTGTGTTTTCTTTATAACAAAATAACCTCACCCTATGAAAACAGCATTCAGTTCATGATGTTTTCTCATTCAAGGGTGACTTGAAAACGAAAAGATCGAAAGAAAGGAAAAATCCACTCCCCAGCCCTAAGATTTAATTAAAAATCCAGGACCTCAAAGGTATTTAGCCACTTAATTCCCATCATCTATTTATCACAGATAGAAGTCTAAATCCTACAGATTTTTAGCTTCTAGAGACCATCTTCCTAGGCTCTCATAAAAGATTTTTGAAAACTAAGAAAGAACTGGCAAAAGCTTTGATGGTCCTTTGTTCATTGTTAACAGAGTAAGTATAAAGAAATCTTTTTGAGAAAATCTGAGCTAGCCTGAGCTCCTTAAACATGTGGGACAGAGAAACGAAGAATTATTGCCCTTCGGAGATGGCATTATTTTGCTATGGAGTTGGTTTTGTCAGATGAAGTTTTATGACACATAGTGGCAATCATCCATCTTTGATGAGCAGACACACACTAAATCAGAAAAACTGCTCCCCACGGATCATCAAGTCACAGACAACACACAGTTTGGTAAATCATGAGGCTCTTAAGCAAATACTCTTGATTTGATGCAAGGTGGCTTACAGTTCTGCAATATTTAATGCAAAATTGGGTATTTTTACCCAGAATGATGAAAAAGAATAAAGTGCACTGAAAACGGGTGATCTTAGGGAACAAAAAAGCAACACTGCCAGTGAAAAACAGTTGTCTGTGCAACATGAACAAGTTGAGCCGAGCGCACTGAGAAAGAAGTACCAGTCTCATCGCGGAGCTTTGCGAGAGACCCAGATCCGAGATAAGATGTGACATTTCACTTTTCAGAAATCAGGTAGGGCGGAAAACCTGTGTTACGCTGCAGATCAATACATCACAGAGAGAGAGAAAGAGAGGGGCCATAGCCCAAATCAATCCATAAGGTGTCGGAAACATCTAGGCCAACACCTGGCTACGGCGCCCTTTAGCCTCCAGAAAGCCCCAGACTAAAGCAGTTGTCAGGAGATGAAGTCAGCCATGAAACAACACAAAGCAAACATGAAAGGAGCTTCTGTCATGGAGAAGGGCATTGCTATTTTCCAAAAATACCCATCTGTAATGCACAGACTCCCAGGCCCCGATCTGCATAGTATTTTATTCAGGACTCTTTGAGAGTCAACTTTATTCCGTGAATATACCACATTTTGGCTCGACAAGGTGGAAGAAGTGGCAGGGGGGGATTTCTGATGCTTGCTGCATGCAGTATAGTTTCTAAAGCATGAGATTCACTAGGATCACCTACAAAAATTAAAACACACACTAACAATTAACTTGCCTTTTGAAGAAATTGCAAACTGTGTTATAATGATTCTCTGGCCTCGTAGCTGGCGATTTCTGTAGGGTGATGACATATACCACGGCTCTTCTCATTCAGGAAATATTATTACAAGTTGGACTTCATTCCTCATCCTCCTTTTTGTTAAGGGCACATTAAAACCAGCCTGGCCCATGGTCGCTGTGGCTATTTTAGTCCCGAACACAAGGACACATCTGAGACCACTCCCCAAGAGTTCCACTTTCAGGTCACTTCTCCTTCAAAGACTTGTTTCCAAATGAATGATGGGGGTTTGTTTCTCTCCATTACAGAATTTTTTTGTCACAAAAATGATTTATCTGTTGACAGCTAGGTTCACTGGCCCCAGGCAACTGATGTCAGTTGAAACAACTCAATGAAAAGCAAAGAACACTATACCAATTTAAGGGGCGGGGGGGGAGATATAAATACCCTCTCCCCTGAGACTGCCTCGTAACTCTTCTGCTTGCCGTTGCAATCCTTGCTTCCTTGAAAATGCCAGAACGTCTGCACTAATCCCTGGAAGGGACAATGAGCACAAGCAGAGTCAGCTCCTTCAGGTGTTAGGTATATGTTTACTGTTGGGTTACAACACTAATTACAGCTCAGAGAAGGCAGACCAGACAGTGGTTGGTCTTAAAAAAACATTTTTTCACTTTCACTATTTGTGAAGGCTCTTCTGTCAAAGGGGTATGGTAACAAACACTTGAAAAATACAAGGTTGAGTCAAACTGATATAGAGAATGGGTCTACAGCTAAAGTACCAAATTAAACACATCACCAGAAGAAGATGAGATGCACTCGTGACATCCAGTGGTAGGGTCTAAATGAGGACACGCACTAATGGCATCCACTGCTAGGGATTAAATCAGTAGTCTGCTATTGCTAATCTCCCCCTGTAGTCAATGAGAAGGACAGTACTCAGAAAATAATTCGGAGCACCTCAGTCACACTCCTGCCTCTGCAAGTATCTCCCTCTACCTCTGTTTCACATCAAAGGTGAAGCAGAAAAGAAGAGTTACATCAAGCTTTCCTTCAACTTTGACTGTACAGATTGCAAACTCCTGAGAACAAGAACTGTCTTAAGGTCCTCTCTAGGTGGCCTCTTAGGAATTAGCGTATTAATACTTCTAAACAAAATGCGACTTCAAAAGGACTCTCATATTAAGAAATCCATAAAATAATCGTGAGTTTACTGACACAGAAGACATCGGAGGGATATTAGGCACCAGACAGTACTTGCAAAACAAAGTCCGTGGCTAAAATTAGAAAGATCTATATACATATACACTGTATTATACTAACAACCCAGCTGAGAAGTTGTACAAATGTAACCTGTGGCTTATTCAGCGGGTAGATGCGATCACACATCTTTAATCTCAAAAAACCAGAGCAACAGCAAGCCACAGTTTTACATTTCCCCATTTGAACTACAATCATTGTCACAAGAGCCAATTTCACGTTGGGCTGTTTCTTGTCCTTGTTGCAATTCATCACGAGAAGACATGAGATCTAAGATACCTCGGCAAGGCATAGTCCATGAATAATACAGCGCGTTACTTTGACCTTTTCAGTTTGCTTTGTAGTGTGATTGGCCAACCATTCCTGTCCTCCCCTGTTAACCACCCCATTAACCTGGGAGGAGAAGGTGGAACGGACAGACAATTAGCCAGCAGAATACTAAAAAGGTTAACACAGGAACGCACAGCCCTGGCTTTCTTGAGCTTTAATGGGTATTAAGATTCTGCAATCTCTTTCAAAGTCTGCAGGGAAAAAATAAGAAATCGCACAAGATGAACTTTGTTCTCATTTCAGATTATAATCATGTAGTTCCTTTCAGATGTCACACTTGGATGATTCTAGTTTATGCGTGAATAAACCGAGAAGAATGTTTATTTTTACCCCTCTCAATATGGAGAATATTCAATTAGAGCGGTGAACTTTTTCTTTGAAGCTGGTCATTCTTGAGTAAAGGAAAATTGGAGAGAGTAGAGGCGAAAAAGCTCCATACGGCAGTCGTCTTTAAAAAGGTCACACATGCTACACTAACTACACCGGCTGAGTCATTCCAGTCATTTCCTAGTCAAAGAGAGGAAATGATGGAATTCTCGCATCTTGTGGGCCGTCAGCTGCAGAAAGCTTTATCTCGGTATTCACCAAGACTACCAGGGCAGGCACATCTCACATGTCTCAGGCACATGTAGAAAATGAGGCACAGTGGAATTTCAGATGTGCCTGGTGAAAGCAACTGGCCTTTTCCCCGGGTTTCCATACGTCTTTGTAAAATCTTCCAATTTCTTTTTTGAAAGATCACACTGTCATGAATGACACAGAGTTATACAAGCAAGTATCAGAAAATGTTTTCTGAAGAATTGTAGTCAAAAGACCTCATCTCAAGACTTCACATGAGCTTCTTTTGCTCATAAAGATTTTCTGAACGTTACTCTACTGGTTCAGTTACGATGACCTGAGATAGTTTGTTTTTCAGACGCTGCCATATTCCTGCCTTTGTACAAACGTGTTACTCTGAGTTGCTATTAATAGCAATGATATGAAATACTTACTTTAGATGGAAGAAGCAGTGGCAAAGAGAAAGGGACCTTTCCGCTACCCATTAGAACGCCAGATTTTACATTTATTACGGGTATTGACCGCAGTAATGCAGAGTCTTTTTTATTATCTCACAGTAATAATATAATCTCTATTTTGCTTAAGGTGAACAGTGATATTCAGGCAGGAAGAATTACTAACAAAGAAAAGATAAAGCTTTAAATTATAAAAATGACTTCATGGTTTCTGTCTGTAATACATTTTAAGTCCAGAAGGGACCATTAAGATCACCTATATGCCAAGGATTTTTACATTGTGCTTTTTGATATACGAGATCTCAAGTAACATACCATTTCTTTTGACCCTTGCTCTTGAGCATTATCTCTGATGGATTTTTACAAACTATGTATTGAAATATTCACACACTTAGGGGCATGCTCACAAACTCAAAGAGATTAGAGAAGCGTAATTTCCTTTCAGAGGAGCAGTCATTCTTTTTAGGGTAAAAGTTTTGCTGTGTTTTTGTAACAATTTCAGTGAAATCAGCACAAAGAAAAGTTTATCAGGCTGCAACATCTTTAACGTGTTGATTTGAAAAGATCTGTAGCAATTTTAACGAGCCCTTATCCTCGATTTAAAGTCTGGAATAGAACCGAATATTTCTGGGCATTTAGTGAGAAAAGTTATAGCAGTTACACCATTTACCAGCTGTCCCTAACTCTACCCACGGCCTTTCAGGACTAGAGGGACACCATCATCACGGGAAGGACTCCCAACCTCAACAGCTCATTTCTACAGATCACTATCACAGATTAAAACATATCACAGATTAGGAGAGTAGTAATCCTGACAAGAACCAGATTAAATTCTGGGTACATTGAATACAAAAGGCAAATGAAGACAAAGAAAAAGAAAGACAATCCATTGCTGCATTTGTTCTAGAGTCTGAGTGACCTAGGGAGTACCTATGGCAGTGAATGAATTGTCCCCTCCCGCAGATAAAGGGCTAAAAATCGTCTTGGTCTTTGTACTCACTAAATGAGGGTTGAGGCGATCCATAAGAGAATAAGAGTGCCAGGAAACATGCTGAGTTGTTATACTGCCTTGAACAGTTTCTTTCCAAAGCCTCCTTTATAAGCAACGCAGCAGTAACTTTATTTTTGAAATATATTTATCCACCACTACTGTTAAATGTGCCCTAAGAATTTTTATTTTCCAGAGGGATGAGACCATCAGCTTTTACATCTCAACAAACAAGCAGAGAGCAAGGGGTTTTTGTTAAGAGATGGATTGCCACTTTTTGTGGGGCTAAAAGCTGGAGGTACATAAAACCAGATTCTGCCACTTAATTAGTAATCAGCAATGATCTGTCAGTCAGAGTTACTGTAATTCATGAACTGTTAAGTCAAAGCAAAAATGGCAAGTAATTAGACTGTATCCATTAGAGCTTCACTAGCACTCACTCATACAGCTAGGGTTTCAATCTGAGGAAAAAATGGAAGTATGAAACTCCTTAATATATTCAGCTTTTTAATTAGCAATCAGTGCTGATTTGTCAGCCATACCAACTCTAATGCACGAGCCATTGAAACACAGAAAAAAGGCACATTTTCAAAATCACTTATGCTTATATTTACATCCCTTCCAGGCTGAAACATTGGAGAAATTACTGAAATATCATCTTCGCCACCACAGAGCAGCAGAAAGCATGTAGGAGCTTACAATCCAACATAGCCAATAAACTACTGACTGTTTGGGTAGAGACAGAAGTTGAGTATTTATGAGAGGTAGTTAGTATCTCCAAACACTGACAAATAAACATCGCCGTTTTTAACCGTACACGAACCAAAATCTCCAAGCGCTCAGGTAATACAATTTCTACTCCAGTCAATCCTATTTTAAAGAATCCATTAATAAATTGTTAGCGTGCTTACCAGGCTGTTGCGCTTTCCTTGATCTCTGGATGGAGAAAGAGGTGGTGGAAGAGAAATGCAAAAAGTCATCCTTTACCCAATCTTCACAGGTGCCGGGGAAAACCTGAACTGGCGAGGCAGGACGCAGCCTGCTTCTGGGCTTCGGTGGGCACGAGATTTTACTTGCCCCAAAATAGGACGGGTTCTACAGTGCTCCTGGTAAGCTGAGCAGCAAAGCTGGGCTCTCCAGCATTAGGCCAAACCCCTCTTCCTCAGCCCTCGAAGAAATTGAGGTGCTGGAGGGAGAGGGGGAATGAGAGGTGTAAAGGTTCTCCTCTTTCTACCAATATTCACAGAAATATCAGAACTTCAATTGCTTAATTCCGCTACTATAAAGTACCCGCACTAGGGCTCCCTACGTCGGGTAAAAATAAAAGGAGGCTTCACATCTCTTTGTAAGCATTGTTTTCTCGCTACTTCAAACATATATGTATTTATATATAATAACTTGCTTCAACAACAGAGGGTAGCTCCCACTACAGTCGCTCTTCTTAAAGTCAGTGTCAGTGTATGGATCAGCTGTTGAAGGCACCAAGACAGCTTAAACTAATTACAATTTGCAGGTAGGGTGGTAATTGCCCTTCTAACTGCCTAAATTAGGCATACAAATGCATGCTTGCATTTGTATAGAGGCTGATAGAATACTCTGTGCCAGCTGAAAATTCAGCCCTGAATTGTGGTAATGTTCTTATCTAAAAATTACTTTTATTTGCCTAACATCTGACAGTGTTACATGTATTTCACTAGATATTTAATTAGTTTGTTTTCATGGTGATCTCATTTCCATTTTAGCTTTCGTTACTGATGGCAGAGAGCAGGTTTCTGGCTCTGTGCTTAAAACCGGTCTCAAGGCAAAGAACGTGGCACCAGTTTGCCTTCACCCTTCCAATGTCAGCTGCATAGAGCACTCAGCCAACATTTTAAGCTCTCAACAGCTTTTGTGTTTTTAAAGTACATTCTAGCTAGCCCCTGTTTTGTCTCTGATGGCTGGCTTTCAGAGGTTGTAAACATCCATCTCACAGTGGAGTTTTCAGTTCCTATTTTTGAAACAGCAACTATTTTTCTGCAAAATACAGGTCAAGCCGTCCTGTTGAATCTACAACAAATTCACAAACAGGTGCTCTCAAGCACCTGTAATCTCTCCACCTTTTCTCTTTGAACAAAAAAACCTATAAAAGATTAACCATCTTAGTCCATGAATGCTTTAATAGCTTGCCATGAGAGTATGTTTATGAATTCTAGGTACAGGTTTGTGAATGGCTGGACCACTCAAGCCCGGACTAAGCTACATAAGGAAGTTCATGCGATTCAGATATCGACATAAGGAGAAGAGTTCAGCTCCAACCTGTGTTCCAGACTTCCTCCGGTGTCTTGGCCCACTTCTGGCTTCTTCAGTATCTCAGTGGGGTTTTTTCTAATTTTTTTGAGCAGGTAAACCAACTATTGCTTCCTTATGCATCACCCTGCCTCAGTACAAGCTTTAGTCTATGTACTCCCTCCAAAGTACCACCTGATAGCTATACAGGCTCCTTTAACACCATTTATAGTATGAACTTCTGAGCACCATTCTGTATTTCAACTAGTAACAAAGATAGGTTGGTAACACAATACATAATTTTCTCAAAATGTCGAAGGGCATACTTAAATAAATTCCATGGCAATGTACATATAGCACACCTACTCAAAGGAATTTTCTTCTTGGAGCAGTACTACCCGGAACCTCAAGATACACATACTAAAAAGAGAAGCGAGCCAGCATGCTGCTAGAAAACTGCATTCTCCTTGAAAGTTTGGATCAGAACAGTGAGACATCCCCACCTAACACCCACCCAACAGAAGACCCTTTCCTTTGATAGCTGTTCTTCAAGTTTAAGAAGCACCAATTTAGAACAATCGTTAAGAGTAAGGATTCTTGTAGCAATGAACACAAGCTCATTGAACTGTTTGATTCTGTGCAGCCTACAAGAACAGAAGGTTGTGTTTTAAACAAAGATCATCTTTTGACCTCCTCTTCAGAGAGTTCCAGTCTTTCTGAACGAAAACAATTCTTCATTGTATGCTGAATGCGTGCTGGCTAACCCTTTAGCACAGTGGTAAGTGAATGAGAGCTAGGTTAGAAAGAAATGTTCTTTTTATCCCCAAGTTTGTTCTTTAAAGAGTTGCAGAACAGATCCTATAGTTCTACTGATACAGAAATCTCAGCATAAAAACTTGAGAAATTATACTTAATTCAACTAAACTCTCTGAACTGAAGTTTAAAAAATTATTCAGGAGATTTGAATTGTTTGTATTGTGATTGAAGCTAGGTATTGTACAAAACCAGATGACTACTGTTACTCAATAAGGCACATCCCATAGCGGCTAGATGGTAAAAGCATCATTGTTTAAAATTCTAGTTTTGAGAACCAGTCTCACCTAAAATTCAAAAGAACACCAACCAAAATACCCCCCCCCCCCAATTATGTCCTTGTTCTAATGCTACAACATGTGCATGTATTATTGGAAATGGAGAAGGTGGGGGCAAACCTCTCATTTGTAAAAATTTCTTATTTTTGCTTGTTTCTGTTACTCTGGAGCCCCTCTCTAACTGACAAAGCTCACTTCCCCCTCTAATCTTGTTCTGTCATGTACTCAAGTTTCTTGCTGCTGTGTGACAGTCGTAAAACTAATAAGCACGCTCTCCCACTCCGTTATCCACTCAAGTCAATAGAAATGCTGAACAGACCCCCGGGGAGCCCCACTCAATATAACCACAGTGGATACTAGTAAGATTTGCTGTCCAATGGGTACAGATAAGCCAGTTTTGTATTTGCTCACTAGTAGCTTTCCCTCTGCTAGCAACCTCTTAATACTGTCATGCAAGACAATGCCTTACTAAAACTGGGTCAGACAATTGCTACTATTTTCTCCAGTATCCAAAAGACTTGTTACACTGCTCTAGGTAATTAGATTGAGAGCAAGTTGTCAAATCAGCAACTCAGTGTTAATTATTACCCATCAGCTTGTTATTTTAACCCAAAATGTCACTGTTTTCACTTCTGTCTATCTCACTGAAAAACTTCTGGTCCTCTGACAGTCAATATCCAAAGAGCAGTTAAGGGCTTCAGTACAATCCTAAGATACACATTGGCAGCATATCCTCTCACCAGTTTGGGACCGAGCGTGCCTTCAATTAACTGCTGCTGGAGTACATCACCTTAGAGCGTAGTCAAAGAGCTGTGGACAAAGTAATGACTACATTGACCATTTTAAATCATCTCATTTAATTACAAGGAGATTGAGCTGCCCCTTTCCTCTTAGTGCTAACATAAGATTTTCTTTTAATAACAGTACACCTTTTTTTTTAATAAAAATAGGGGCATCTCATGCTGAAACTTGACATAACGGGTTAAGATAATAATGCATCCAGAATGCAGTAGGGCGTCAAGTCACACTGGAGGCAGGCATGGTCTTCCTCATTCTTCTCCTCCTTCAAGAGTTAGCAAGACTGAGCAGAACTAGTTCCTCCATTAGAAAGCGGTATGCAACAAATGAAGAGCAGTAGGACTCAGCCCTCTGAACAATCATTTTCCATTCATTTAGTAACAACAGAGCTGTGCAGGAGTGGTAATGACAAGATTAGGCAATACAGTAAGCACTAGAGGTTCAATTGGTTTTGAGTGCAAGTCAACTTGATGTAGAAGCTAAATTATAAATGATTTGGAAATCAAAGATGACCAGAGAAATGATAGCCTGATATTATCATAAGTTTGCATGGAATTAACCACGTTGAAGATGTCCTTCCAAAAATAACAAAGAAGAAACCAAAAGCTGTTGTTGATTTTTTAGCACAGCATTTATTGAATAGTTCATTTCCTAGAGCCATTTTATTATGTAAGTGTCAGTGCATATTTAGCTCAGCTGTTTATTTTGAATGGATAAGGACAAAATACCCATGGATACACATACCCAGGGGAAGAGTGGAGAATGGTGAATATATTAAGAGAAAATAAGTTCAGTTCTGGCAGATTCAGGCCTACCAACTTACATGCTTTATTAGGAATAGCTATAGAGCTAGTCAGAGTACACTTGTAGGCTGGAGCCCAACACAACGTTTTTTATGTGAAAAGACAAAGTAGGCTCTCATAAAAGCCTGTTTAGCAAAGCCACAAGCAGTGTTATTTTAAACAGTTTATTTACATTGCTTGGATTGGCATAAAGAGATATAAAAAACAGTTAAGTCTGACACATTCAAAAGCATCACTAGTTACATCTAGACATAAGACAAGACACTGGTGGTTAAAAACAAACCAGAAGTTGAGAACTCTTGCTAATACAGACACACAGGTAAACTGTTAATGAAATGCAGAAATATACATATTTAGATAGTTCCTGAGATAGCATCGCATCATACTAACTGTTCAGAGATGAAAGAAGTGAACATATAGTTTTGAAGAAAGACACAAATACACAAGAAAGCCAAGTAAAAACCTTAGGAGTACTACACCTGAAGTTTGACACACCAAAATAGGGCCTTCAAGTTACAATGCCACACCAATAATTCCATACATTAAATAATGATTTGTTAACCAAGTATGTGGAAGGTGTGGGGTTTTGGGGGTTTGTTTAACAGCCCTGCTAAAAGGGAGTGTAATTATTTTCCTCAGACTTTCATTTCAAAGAAATTCAAAGACTTCAGTTAATCATTTTTGGTGGTCAACGCTAGTCATAGCCTTTAAACTTACTGTTCTAATAAACCCATGTAACAGACCACTGTGTTACAGTGAGGCTGCAGAAGATCATAATCACAGAAATTCAATTCTATTTCTTTATAAACAACTACATTTATAAAATATCTGGAATAAGCAGCTGTACAACAGGTTAACTGTCATACTTGAAAGGTCAGGTACTTCATAATGCATCTCCATTTAAGAAATCAACAATTCAAACACCAGAGTGCTCTGCCAATTGATGAAGTTAGGCAAGCATAAGAGTCATCCAAACTAGCAGTAAGTTATGTGATCATCATCTTCATTTAAAAGTCTGACAAACTAGTTTATTGCCTAGAGGGGACAATTTCCATGGAAGAAAATGCTTCCACTATGTTGGTGAGAAAATAAATTTGTGCAAGGGAATACTGTCTCTTAAATAAAGACCCAGTTACTTATTCCACTGATTAGCTGATCTGCTTCAATACAACTAAAAACCCCTTATGATTAACTTAGTGTTATCTAACATTTTGCTAATCATTGCTAAGTGCTAATGACTAAGGTACCATTAATGTCACTAAGAGGTCATATGAACAGCCAGCTGCTTGTCAGTCTCTACAATACAGCACTATATTTTAGACCTGCTTCATATCAAGTGGGTTGTTGATCGACTTAACGTGTGACTCCTTTTTTCAAAGATTGAGGGAAGACTGACCAAGGAAGGAGAAGGAATACCCTGTTGGGGAAAAAAAAAAAAAAAAAAAAAAAAAAAAGAAGTTATTTGATCATTTATTAGCCAATGTCAACAGTGCAGTAGTCATTTCTCAACCCTGATGCATAGTATAAGGAATGTAACAGTACAGAAGATCGTTAAGACTGGCAGCTTTTGAAATTAATGATTCAGCCTTTCTAGATTTTGAACAGAAAAGTTAGACAACACCAAATGAGTAGAATGCATATATTTTTAAAAATGCAGAAGAAAGATTTTTCCTTGTTACCAGCCTTGAGAGATTAAGAATGCAAGAACATGATTTGAAGACTAGCTGTTAGCCAAGTATTTGCATACAACTTGCATCACACTTTTTGCAATAATACTCTCCCTCCAAATTGAAGGCAAGACACATTATGATAATCTCTTAGAGAAATGGAGCTCCCCCTCAGATGCCACAACTTTCTGTATTCTTACCAGCTTTGAGCCCCACATTAGACACTTAATACATGCCTTCTTGGATACAGAAGGCAACAGACATCACAATGATTTGTCAAAGCTTGCTTTAGCTGTGCCTGGGTGGGCACAAACTAGGCAAAAAGCTGACTTTTCTGGTGCTAGGAGCATAGCCTGCTTCTGGGACTTAAAATTACAGTGGTAGCACTAAAAGTTAACCTCTTTGGATCAGCTGAGATTTTTATATTCTTTTTACATTAAACCTCAAGATACTTTCACAAGCAATCTTCCCTTGCTCTTTATAGCTCAGCCAAGCTTTTCAGCATATAAACAGGTCATGGTAGTTAGGCAGCTTGCTGCACCTGCATGCTTCGAGAACCTTTTAAATAGGGATATTTTGAGCAGGTAAGGATATACCACTTCACTACAAAGTCTAATGCCTGTTTATGGCACGTCTTCTATTTGCAGTCATAGCCAATATTTGAAAATTAAATCCTAAACTCCTCTATATAGCAGCTCTTATTAGACTCTAAAGTATTTTATACAGGGTATTTTTTCTATTTACAGGTGGGGGAACAAAAACTTAAAACCACAGGTAAAATTAGCTGCTCAAGACTTCTCTGCAACCAAGTTATTGAAGTCCTCAGAACTCTGGCCAGTGAGCTACACTGCCAGTTGGATAACTGAACTGAAACAGTAATTAATTCAATTGTATAGAAATGAATTGAGAAAAAAATGCAGAAAAATTAAAGTTAAAAGGATTTGTGAAAGAATTAACTTTGCACCCAGAACCAGAAGTAGAACTAGACCACACGTGAGTGTTGACTGCAACCCCATACATTAGAACAAGTCAAAGAAACACCCAACACCATTTAAAACACTTTGTGGATTCTAGTGTTTTATATAGTTGTACCGTGCTGTCTTAGTTTAGAGGAATCAAGATTTTTTGCTCACTTCATGCAAGACGGGCATTAACAGTCAGGATTTGATGTACAGAATTTTTCAGCACCACATTGGTTATTATCTCCAGCATCACCAGAAGTGGTAGTAATAATAAGGATAGGACATGATCTGTCCAAGGCATGACCATTTAAGCTTTCCAAGTTGGAAGAGGTTTTTCCTTCTACAGCATTTGAAAGATGGCTATTTGGAGAGCCAGAGCACAGCGCAGGTCGAGGCCTGGAATTTTGAGAGCTCCAATCAACAGAACTGGAGCGATGAACATTAACAGCACATTTGACAGATCCATTTAGGCTGCACGTAGAAGATGAACGAGCAACCTACAATTAGGCAGGGGTTCAAGAGTTAGTCCAAACAAGAAAAAAAACCAAGCATCCAAGCTTTATTGACATTTTTACTCTATAGTTTTTCTACACCAAAAAATCTCCACGTAACCACAGGCCGGGATTTTATTTAAATAAAACAATATGTCTGAATAACAGCTTTGAGCCTCTCAATGGACTCAGACAGGTTTCCTGCAGATTCAGTTTCCTACTCAAGAACTGCACCGGTATCCCAGCATGAGGGGCTGGAATCCAAACCTCTCTTTTCCCCTCAACCTTATGATTCAACCAAAAAGGCTTTATGCAAGTTCAGCGGTGTGTGGGATTGGTTAAAAAAACCCACACAACATCACACACAACATATGATCTGCTGCCAAGCTGCAGCTTACTACCTCAGGGGTCCAAGAACTCTGGGAACAATTTGAAATAGGAAAATATTTTTCACCACTTTAAGTTCCTACCATTTTGTGGAAAAAAGTATTTTTGTATGGCGTAGACGCACACAAAGAGGAAAGCGCATGACTTGCATTTTCATAAGAAATGAGATACAGTGCTGTATCAAAATGAAGACAGAATATTAGACTTCAAAAACAATCGTTGGAGCAATCATAATTGAAGGAAGAAAATCTCTACACAGAGCTGGGGTATAGCCACACTGGTAGATTTTCTTATTTCCTCTAAAGCAAGGGAGTCTATTGTGATACTTCCTCCCTTATTAATCCATATTTTCTCATGCCTATCTCATGTGGGAGAGCAGGGCAATATCTTTATGTTGTATAATTTAATGGCCACTCAAACATACTGAATTACCTCTATATTAAGGTACTGACACATGAAGCAGTAGTAGAAAGATACACAGGAAATCCTGTTCTTGGCTTTCTGTTCTACAAACTACAAAACTTTAAAGTAGATGTTTGAGTAAATCTGTATGCTAAGTAAACACTAGAATAAAAGCGAAGGTCATCGAATCATTGAATAGTTTAGGTTGAAAGGGACCTGAAAGATCATCTAGTTCCAACCCCCCTGCCCTGGGCAGGGACACCTTCCACCAGACCAGGTTGCTCAAACCCCATCCAACCTGGCCTTGAACACTGCCAGGGATGGGGCATCCTGGGCAACCTCTCTGGGCAACCTGTCCCAGTGCCTTGCCACCCTCATATAGTGAAGAATTTCTGCCTTACATCTAATCTAAATCTACCCCCTTTCAGTTTAAAGCCATTACCCCTTGTCCTATCGCTACCTGCTCTTGTAAAAGTCCCTCTCCAGCTTTCTTGTAGGCCCCACTTAGGTACGGGAAGGCTGCTCTAATGTCTCCCCAGAGCCTTCTCTTCTCTAGGCTGAACAACTCTCTCGGCCTGTCTTCATAGGAGATTCATAAGATGATGAAAAAATTCCTCCAAATCTAGTCTGCTTTACTAGACTGTACTAGGAAATTGAGTTTGACCTAGTGTAGCAGAAGAAAGCTGCAATAGTTAGCCAAGCATAGCAGAAGAGTTGCAGTATGTAGAACAATACATTATTTTACCAAGTTTTCTTAAACATGTGTAAAGAGATAATTCTCTTGCCTTTTTAAAAACTCTCCGGGGGCAGCATCTGTATTTCTGTACCCTTCCTTCCCAGTCTGTTTTCACAAGATGTCTACCATCTCACTACTCTCATTGACACTTTCATCGTACTATTCAGGGTTGTACACCACATTTGTATATATTGTCCAAAATCAAAAGCATGAGCTAACACAAGATAGTGTGCTAGAAGTTTCTCACACAGAAGAGGATACATACTCCATCTCTGGCAAAAGAGGCTGGGTTTTTTTTCCCCAACTTAATTGTACATGGCAAGTCCCATTTTCTAGTACATACAGCAGATTTTTCTGCATTTTCAGCAAGTAAGGCTTCTCATTAAACAACTCTTGCTCAGAAAATAACACATCTATGAGTGTAGTTAAAAATAAATTTTTCCACTGTGGATCTTGAAATTGTTAAAGCAAGATCAACACCAGACATTAAAATAACTGTGATCTTAAAAAGGTTACTTACTTGGCCTGCGTAGCCAAATGACTTACCGCTAATGACGATGTACTGGTCAGTCGGCTGCCTATATAACTGTCATTAGCTGAACTGGGACTTCTTCCTTCTGTTGCACTATGCGACATTAAAGCCCTTCGAAGAGCTCTCTTTGGTGTTTTCGAGAAAGAAAATGCTCTTGTAACCTGAGGAGTTTGACAAGCAGTTAGACACTGACAAAAATCAGGCTGTTATAACTACTACAATATAGGCTACCATTCAAATTTTGAACATCTGCAGGGTGTGTATCAAACGGTAATATGACTCTATCAAAACTAGGCAAACAAACACACCCACAAGATGATCTGACTTTTAAGGCTCCCCATCAGCCCTGCTCTTCTCACTCTGTCCAAATAGGAAGACAACACGGCAGGGGGCAGAACAGAGATTCAGGGAGAAGTCAAAATAAAGTCTAGTCAACTAGGCTTCCTCACATCCCTTGGGTTCTTCAAAGTCAGGTCTCCCCTCCTTTAAGTTGCTCTCAAATTTAGTCTTCAACAGCTTCCAAACTACAGCAGCCTCCACAGTTTTCTCTAGGAAACAGTATTATCACCTTCAACGTACTGAGGCTGCTGCGAGGCTGCTGAGAATGGGGAACAAATTCCTCCTTGCTGCATCATTCTGTCATGCCACAAACTTTAGCAGAACCAAACCCAGTGCACAGCCAACATGACAGAGCAGACAGGCAGCCTTAATCCTGCCTCCCAGCCAGGTCCTCCGAGCAGAAGAGGGCACAGTTTCTCAGTCCATTAGTTGAGAGCATCTAAGCCATACACAAGGGAAAGCATGCACAGGCAGACACCAGCATTCAGCGCTTACTTCCTTGCTATTTCAAAGTCTGTTTCATTATCAGGACATGCATACTCTACACACCCATCCTACTTTTGAAGGTACTTGTATTTAGATAATTGCAGGCAGCTTTAAAACTCCATTCAATATGCTAAGAACAGTTAGAACAGAGGGTTGGGGGGTTTTTTTGTAATATATTTAAGAGATTCAAAATATTAAACAAAATTCCATAACAGACTCAAAAATGACTACATAATACTTATGACCATAATACTATATACAGATACTCCAAAACTACTCAGTCAAAACCTCAAACACTCGCCACCTTCTTTAAGGAGCTTATACTTAAGAGTTTTAGTTCAGATTAAGTTTTTCCTGTCACTGCTGTAAGTACTACAAACACCTGAAACAGGAATAGTAGCACAACTCCCTGACTAAAATGGGTTTTACTGTAAAGCACCATCTTTATAGTATCTTACCTTTTTTGATGTTTTCTTTATTGCCCTGGATGCTCTGCTTAAAGTACTGTCCATATCTTTAGTATTTACTTCAACTGAATCAGGATCAGCAGTATAAATGAGATTTTCCTATTGACAAAAATAGTCTTAATAATGGTCAACAAACATCAGCACTTGTCAAAATATCGTTCTCTAGTTCAGTAGGTCAGATTTAGATGTTTTAATTGCCATACGCCTCCATATTTACCTCAATATACAGTTAAGCAGCTATTTGCTTTCATGCCATTTCATTAGATTAACTGCTGGTGCAATCAGTTTATGAAACCACTTCATCAGTAGTTTTACATTTGCTTTGATTGATTCAGCTTCAAATTCAGGGTTTACCAAAGTAAAGGCAATCATTTTGAAGTATACCTAGAGAGTTTCACAAGATACATACCTCTTAGTTTCACTAACATATCTATCTCTTCTGAAGTGAAATCTTGATAGATCCAGCTGTCAAACATTAAGACTAATTCTTTCAGCTTAAGCCAAATAAATGTTTCAGAATAGCCACAAGTTCTGGGTTTTTTTCATGCCTCGTTCTTAAACTCTAACATGTGCAAAGCAATCTCTAGCTAGCTACTTACAAAACACGGGGGCAGGGGGCACACATGGAAGTGGGAAGTTGCTGGGGGGGGGGGGGTGTAGTTGTTGTTTTGGGGTTTTATTTTGAGAAAAGGCAGTTTACCTAAAAAAAAGGGTTTTTTTTTTGGGGGGGGGGGGGGGGGGGGGGGAATAAGGACACCAGACAGCAAGCTGAGCTGTATAGCTATTCCTAGTGTCTAACAAAGTAGTTAAAGCCTTTCCTGCCACCATGTGGCAAAGCCAACACTAGCTCATTCTCACATGATGCCAGAGTTCTTGAAAACCAGCGAAAAGGGGAACTGTGCTTAAATTGAAGCTCAATTTGACTTTAAAATCGGCAAGAAAAAAAGTATTATATAGTTGGTACAAAGCAGCAGTTACAGAAATTGTAACCAATGGGATTCAGCATAGTAGGTTACAATTTGTCAGCATACAATTGTGAATGTCCTGGGGCAGGAGGGAATGACACATTTATTACACAAAGATTTAATTGCTATTAAAAAACCCCAACATTTTTCCATCCCTTTGTGTTATACATAACACAAGAGACTAAAGATATGTGACAGATTAAAGTTAACTCTTCTGAATCAGTACTTTTCCTACTCAGTAGCGAAAAAGGAAGGAAAAGCACAAAGCGAAGTTTCTTATTTGTAAGTCCCTAGATAACAAGGCAAACAAAAACAAAACTAAGATGCTATTTTGATTACTTACCTGTCCCGAAACAAGCATGTCTCTGAAAAATAACAGACAACCAAACATTGTACAGTAAGAGTACAATGCAGAACATAAAACATTTCTAGCTTAAACCCAAGTTGTTTCAGCTATATGTACTTCACATTTTCAGCAAATTTGGATGACTGACACGCATACACTCTTACATAATTAAAACATTAGCTGAAAGTCTCTTGCCCTAATTAGAGACGATCTACTCCTCAAATTATTATTTTTCTGGCTGTAGAAAGCCCACACATTGAACTTCTAAAATGTGAGGAGGCCAGTGCCTCCTTTATTTCATTGTTTTCTTTATTTCCTTGTTTTAAGGTTGTAGGCCTCTGTCTACAAAAGGAAGATGCTTCATGTCTCTTACATTATGGTGCCCATGCAAATAAGGTATAGAACAAAGAATTCAGCCTAACACAGTTAAACCAAAACATACAATCCACAATGCCGGGATTGTAAATTGAAACATAGCTGTGAAAGAAGCAAGCTGAAGACAATTCTGTTTAGATCTGCAGTGCAGAGTTTAAATTATTTATAATTAATCTGTGATGGGGGAAGGGCATGATTGTTGATTTTTAAGTAATTAGCTTCTGTAGAAGATAACTTCCAGGCTGTTTCCTTTTCCACTTTTTAACCACTCATTTGCAGACATGCTAGCACAAATGTTTTCTGCTCTACTTCACCTCAAGCACGTCCACTATTAACAAGTTCTTTAGCTTCATATGCTTCAAGCCAAAAAGAGAGAAATATTTCCAATCAGCAACACGGTTCCAGAGTACTTACTGCATCTGCTTTACATATAGTGTTAGCCACGTGCCGACACAACATCTTCAACCAGTCTTCTTTAGGAGGCTCTTCAGTTGTCATCTGGAAACTGAGTAGCTTGTTGTTGAGTTCCGTAGGTGGCCGCACAACTAAGGCAAAAGCTTTATGGCAATCTACAGGTTTTTTTGTTTTTTGTTTTTTTTTAAAAAAAAAGAGGCAAGACAAAGAATAATAATTATTTATTATCAGGGGGGAACCTTCAGAAGAGTTAACCTTCCATCTGCCAGGAGCTAGATTTAGGGACAATATGATTTCGTGCAAGGATTTTATCTTTATTTACATGATAGCTGTTGTATCACTTGCCAGAGCACTGAGTTCTGTCTGCATCCTTCATCAAGAGGCTGCAATCAGCTGTTCATGCAACAGCTGTTTATTCACCAAATTAGTCTGCAGACTATAGTCTGCAGACTAGTCAGTCTTTACTGGATATAGCAGTAAATATCAATTTTGTTCTCTAACTCATGACATGTTGGACAGATCATTTCTTTATCAACAGAGAACAAAAAAAACAACATTTACCCTATTTTGTAAAGCAGAAAAAAGCAACAAAGACATCAGTACTATATATGACACATTAAAATAGGCAAGTTACAACAGTTTTACTGTTTAAACCTGACAAAAATTGCTCACTTGATAGCACAAAAGTAATCCATTGCTGATATCCCTTTACAGCAGACAAAGCTGAATCACGCTAACCAATTTAGAAAAGCAGCACTAGAAAAATCAGTCCTATAAGGGAATGTATATATAAGAGTAGCTGACCTCTCCCAAGATTTGCATACTGAAGTTCTTAGCAAATATTAAATGGTATGCTTACAAATGGCTCCCATGACCCAAGTCCCAAAGTAACTTAAGTGTTGCACAGTAATTTAAAGAGAATTCTTAAAAGAGAAACCCTAAAGTACCTTTCAAAAATGCAGGTAGGCACTACATTTACCACTTACTCTCTTTGCCATTTCTATTTTTTATTAGGTTTCTATGTTCAGGTGCTTCAGAGAACATAAAGCAGAACAAGTATGACGTGCATAACATCACCTACAGTGAAATATCAAATCTATCTTTCTAGGGTATAGATCTAGAAACTAGACTGACTAGACTTCTTTAGACATCACTATCAAGGCTGGGACAATATTGTAGCATGAGTTCTGCTGCTGCAGCAATGCATTACTACAGTTTCAGTATGGCAAAGCAGCCAGAGAAATTAAATCATCTAAATCTTTCTTTTAAGATGCTAAGCACAGCTCCTCCTGAGCATCATTATCACCAGTTAAATGAAGATTTGGTTTCACGGCAACAGCACTTGTGTCTGGTCAGTCTAATGCTGTGGACTGAAGTTTGGGGGTTTTGTTTTTATTTTTTAAATCCAGAGCTGTCAAGCATAGTCTGTTTAACTCACACTGCCATTTGGTTGGCTTATGCTAATGCCATCTAGTAGTTCTGCCAGATTCAGCATCCTGTCGTGATTCTTGAAAAGCCAAAAGGTATCAATGTAAGGAATCCTCAAGCTCATACAGAGCTTCAAACAGAAGCTTATAATAAAATCACATACCTAACATACTATACAACAAATATACCTTAGCATTCTATCTCACAACAGCAGACCCTCACTCATCCTTTATACTCTTTCATCAGCTATCATAGCACTTCAAAACATACAGACCTTCTGTCTCCCTGATGTCTAGGACTTTCTTGATCTGGGAAAGCGGCATGAGAACAACATGCTTGAGAGATGCAGGAGGCCTTGTGTGGCCATGTGGACTCTTGAAAGCACCAATAACTTTATGCCTCTTCCTCGCTATCTACAGTAAAATAGAAGACAAAGAGGTTAAAGGTAGAAGGTCTATTGCCATTTTTTTTGTTTCTCTTCTACTCTTTTACCTTCTAGTATACAGGAAGGCACAGAAAGCATTGCTACAGAAGATACTCTAAAGAGTATTTTACTCTATTTACCACATAAATCTTGAAGGAACTCATTTATCTCACTATTCACCGTCTACAGCCCAGCAACACTTGTTACTTAACATCAATATACTCACCTCAAGAAAAAAAAAAAAAACATTTTTAAGAAATGTATCAAGAGGAGAAATAATTTTGCATTACAGACCTTAATTCTATCCTGCATAACAAGCAAGGGCCCTTTGAAACCTACCACAAGGTAGTCTAGATTTAAGCAGAAAAGACAACGTCTATGTGCATGAGCCAGCTTAGGCTGTGGTGTGTTATGTCCTAGAAATATCATTTGCTGTTGCTTGTGCATGCACCCATAAAGCGGGTTTTGCTGTGGAGGTTGGTCAGTCAGTTTTTACTTTGCATTAACATGTAAGTATCTTACATGCTTTTTAAGTAAGGTATCTTCGGTTGCTTGTATCTTGTACCAGAGATAAGCCAAGAAGCTTTATTAAAAGCATCTTCACTTTCCTTTCCTTCCTTTCCAAGGCGTGATGAAGCTGTGTCAACTTCACTCCCAGGAAGAGTTCATCACTAGTCACAACAATAGGCTTTTGTCTCTAAGTGCTGCTTAAGACAGCACTAATTTTTGATTATTTTAGCGTCAGTCTTCTATGAAGACAATGGTCTTTACTGCTGTAGACAGTAAAAAGTACTTTCATACAGTGTCCTTTACAACCTCAGTTTCTCCACATAAGTCTCCAAAACCCGGTTAGATTACTTTGCCCTCCTAGTTCTGCCTAACATACTGTTAGTCTAAGGCATTTAATAAGTGAAATTTTTTTTAGTCTTTTGTGGCCTAAGTACAGACAGACCTACCCCAGAGGCCCACGATTTACTCACATTAAATATGACTAAACTTTAAAAGGACAAGCATCCTGCTGAGCAAACTCCAGCACTTTTTCATCCATTGGTACTACTCAAAATGCTATTCAGATAAACATTTATTTCTTAACATATTAAGCTGCTTTTAATTTTTTGATCTGGCTGCAAGACATTAAAGGCTACATTAATACCTCTCAACCATCCAGAAGTGACCAGCTACTTGTGTTGGCTTATACAATAGCTAATGGAAAGGGAACATCAGCATGTGTTGAGCTATCAGCCTTCCATGACTTAGAATTCTGCTTCAAAGTTTTTAAATTTTATTTGTTTATATTCATATGTAGTGTCAAGCCTATTATAATTCAGTTTGAGACATACTTATATTGCCATCTTACCTCTAGGCAGTCATTGAACAGGAAGAGCGTGACCTGTTCTCCCCTGTCACAGAGGTCATCACCGAGTGCTACGGTTTCCAAACGCTGAACTAAGCTTCGGTGAGAGGACAAGAGATTGGCCTAAGCAACAGAAGCAAAAAGCTCATTAAGCATTTAGTTCAAGGGCTGGATTACTGCTTGCTTACAACTTAACACTGGAAATCTGTTTAAACCAGCACCATTGCATTTTAGCCTCACGTACTTTTGCAAAGGGAGCAAACTAGTGCATAGTCATTTTACAGGTCTGCAGCTTCAGAGAAATTACTTACTGGACATCCATCAACTTCATAGACAACATCAAAGAACTGCCTTTGTGCCTCTGTTTTTCTTTTGTCTTCATTAATATGTCTGAGGGAAGCATATGATATTTATCTTCAACATCATGCAACAATAAATGAGTGCACTGCATTTAAGACATACAAAAATAATGAAGCTAAACATTCAGAGATATAGTTCACACAGCAGCACTGGAAAATACAAAATTAACCACACTTGCTCACTGAAGTGTCCAAATACCACATGCTAAGCGCATCGGAAACTTCAGAACCTAGAACAATATTCTTGTCATGTTATCAGTAGTTGACACACCATTCAGTTAATACATAATTCCCCCCCATGCCCCATAAGATTTTTGAACTACAGACCAACCCAATGCAGTTCTTCACAGCCTGCATTTTATCCCCACAAGTCAGGACTGCAGCTCACCAAGAAGCAGATGCAAGAATAATTACAATTTAAAAGTTGTTGTTAAAATCAGACAAACATTTACCCAATTAATACAGGAGGTCTCATTGCTAGAGACATACGCTACACTTCAAAAAGAGGCGAGACTTACAATCTAAACAGCTTCAGCTTTAAGCTAATTAACTCGTGGAATTGTGCCAAGAATAGCTAATACAGGACCAGAAGAGAAACCAGTCCTTTCAGTGGATATATGCATAGAAGTAAGATTTAAAGACAAAACACATCTCTTCCACTCTGGAGGGAATAGATAGAAATTAGAATTGGAACAGAAGAGAGGACTCGGGAGGTTCAGCTTCATGCTGAGGCAGGGAGTCAGCAGAGGTCCAGGAAGAAGTGCTGGGTAACAACACCACAGATTGCTTCAAAAGCCGTGTCACAAAATGCCAGTGACAACAGCGGACAAAGAGACTTAAGAACACATACAATTACGCATACTTACACGGAGACTGAAGTTATGGCAACTACACACTAAGGGCAATTTAAAAGGAACAGAGACCTAAACAGTGTATAACAGTATGGGGCACAGAATGAGCATCACTTACGTCATCACTTCCTTTAATGATTCAATAGCTCTCTCTAGAGTTATTTTATCTGGGTTCTCTTCTGCTGTATGCTTCTTAATATCTACGATTATAAAATAAATAAATAAAAACCCCACACACATTACAAGCGCCTGAAAAGAAATATGAAGAATTCAAGTTTAAACTGTAAGTCAGATGACTGAGGAAGTCACAGCTATCCTGGAGTCCAAATAGCCTTGATTAAGTGGGAAAGTAGGCTGAGCAGCAATATTGTCCTTGCATCTCATTAAGAAAAAACCCACCTACAACACAAAACCAAACCCTCAAACTATTAAAAAAAGAAAAAAATCAACACGACCATGAGCTTTTCGTGTTGAAGTGCAGAGACAAGCATAAAAGTCTTTTTCTAACTGAAGCAAAGGGAGGTGGTGGTGTGGGTTTTTTAATCATTATTTTTACTAATGTAGTCGTCATTACAGCAAGTGGTTGATATCAGGTGGAACACATGAAGCTGTAAGACTTGTCAATACTAATTGCTCTCTAGTTTATGCTAGCTGCATTTGAATCTAAGTTATATTTGGTATTTGAAGAGACAAAACTGTTGTCAGAGCAAACTTTTCCTCTACCTGTAACCTGCAGACAAATACATGAACAAGTGAAATTTAGCTAAAAGTATGCTTTCTTCAGTAATTGGTCTTGCTGACTGCCATTAAGCATGATTAACTCCCAGAATCAGGCTTGTTTTATATGAGAAAACCTGTTGCTAATTATGACAAAAAGCAGACATTATTTTGGTTTTCACACCTTCACAGACAAACTTATATTAAAAAAATAAATACATCACTAGATTACCATTTAGTAGTAGAGCAACACTAGGCAGCCTTTGAACAGGACGGATAAGGAGTTCAGCTAGGCTTTGGCGGCCACATTCAGGTTTAGCTTGGTTTATCTGGAGAAAAGAAAGGGGAGAAAGGAAGTAATTCTTACTTTTTTTTTTTTTTTTTTTTTTTTTTTTTTTTACACACACAAAAAACCCAAAAATCACAAACTGGGAGAAGGATTGTCTTCCTTGAAACTAGCATCACAGTAAAAGTTTGAGAATAGTTTACCACAGATACTCAGTCATTAACAGATCATGTTAAAAACACATTATATTCAAATCTGCGCAGTATTTATCACATGATTCAAGTTCTCAGAATTTCTAGTTTTAAATTGTTCCTTGTTTCAGATGTTAACGCTAACGTGGAGGGGGACAGGGGACGGCCTGTTCTCTTATTCATTTCCCCATCTTTTAGATATCAATACTTGAATATAATTCCTGGTACCTCAGAAAACATGAGCTGAAATCTGTCATTTGATTACTCCACTATTTGAGAAACACTTGTTAGGTACAGAAGAGGACTTAAAGCTACACTGCATTAATAATCAACTATATACCTTTATCTGAAGAGCTCAAGAGTCTTAAGACTCATCTTCAGATAACTCTTTCTTTGAAGACCATCTTCCTGTTAAATCTCCACTGTTATGCTCCTATTCATTAGTCACAAGAATGTTAAGAGATTCTACCTCCCTGGAACTTCACGGCTGCTGAAAGCGAGTTAAAAGCTATTTCAGAAATACAAGTCTTTTAAACACAGGGAGGGGGACCAATAAAAAGCAGTAGCTCTAGTCATCTTTACAGAAAAGAGAAGACACCTATTTGGGAGAAAGTAATCAGAATGCACTTTTTCCAGCAACAAATGCATATAATTAAACTACCTTGAAAGTTGTGTAACAGAGGAGGAACTTGGACTTCTTATGAAAGAGTCTTACAAGGAGCTCGAGGGATTGAAGTTCAAATCCTTCCTATTTCTGTCTCGCCAAGAGATGTTCACATTCCTCCAAGCTTCCAAAATTCCACATTCTTACATCTACTGCATTAAGTAGTCTCCTTTGTAGCGGTCTCCATGTTCTACTCAAAAACTTAGTTCTGCAGACACTTACCTTTAGGAAGGCATGAAACCTTGGCTTCTGTTTTTCACATCGAGTAATAGTCTCCTTGCTCATTTCGAAGAAATTCACAAACGGAGGGTAAGTTTTCAACAAGTCTTTTGACTGAAAGAAACAACTGTTATGGCTCTGCTTTACATATTATGTAGCATTGTACATATGTTCATATGCCCTGAGCCATACAAAGCTGCTCAAAGGCACATTTCAATAAATAATAATAAAAAAATGTGTTGTAAACCCATGTGTGTTCACAGAACAAGTTAAGACATTTTTGCATGCCAGATGCCCAAGATTCTATGCTGCTGATTAAATGCAGACTGCTCTCAGAAACATCAAGTACACATGTGCCAATCTTGGAAGCTGCTGAGTAGCTCAAGTAGAAGGCAGATTCTCACCTAGCAGGATGCTTTTGGTGAGAATTTTGGAAGTTTCAGACCGGTATTTTCTCCAGTTACTGCTATCACCTTTAAGAGACACCAAACCACCAGAAGCAATACCTTAGACTGAAAACTTTTGACCACCAAACACGATTTGCCTCAAAATGATCAGGTCAGCAAAAGCACAAGATACCTAGCAGACTACTTATCTTAAAATGCACTGCAGTCCCAGATCTAGCTTTCCTGTTCTGCACATTCTGTACTTAGGAAAACAACAAGTCCTTATTCACTTACACATTTCAAGTCTTGAAGCAAGAACACAAGAAATTTCCGTGAAAAGTTATTTTCTTAGTTATTTACTATTGATCAGAGGCAGCAGATAGCTAAGGTTACAGGAAGAGCCCCTTCTAATGTCCAAGTAAAAAGCATGTCTGTAGTTTTGCAAATTACAGTTCTCAAACTGTATCTATCTGGAGTTTTACCCTCTCGTTCAAGTGGAGAGACACATACACTTAAACTTGACATAGATTACCTATATGAAGTATATCATCTAACTCAACTTAGAAGTCTAAACAGAAAATACGATACAAGTTAGTGTTCTTTCTCGCTCAGTAGTGCTTCTCTTGTGTTTGCTAGCTCCTACAAATGGATTATTTGTAAGGTGAGGTAATAGCTCATAATAGCTCTAATGCATAAAAAAAGAAATAGAAACTTACATATTTAAGAATGATATCACCAATACTTCTGCTTTCAGTCCAATTCATCATAAGATCTTCCAGGTCTTCCTAGAATACATGCAGGGATGGAGGGGAAGAAAATAAGATGAAAATGAACTGCATAAAGCTTAAGATGGGATCAGTGTTCTGCCAAACACATATAATTAGCTGTGTGTTTCCATGCTGACAAAACGGGCAATCCTAAAAGCTGTACAATTTCACAGTAAACCCCTTCAATCTACTGAGAGCTGAAAGCAAGACCTCTGGCTTACTGAATATATAGTTTTGAATCAATGCAAGCAGAGCCTAGCAGTGTATCAGCACTAGCCAACTCTGCAACGAGATGACACAGCTGTGCCCAATACACTACAGAACATTTCCCAAATGATTATTTAAAAATCATACACAGAAGACAGTTGAACCAATTCTAATTAAGAGTGCACTGCTAATATAAGACTCTTAAGACCATAAGATAGGATTGAAATATAACTAGCATAGATTTCCCTCACTTGCTGCACCAGGGCGTCAAGGAAAGTGCGAGCAAGCTGTTAAGCCTATATCAGCTTGAGAAGGATCAAGCTTATTCACTGTCAGCTAATAACAGGGACAGGAGGGCACAGCTGAAGGTTCATGATTCACCTTAAGTGAAAAGGATTCACCATTAATATTGGTTTGTTGCTGCCACTTCTCTTTATGACACCGAAGATGAAGGAAAACACAACCACTACGCTTAAGCAACTTTGTCTACACAGCATGCTGCAGGTGAATCCTACTTGACACGTGGACACACACGCTTTACTTTCATCTCTGTCTCAGTGGGTGCATATCAATATCTATCGTGATTAGCTGGACTGGATCCCAACGGTTGGAAAAAAAAAAAAAAGAACAAACAAAAAACCCACCACCAACAACAACAAAAAAAACCACAACAAAAAACCCAAACCACTGAGTTACACAGGCAGTCTGCAAGTCCCGCTATTTTAAAAGCCTACCATGAAATGCAGACAGCAACAGACGTATACCATTATTTGAAGATTTTATGACTTCATATTTGAGGAAGACTTGCATCATAGTCTATTGTGAGACCCAGAGATGGCTTCAGAGAGTGCTTGCAATCCAGATAAAAATATAAAATAAAGAAAGCAAATCTCACAGGGAATTCTAATCAATTGTTATTAGGCCTCAGTACCAGGTCAACTGCTTCAGAGGCTGAAGTGCAAGCCAGATTTATGAGCTGGTAGTTTCTGACAATTGGTTCAAAGCCATTTAAGAAGGGATTAGTTTTTCCTTCTGAATGGTAGAAGTGTCCTTATATGAACATGTCTATAGCCCAGGAAAACACCAGGGGTGATTTTTTTGTTTTGTTTTGTTGGGTTTTGTTTTGGTTTTTAATTCCATAGCTTTAGCTATCCTTCCAAGAGCCCTTGCTTACTGCTTTAATAGAAACATGTTTTTATAAGCACTTGTAAGAGTTAGACTACCATTTGATACCACTGGCCCTTTTGACCAGTTTTGTATCAGTTACAGAAAACCTCCTACAGGAAGTGGTATTAAAATGTGAAAAGGAGAAGCCAGTTCATGAATGGCAATATTAGTTACATGCACAATACTCAGACCTCAGATATTTATAAATAACCGTTAAATCTTAAAGCATACTTTTGATTTGCACATAATTCCACAGGTTGAACAGTATGTAACAGCATCAGGATGACTCTACACCTATCCCGCAGATAGAACTTAAAAGCATGCAGAGAAGATTTAAAGTCTGTATCAAAGCTTCCCCTGCAGGGGAGAAGTTGCAGCTTGCCTTGATTTTAGTATGCACATCAAGAATATCTGGAATGCTGCCAAATATGGTCTTAATCTCTTCCTGTGCAAGGATTGGTCCTCCAAGTTGTCCTTCCTTCTCCAACGGAACTTGAAATAACTGATGAATTAGACAAAAAAAGTTAACACCCTCCCAACCGCCACATGTTGTGTTAGAAATAGTTACGAAAGCAACAGTGTTTTCCTTCCAGATCATACTTTCATGGAGTCACAACCTTGAGATACTCCCATTTAGCAAGAGTGGGTTACAACAGAGTTGTTTTAAGATAGAAACATGGAGTTTGATACATCACTACAGTATAACCCTCTTTCATCTACCTTTCTCCTCACACACATCTTACCTCATTCTTTAAGTAGATTATCAGCTGCAATGGAAGCGGACTTTCTAGAAATTGCACTCTTCCTGTAAGCTGTTTGCTATTCTGCTCTTCTTGGAATAATTAAAACAAGTTTTCTTCTGCTGCCATCTCTCTCTATTCACTAATATCTTAAAAATCCGAGTCATGAAGATCCTATTTTCCTGAAGCTTGGAATTTCCATACAAACTGCAATTCCACTGCAGTTCCCAGATTAGAAATGGTATTTTCCAACCTTTATTATTAACAGATACTAAACATTTTTATGTCAGTAAAATTACATGAGACCGTTTACATTGTCATCTTTTTACAAACCTTTGATGCACCCAAGCCCTCAAAAGCCTGCAGATCCCAGGCTGAAAATAATAAATGATGTAAACACTAGATGTCTTATTACAATTGACCTACGATTGCTTTAAAACCAGCTTACCTGAATGATTGTCGTTAGAATATCAACGTAGTTACTCTCTGTCTGATACAACTCCTTTGCAACCTGCCATCTTGCAGACTGCTTCAGTGGAAGAGGAGTTGAGTTTTTGGAAGGCCTTGCACAGGGTTTTGGTGTTTCTGATGAAGAGATATTCCCAAAAGAAAATAGAGCTTTATCACAATAGAAAAGCTCACCCTCAAAGACAGGAAAAAAAAAAAAAACCTTCAGAATTTTTAAGGAAAGATAGTTGGGTTTTTTTTAAAGGCTATTCTGTAGGTTATTCTATAGTTACCAGAGCTCTTTCTAGAAAATGGCTTGCTTTATTACAGCTTAATTATAGAACAACAGTAATATATTATTCCTCAAAATTAGTCTGAAACTAATAAGCCATTCATGGGCAGGTCAATGACTTAACCCTACTATGTTTAGTAGGAAGTGAAGATTAGGTGCCTAAGATTATTTATACATACACTATGTACAAAAATACTTTTCTACTTTCACTTTGCTATGTAAACAATTACCTTTCAGCTGCCTACCAAACTTGCATTAGGTATGTAGCTCAAAACCATTTATTAAAATCAGTCCTTGCATGCAATGCTTATATTTCATCCTGGGGGGAAGACACAAAGAAGTAATTTCTCTTAAAGCTAAAGCCAAGGTGGATCTGGAACAGTCCATTAGTTTTAAATACTTGCTCATGTATTGGACCTCAGAGACCTGTACTCACTCATTCTGATGTCAAAGTTCATTACTGTCACAGTTACTATGAAACAAGTACCTTACCTGTTGTTTTCAAAACAGCACTTTTTCTGAAACTGTCTGCTGATGTTGATTAGAAGAAAATTCCTTCCCAGGGGTTACAAGAGTGCTAGCACAAGCTAAGAAAGCTGGTCTTTGAGACTAAGCAGATTTTTCCTGTATTCCTTCTGAATCACTTACAGGTTGTGCCTCACTGAGATTTCTTATTTGACTTGTATATAGGGGCCTTCTTAAAGCAGTAGTAACTGCAGTTACCTCCTCTATATAATGGAACTGGGGCTTTTTTTTTTTTTTTTTTTTTTAAGCCTTGGGTATTAGCTTTTGATTTATCCAAAATTTTGCAGTTCCCGCTCTTCCATAAGAGCCATGTGCAGAGATATTAAAAGCTCTTTGCTAGTTAACTCATCAAAACCAGGTGGCGATTTATATTCTTGTGAAGTTTTAGACATGACAGTTTGCTGGCACAAACAGTGTTACCTCAACAGAACATTTCAAAGACCCGGGAGTGGGCTTTGCAGGAGTTTTCCCTTTAATTCCTTTAGGAAAGAATCTTTGTCCTCCTTTCTCCAAGTATCTTACTGGAGAGGTTTTTAGATGATTTACTGTTAGCTACATTTCTTTTTTGCTGCAGATTTTCAGCACAGTGTTTGAAGCATTTTAGAGTGACACTGTACTGTACTTCATATTTATCAACTCTGTATCTTTTCCTTCAGATATGAATATGCTTACTGTGATGACAAGAGGCAGCCTGGCCTCTGTCTGAACTCTTCACTCCAATTCTGCTTTCTGCACACTTCGAAAAGGCGAAAGCCTGGAATAACTTAGCAGATCTGTAGCAAAACCTGCAAGACTTCCCTACCACTACTGTTAGCACTTGTATGCAGAGAGCTCTTAAACATTGCAAGTGTGTCTGGATGAAAGTTTTTAGCTCTACCTCCACTGGTACTGCTTGACTCTGGAGTGTTAGAAATATCCAGCAAGGACCCAATAGAAAGCGAATGTTCAGCTGATGGCCTCTTCCGAGGAGGGAATGGCGACATGTCTGTTTCTCTGGTCAGTTGTGCAAGAGTCTCTTTCAAACGGCGTCTTTTGCGATTGCTGTTTGGAGTGTTCAGAGAAAGTAATGACACAGACTTCTTGAGGCCAGGACTCTCCGACTGTAGTAAAAGAAGGTTTAGTTTAGTGTTTTTACCCACTGGGTCCAGCTCAAGTCAGTGCAAAGGTAAGTTAATTGTAGAGACCAGCACACAACACCAGTCTTCTTAGGGAAGCTAAGGGAAAATGGGCAAAGCCCCCCTTTGGTTTTTTTCCTGGAAACTGGAAACCACATTAGTATTTTGTTTGACTAAAAATAAGTTCAACCTTTGGGAAGCAGAAAAAAAGTTTCTTCCAAATTAGTATTCTATGTATAAAATTTATAATGGATTAACTGGAACTTAAATGCTACTTTAAAACATTTTATCTCTGGCCCCACACGTACTATTGTGCATGCTAATTTTACCACCAAATACATGCTACACATTATGTGAGAGAGTTCAACATACCTTCTCAAATAAATACATGGACTCTCCAGCTCTGGCATCCATTTGAATGCTTCCCCAGAACCACTAAAGGAAAAAAGAAAACACACATTAACACCACATTACAGTGCTTCACTCAAAGTTAAAAATATTCAAAATAATACATATAATAGTAAGGCAGTTTGCATACTAAATGCAAACATGTGGTTTATTCGGGGGAAAAATCTCACACACCAAGTATTACATAGCAATATTCTTTCAAAAATTTGTCAGCACTAACCTCTTGCTTTACGACATAAAGTTTTTTTAAAGGTTCAAATGGAAGATCTTTCACTGTACTTTCTTCAACCACCAAGTGCGTACACCTTTCATCACCAACTGGTAAATAATGACCGCCTAGATAAAAAAAGGCAAGTTAGCAAGACTGAAGAATATTACTGTTAGAAATTAGTAGCTCATTTGATAGTTCTGTGGCACCTATCATTAATGAAAGAAGAGCCAAAGAGAGAGGAACTATTCGGTGAGCTGATCAGTTGTTGGGCTTACATAACACCCTGGATATAATCAGCAGTGGACAGCTTTTAGGAAATAGGATGTAGCACGCAGTAGTAAAGTACACATTGAAAAGTCAAGAGTGCATGGAGTTCAGAGGGTGCTTAAACCCGTCTGGCAATAAATGCAATATTCTTCTGGAAAGCTTTTCTTGTTACTTGAGCAAGCCAGGAATACTTACACTAAAGACAACCACAAGCTAGAACCTGTGCATGTCACAATATTATAAGTAGCTTTAGGCAAACAAGTGAGGGGAAAGGAAAAGAAAAAAAAAAAGCAAACCCAGCCAACTTTCATCTCCTTTGACAAAGCCTACCAGTTTGCCCCATTCCCATCTCTACAATTCTGTTACATGCAACTCTAGCAATACAAGGCTGGAGACTTTTAAGTTATCTGTTTCATCATTAGTGTCAATGTGATTATTAATCTTGTACTACACTAACAAAAAATGGAACACTTCCAATCAAGTGTTTTACCAGTGATGATTCATATCAAAGTTGTAGATGCTTTCTGTGAATTACGTAAAGATGCATACCACAAAAGTGATTATGAAAACTGATGCAGAATATACACATTACGTAGCAAGTTCTCCAGGATATCTTCAAGCATCCTATAATTACTTCTTTTTAAATTGTCTAGTTTCAATCAGCCTAGGAAGTTTGAAGTCTTCAACAGCTACCAGAACTTACACACACACACACGACACCTAAAAATCAATTTATAGCTCTCCAAGTTGAAGAGTATTCATGATCCAGCATTTCAGCTTCACTGAAGTATTTATCAGCTATAAACCCCATTCTTTCCACAGGTCAACTTTCATAAACAATAACCTTGCATTTCTGTCATTTCTTCCATGTTAGCTTTCTCATCATCAGAGAATCCAAGGAAACTTAACATGCAATCCTGGAAAGGAGGAACCTTGAACTGATTTCTGAAGTCATCATCAGCTGCACAGAAATCACTGAAAGAAAAAAAAAAAAAAAAAAAAAAAAAAAAAAAAGACAGAGATGCACAAAAAGGTCACTAAATCAGTGCTACATCACTATTTAAACAAAAGCTCACAACACTACAGGTGAACAGGATGCAACGTTAAGGCTGAAGGAAAATAAACACTTACATTTCATTCCTTTTCTCCCAAGCCTTATAAATCCACTCAGCTTTCACAATAGGAGTACCAAGACTTACAGCAATCTACAAAACAGGAAAAGCACAGGTTGTACCAAGTATTTCCATTTAAAGTCTTTCGCATGCCAAGATAAAAAAGTAAAAGCAAGGTTACTAGTTTTAACAGATACTACAAAAAGTGAACATATTCCTTCAAGAATCATGTCCAGCTGTAACTCCCAAGAGTTAGAATGTATTAATTCTTCAGCAACTAGGAGATCAGATCAATAGCTATTTTGACGCTTACTCAAAAGTGCACCATTTTGTTAGTCTGATGACCTTCATCACTCACAAAACCAAACCTCTGTTCCAGTGGAACATGGGATCTTTTTTCTGCTTTTGATACTTTGTATGATGACAAATATCCTAGCATGCTTTTACCAAAGAGGAAGCAACTATTCCAAAGGTAACTTCTATGACTGCTTGAGAGATTGTAAAGTTTTCCTAATTTTTCCGTTTGAGTTGACAGAAATGAGTGTTTGAACAGAGTTAGAAAGCTGGTCTTCTCTTCCAACTGGAAGATTAGAAAGACAGACTAAGAAAAAAGCAACAGCCTACTAACAGTTCAAACAAGGGAGAGTCAAGGGACATAGGCATTGCTACGTCATATTCCATGGTACAAAAACCTATAAATTTGTAATTACCTGTCAACTGGACATACATGTCCTGAAGGATTCCTTTTTTGTTGTTGTCAGAAACAAACAAACAAACAAAAACCTTGCATATATTTATACATAAGGGATTATTTGAACGCTTATACATAGCAAGTTAAAAATAATTTTTGAAAGACGACGCACACAAATTGAGTACTAAAGTTTTTTGCAAGTTACCTCGAAGTTTATGGTTTGGAGGGACAGAAAAAGCAGGTACATTGATACATAAACACTTGTTCATTGAAGAACAATTGTTCATCAACATTTTAAGTACCAATAATATCAGTACATCAATGGCTTAAGTATCTTAAGTACTGATAACATCAGTACTTAAGAAACATTTTGGTTCTTGTTATTTACTATACTTGTCTATTTCAAAATCTCTGCATTCAGGCAATTTATAATATTTAGATCTCTAACAGAGACAAAAACATGTCAAAGCTCAACACCAGAGATGAACTCACCATTTGCCCTAGTTTCAGCTGGGATAGAGTTAACTGTCTTCCTAGTAGCTGGTACGGTGCTATGTTTTGAGTTCAGTATGTGAAGAATGTTGATAACACTGATGTTTTCAGTTGTTGCTAGTAGTGTTTAGACTAATGTCAAGGATTTTTCAGCTTCTCATGCCCAGCCAGCGAGAAAGCTGGAGGGGCACAAGAAGTTGGCACAGGACACAGCCAGGGCACCTGACCAAAACTGGCCCACGGGGTATTCCATACCATGGGATGTCCCATCTAGTATAGGAACTGGGAAGTGGGGGTGGGGAATCGCCGCTCGGGGACTAGCTGGGTGCCGGTCGGCGGGTGGTGAGCAATTGCACTGCACATCATTTGTACATTCCAATCCTTTCATTATTGCTGTTGTCATTTTATTAGTGTTATCATTATCATTATTCGTTTCTTCTTTTCTGTTCTATTAAACTGTTCTTATCTCAACCCGTGGGTTTTGCTTCTTTTTCCCGATTTTCTCCCCCATCCCACTGGGTTGGGGGGGAGTGAGTGAGCGGCTGCGTGGTGCTTAGTTGCTGGCTGGGGTTAAACCACGACACCATTACAAGTCATTGTTGTTAGTACAGGAAAAAATGCAGCAACTTACAAGCTGAAGTACAATTTACAGACTTAGTCTACAAGAGCCAAATTCTTAAAGTTTCCATGAAGTACCAGCTCAAGCTTACGTACTCTGAATTTGTCTCCATGCGTTGAGTTAGCCACCAGATGTGTAACTTTTGAGCTAAAGTCCCTTCGAATAATTCCACCCATATGATGGACCAAGGTCACAAGCTTAACCTGAAAAATAAAGATGAAATAAGTTTTCAGTATATCTTTTGAAGGATACAGTGCAGAGTGAGAGCAGTACAAAAATAGTTTACACAGCAAGCTACAAGAGGCTACATTAAATGTCTAGGAATAGAAATGCTCCGATTTGTTCTTAAAACAACTTGTTCACATCTACAGGAGAAGATATAGCTGACAGAGCAAAAGAACTATTAACTTTTTTTTTTCCTTAACATTTAATACAGCCTTGCTATGTAGCTTGAGGAAGACTACCCAAGCCACCAGTACTCTCATCATAATCATACATAATGCCTTCACCTTTTCACACACAATAGATTTGAAGCATGGTTTCCTCATTGATTTAGTCAATTCTACCTGAAGGGGCAATTGCCAGAATTTACATAAAATTGCCATTTGTTCAGTTTGAATCTAGCAGATCAGACCTAATTATACCTAACACTGGGCAAAGGCTTTTGTTTTGGGTTTAGGTTTTTTTTTTCCCAGATGAAGATGTGGAGCCATATTGTTGATTCCCAGGTGTCCAACAGGGAAATTAGGTGCCAACTGCATCACTGGAATGGAAAAGCAAAGTTCTAGAGTATCAAAGCACTTCATACCTCGATACGTCAAGACCAAAGTCCTGATAGCACAATAGCAAAATAGCATGGCAGCAAGGTAACATGTCTGCAAATGCTCTGAACAGGACTACAAAGCTTCATTTGACCACACTACTACCTGTACAAATAAGTGGACACTATTGGGTAAATATCATCCTAGCTGAAGGCTCAATCTACCAATCTTTAAGCGCTGCTAAATTAGACCTGTTTAATGTTACCCAACAAAAAAGTAACCAAACTCAGCATGGACAAAATGACTTGGAGAAGGAAACAGTTTTGTTCCCATCCTCAAATATCACTGTGCACATGCAACAAAACAGAAGAACAAACAATTCACTCCCCCCATACAAGCTCCAGTCATGGTTAAACCCTATGAGTGACAGGATAGAAGAGTATTTTGAAAATAAACTTAACATAGTTTTACCAATCCAAAGGAAAAAAAGAGTCTTACTAATTCATCTTTCTTTCTGAATCCTGTAAAGCACAGTACCAAGTTCAACATACTTGCACAGTACAGTGGACGACAGGAGAAAGGTAAAGGCTGAAAGCAAGAAGTAAGCTTATTAGTCAAAAGCATACTGCTTCTGTTAAAGTTTTATCATTACCTTTAATACAGTACTATTGTTCCTAGTATTAAAATGCATCAGACACTAGTCCAAGTCTGTGTACTCAGTTATACCGCAGCTCCAGACCTGCCAGTGTTCTAATAAAGTAACTAGAACATCCCCAAATTCCACAGGTAGCGCTCCATCCTTTTTTTTCCTCCCCAATCCATCCCCTCTGTGTAACAACCTTTGGAAATATCAAGCATCTGCTGGAGCATCATTTGTATGCTGCCTCTCCTAATGGCACAATCCCAACTAGTGGGTCAACAACTCCCACAACTACTGCAGTAATTGCAGCCTTACTACTGTCTGCCTGTGCTTTCTTGCTACATGCAATGTTCTAACATGGTATTAGAAACTTGCTTTTCTTAAAATTCTTTGCTAAGACTATTTACGATTGATTGACAAAGCAAAATAGATTTTATTTTGAACACTTCGTATTTAGAACTCACTGCACCAGAGAGCTACTCAGCTGATTTCAACAGAAAGCACATACCTCTCCTTTTTGTGCACAGTGCAGTACTACTGGAGGTCCAATGACACGGCAATCTGCTTTGCAGATCTTGTTAAAGATAGAATCTTGGAAGTCTGATACAATGAAGATAGTCTCAAATTCTGGGGAATCAGAATCTCCAAGCTCTTCTATCGTGTCTGTCTTTATGTAGGGCACTTTAATTTCCTTGATGTATGGGGATGAAGGGGAAAGCATTATTCAGGCAACATACTTACACCAAAGTTAAAATTCAACTGATGTTTATTTTGGACCATTAGAAAAATGTATAGTTCAGATTTAAACAGAGACAGGCTCTTCGGATTTGTGAAAGCTGAATGAGATGCACTGTTCGCTAGCATAAGAATAGCTATGAACTGCACCTAAAAAATGTCTTCAAGCAATAGCTGCTTCTGAAGAACAAGAATTCTAGTTACTTTAGTAGTTTATGTATCAGTTCACACTGATAATATAGTATTGGAAATATCTACAGATAGAAAAAAGAAAAAAACAAAACAAAATCACCAAACTAAGCACAAAAGAGAAATGAAATTTCAGACTGTCAGAACAGCTTAAGGTACTTCCAGATACTACTAAAAAGTAGTATCCAGCTTGCAACAGCAAGCTCCGTGCTGCATAAGATCTAAAGAACAGAAGTCAATTTTGTTCATTGCTTGGTATTTTTAAGGGTTCTAAAAATCTGGTCTGTTTCAATTTCAATCATTAGTTCCAAATTTTATTTTCTAGGTTTTTCACATCAAGAAACAGAGAACCACTTCTTACACTTAAGTTTAAATGGAGCTTTCAATTGAAAGAGAAGTCAATTAACCAATTACGAAGTCAGTTCATAGCAAAAACTTATGTGTTGACTCAATACAAGCATGCAGTTGAATGTCTCCATCAATATTTCTCCCCCCGTTAGAAAACACCACTAATTAAGAGCTGCAGATATTACTTCCATATTTGAGAAAGTGTTTGTAAAAAAGCACCAATTTTGACAAGCTCTAAGTGACACCATCAGATAGATTAACATACATTGTGACCGTTATGCCCAATTAATACAAATTAAAGCGTGTGCACATTTCAGTCCCAGTGAAGTACAACATGCTGCATGCAATCACATGTGCTTAATTGCATGACATACCATATGAATAATACTTTTTATTAGTTTTTCTTCTGATTTACCAGGACTAGTTTCCTTTATCTTTATAACTGGTACTTCCATTATCTTAATGGTCTGCGGAAGAGGAGAACTTTAGTACAGAACCAAATCGGTTACTAGAAGTCTAAAAGCATACCATCTCATTCCAGTGTCTGTTTTATCTTAGACCCGCATACCTCCAAGGCTTTCAGAAGGTCCTCACGTTTCCCTGCTTCCTGAACCAAAACCACTCTTGTTTCTATTTGAGGCATTTCTTCTGTTTATAGAGAAACAAGGATAATATTCGTATTTTAATAGAAAAATCCACATTAGGTCTAAATCAAGCAATAACATATAGAAGAATACAGGCAGACTGCATCCTTTCAAGATACCCTGTTTATCAGGAACAAGCCTGAAAATAAATGTTACCTCAAAAAGCCTGTCCCTTAATTAAGGCATACCCAACTGACCAGAGCCTAAACTTTCTTGTACATGGTGAAACAAGATCCTGCAATTCATGACCCCGTTACCTTATGGTCAAAGCAAGAACATGCAAGGAGAGGCAGTGAGAGGAAAAAGAAAAAAAAAATTAAAAATAAAATTTAAAAAAACCAGACATAACACCACCAAAATTATTGGCTTAATGTTTCTAGCAGAATTAGATACCAAGACTTACTGGAAAACAGACAGCTGGTATCTTTTCTAGTTTCTGAGTTCCTGGCTGACAACGCTCATTACTTCCTAGTAACTGCTCAGTTTCACCAAGGAAGATCAGAACTGAAGTTCGATTTCTTGTTCTTTTTCTCCATGTATTAATAAGCTTTCAAAATATTAGGAGGAAGGGACAAGCGTTGCCTCCATGTTACTTGTACCAGAAGACTGCCACTGGACTTTGGCTACTGTTGGTTTCTTTAATTTCAGGATTTGTTCTTGAATTAATTTCAAGCTCAAGACTATTCATCTCTCTAAGGTCTACCCATACACAACAGAACACCTGTCGTTTCCAAACACTGGTGTCAAAATATAACCTGGAATAATTTATTCCACAGAAGAGGCATCAAATGGAACTAATAGTTTTCTATACATCAGCCAGAAGACTCATCTTCTGTATTTGACCTCATGGCTGTAACCCCAAATTTTTATAACAAGATGAGTTAAAAATTAAGACAATTCCTTTCTTTTGTTGAAAGGATATCAAACCAACACCATACTGGCTACCCTACATACAATTCTGTAGTTCAGCAAAACGCTTTTGGTCTTTCAAAATTACTAAATACGTACAAATTAATCAGTCACTACAAAAACATAGTAGTCTTAAAATAAGCTTCTCCCATTACCTTCAACATCCAAAACAGATCCAGGAAATGCATTCTCTTTGGAGGTTTCTATAATTTTTGAATCAAGAACAGAAGAATCAGCCAAGAGGCTCCTCCCGGTTTCAGACACCAGCGTACTGTTGTCAGCCATGATTATGTCTTGTTTCTTCAACAGCTAGAAGATAGATGTGCTAAACTAAGTTACAGTTGCAAAAAGCTCATTAATAAGAGCTCTATGACCAAGGTAGTCAGAAGTAACTTCAGACTTCTGAAAACAAAACATTTAGACTCTTATTAAAATCCCACTCACACTGATAAGAGTGGTTCTGAAAGAGTATTAGGAGTCACACAACTGGTAGGAAGGACTGACAACAAACCTGTTACAGAAATGGTTCTGAGCAGGCTGCCTACCACAGAAATTATTTACACAGAAAGCTGCAGAGAGGGTACTTCAACTCTGAGCAGCAGGGAAGCACTAACTCTAGTGTTCATTTTTTAAAGTTTCATCACAAGACACCAACAAACTAAAAGCACTTGTTTGCTTCAGTGATAAACTATTATAAGCTAGATTTGAGACCAAGGTTAGCATTGTTAAAATGAAACATTAGCAGAAGAATTAGGGTACACAAAGCAGCTTGCTAAAATTTGATTTTTCAGGTGAACTGGCTAGAGTTACTGTGGTTGCATAAAAATGACCACCCAGGAAGTAAAGCCAGTAGTATTTACTCAAAGAAAAATTAGGTTTCTCAAAATGCATGAGTATCTGCAAAGTTAATAAGGATATATATGTCTATTTATATGATCTAGTCTCTTGTCCTAGATTAACTATAATATAGTAGAAGTATCCATTCATCATCAGATAAAGATGTCTTCTGTCTTCTCAGATAGAATATATCTGTGCTCTCCCTGTGCATCAAACTTGTACAAAACGAGAGGAATAAGAATTCCAAGACACCTGGCCAACATGTAGCACATTTTCTTTTGTGCGTGAAGCAAGAAGCATGCATTTCCTGTGATTCATCATTCACACACATTTAAATATTTGCACTGTGATATCAGAAGTTACCTAGAATAAGCACTGTATCTGAACTGCTGCAGTATAATAACCCTCTGTATCACTTGAGCTGAAGTCATTCTCCTCATGACTGCAAATGCCCCTTTAAAAGAATAGCCCCCCAAATAACACATTAAAGCACTGTCTGAAAGAGGACTGACAAGGTAGTAAAACCCCTAGAGAACTGCACATACTATTTTTCAAGTTGTGCAATGCCTGTCTGATTACACAGCAAAGTAAAAATCCGAAGACAAAAAACAATGGGTGTTTTGGCATAACAGCAATATAGAAAAGAGTTTCTCTTCTAGATTTTAGGAGATCATGTCTGAGACTCTTGGACAGGATTCACGTCTTCCTAATACATCAAGTAAGTTCCTACTATAGTGATGAGCAATAAGTCAACACTACAAATCTATCATAATTCTAGGCATATTCAGTCATCAAAATTGCCACCTTAGTTGCCATTTTAACATCACACACAGCTGTGGAGGCTCCACAGAATTAAGTTTCCTAGCAGTAAGTCCCAGTCACCCAGCTAGTTTATCTCGGAATAGCTTGAGACCTAGCAAGAGGAGAAAGTAACTTTAACCAGAAAGTCTTTAGGCATCACCTGTCCAGAAGGTTATGAAGATACCTCCGGGAACTGTTACACAATTACTTCTTCTTTGGCAGTGAGGGTGGAGGGAAGCATAATCTTGGAAGATTCAAACCATTTTGTTAATAATGTTTACCACACAGACAGTTATAAGTAAAACGAGACCAAAAAAACCCCCGCCAGTTAAGGGTACCATTAAAAGTAAATCCTACAGATTATTTTTAAAAAGACTGAGACATCAATATCATTCCTGTCACGCTGCTGTTGTTATACCTAACAACACGTATATGAACACACACTTAACACAGAACTTCATAGTATCTTTGGGAGAAACCCATACTTTGGGCTGGGCATTGATTTTCTTTATGGCTTTTCCAATTTATTTATTTATGGAGTTCCATTTTGGATGTATTGTTAAAAAATATATTCCCTGTTTTAATAGTCACGTATTAATTAACAACATAATCCTAGTCACTAGATTTACACACTGGGAGTGCCAAGATAAGGAAGAGAACAAACAGCACACAGAAGATACGAACATAACAGTTTCCCCTCACATAAAAAAGAACAAAAGGCAGAACACCATCACTACAGCGTTCAGGCCGACCTGAACACCCTTAACAGCGTTACACTTACAAACGACCTCCCAATAGTTTCCATAAAGCCTGAAGGTCACAAAACATCCACGTGCCAAAATACGCTTTTAAAAGCAAGGAGACGACACTAAAAAACTTCCCATGCTGCCCACTTCCCTCCCGAGGAACCACCCAGGAGCCTGACCGAGCTGCCCTGCTGGGAGGCGGCCGGAGGCAAGATTAGATACCGCCGGCTACTCTCACCTCAGGAGCTCGCAGGTGCCAGAGGGCCTGGGCCTCCGCTCTGCCCAGAGGAGGCCGCTAGACGCCTAAAGAGGGCCCGGAGCGGCACCGAGCAGCGGGGCTGCCCCGAGAGACCCCCAGACACAACCCCCGGCCCACCTCAGCCGGCCCCGGCCCACCTCAGCCGGCCCCGGCCCACCTCAGCCGGCCCCGGCCCCGGCCGCCCGCACGCACCGCTGTCCTCCTCGGCCTCCCCCAGCCCTACCCCGGCCACACCCGCCCGTTCCCGGTGTCCAGGGCCGGCTTCCCGCCCGTTCCCGGTGTCCAGGGCCGGCTTTCCCCCCCGCCTCACCGCCGATGCCACCTGCCGCCAACCGCAAAAACAACCTCCGCCATGAGCGACCGCCACCACCAATTCAAAAAGCGAGCCGCCGGACTAACCGCGCCAAGCATTGGCTGCCGGCCACGCCGCCCCTCTGTAAGCCACTACCTCATTCGGCATCTCTCCGAGATGTCCCGCCCCCTTCCCCGCCCTTTTTGGACGGTGCTTCGCCTCCTGCCCTCTCTGACTGGATAGCGCACCTGGCGCTCACGGCTGGGCGGTCTGCCATTGGCGGTGGGAAGTTTCCTAGGCAGACGAACAGGCCTCGTTGGGGGAGCCCGTTGCTGAGCGGGTGGGCGCTCTGCGCTGATTGGCTGCCGGAGGGTTTCGAACGCTTCCAACGGCCGCAGCGCAGAGGCCCGGATGGAGCGGCGGCGGCGGCGGTGGGGGCGGCAGGGCGGGAGCGGGCAGCCGCCGCCTCCGCCGGTCTGAGGCGCTGCCCGGCTCCCGGCCAGGGAGCTCCAGAGCCGCTTTATCAGCCGTCCCGTGGCCATACGGAGATAGCGGTTAACGGCCCGCAGCGTGTGCGGGGGGGGCGGGGGAGCTCGTCCCTCGGCGGAGACTCGCGGGGCGGCTGCCCGCCGCTCGGCTCCCCTCAGCCCGCCGGGCCTGCCTTGCCTGTCCGTCGCTCCCCTCACCGCCTCCTGATGGAGACCGCCGTGTCGTGCACAGCGTGTCCAGCTGGCCTTCAGACCACCTTTGGGCACCGCGCAAAAGGGAGGATAAAGACTTGCTGTGGCCACCGTAAAAATATTGATGCTGTTAATAATTCAGTAAGCTCTGCCTTGCCGAGGGTATTTGTGTGCGCATGTTAAGCTGAGTTTCAGAATAATCAGTTATAGGAAATGAGGGAAGAGAGCTGACAGGAGGAAATATGACGGGTCGAGATGACAGTCAACCGGCTGACTCAGTGGCACCAATCCCAAAACAGATTAATTATACCAGATGCTTTCTCCGTCCTGCTTAATTTTCTCTCATACTAAAACTTGCTGATCTGGAAGGGAATTCTTCCACAGGGGCTCAGCATCTCTGACACTTGATGTAGCATAATGTCTCACTGGCCCAATGTAAAAAGAATGAGAGATATATTTTCTATATCTAGAATTTTCTATTACATGCTAAACTCTTATATGCCAAACTGAATCCGTAGATCTTGCTCTTTTTTTTTTTATACTACAGATTTTTATTAGTTCAGGTGTTTTCATGACTGATCCAGCAGCTGTTAGTGCCAGTAAGAGTCCATTGACTTTTTATGATCTGGAAGAAAAGCAGAATAGGAAAGAGCAGAAGAAGCATTGTTTATGTGAATAAAGATTTGCCGGTGATGTACATGTAAATAAGGACTATTTTCTTGAGGAAAAGATTTCAGAATAACATCCTGCAAACCGAGGAGGTCATTTCTATTTTGACACTTGAGTCAGCCAATTATTACACAGTCCTACAATTACTTTTATTTCACATAGAGTAACTGCAACAATGACTTACACTCAAAACACAGCCCAACCCGAGTTCCTTTTGTCACCTTGAAGTACCAGTTTGGGCCACCATTTTGCAGTTCCAGGACAGGCCAACCTTTGCTGGCTTTTCCCCCATGCTCTCCTTTCTTTGCACTCTTACAAAGTCCTTTTCAGCCAGGTCTTCAGTTTCCCTCACACCGTGAACCACGGACCAGGTTTCTCCTAGGTTTGGAACAAGTTCTGCAGTATTGGAGTCAACATTGTTTCTGCAGTATAGTTTCTGGGAAAGGTATTGGTTATTGTACATTAATTTCCACTTAACCTCGAGATCCTCAAAAAAGCTATATAAAATGTTGTGCCTGCAAAGACAGGAGAAGCGTATTTATTGGGGCTGAGGATTAACAGGTGATATATATGCATTGCTTCTCAGTTAAAGTTTAAAAAGAATGTGATACCTAAACGTTCGGTACATAAATAGAGGCTCACTATGCATATGGAGAGTGGCTTGGGCATTAGCCATTTTCTTAATATACTTGAAGATCCAGAATTACAATCTCATAAAGCAATTAGGGTATTCTGATGAACCATCTTAAGGTATCCTTCCTGGGACCGACAGAACTTAGACAAGTCTGTTTTAGGTAGTAATCACTTAAGAGAAGAGGGTAAGATTTTTTTTAATCAAGTGCATTTATTCTCACTGAAGTTTAGATCAGGACTGATGACAAGACTAATTACTATTCTTTATATGTCTGACATTTAAAAGTCTAAGTGTTTTTCTTATAAAAGGTTCTGAAATAGAAACACCTATTATGTTTTGTTGTGTAAAATGTAACATGCAGTTGAAACTTGCTGTTCCTTCCAGTTATCTAGACATCAGTAACCCAGGAGTATAACATTTATTTAATAGTTAAATAGTTCCCTCTCACAGTAACACCCACAGGGAGAACGTTCCAGGAGATTAAATCATTACGTGAATCCTGTCACATCAGCTTTGTGGGAGCGGGGATCTCGTACCTTGTGGAAAAAGACAATGAGGCCACATCAGAAGAGCTGATGGGACCCCAAGGGGCCTGAAGGAGACCTTGGTGCCCTGCGTCCTCTCTGGAAGCTGGCTGTCTAGCAACCGTTTCTTGGCTTCAGGGTGTGAGTTTATGTAGGTAGACTGCTTGTCCCCTAGATAACTTGCAAGCGTTTGGGGGTTTAAATTTGTTGTTTTTTGGGGGTTTTTTTTAAAGAAAGGAATCTTTCTCGGGCCACAGTGTTTTATTTTTTCAACCGACTGGCTTCTTTATAAGTGCCTGGAAAAAAACAGATTCGTCAAAGAGCTATTGATTCAGTTTAGCCAGAGCAGTAGCTTTCAAAATGCGAGGAAGGGGAGAGATCAAGCACAAGATGTATGTGGGGGTCAGTGGGAACATGAGAAACCTCAGAAAAAGTCCATCTAGCCTTTTTATCTCTTTTTCAAAGAGGTAAGTAGATGAGAGAGGAGTGGGACTAGACCCAGTTTTGCCAGAGGTTTGGGAACAATGAGTTTTTGTTGAAAGAGACAGGTACAAATTCTTACAGTCAAGGATCCTAGGTGTGGAGTGTAGGGGCAGATGCTTGGGAAAGCAAGGGAACGGGAGCACGCAAAGGAAAGGAGGCAGGGGAGCAGGGCACAAGGTAAAAGAGAAGGTGTGAGCGCAAAATAATACACAAAGGGATGATTCGGTATAAAAAGCTTGAGATGTCAGGAATCTCACCTTGTGCTGCTTTCTTGAGAAAGCTTGTTTCCAAACAGCCCTTTCACATCTGTAGTCTACTCAAAACTGAGTGAAAATTACAGAAACTCCATCTGCTGTTGTTATGAAAAAAGGTTAAAGATGCTCGAGAGTCTTAGTTCCTCACAAATTCCAGAAACTTTCTTCTGCAGCCTTTAGAATCAGCGAGGTTTTACTTCAGTTCCAGTAAAGCTGTCTTAAAAGCTGACCTTTTACTTCTTAGAAACATATTTTCTTTTATTACCTTTTCATGTCAATTTTTAAAGGAAACTTGTCCTTTCCAGGACTCTATTTAGATTTCTCTGTGACTTTTTAGTATTAACGAATTTGTTTTTAAAAGCAATGTTATTGTTAAAATAGCACTCATCCTTTTTTCTGCATTAGATTCATAGTGCATGTGAACCTGGCTATTCAAATAAATACTTTAATTTGCTGAAGACAGGACTGCGCCTAAGTATTAAGTAGTCACTTGTGTCAAGGCTGAACTCTATAGTGTTTATATTTCCTGCATGTTGGGGATGAAAAAGAAAATTTTCTCGTCTTAGGTGCAAGAAACGTTCCTGTGTTAAACCAAAAGTTGTTACTGACCTAGGGTAAAAAAAAATAAAAAATTCCCAGTCCAAAATAAAATTACAAAATAAACGTACTTTAAAAAAAAAAAAAAAAAAAATCTCCTTTCCAGAATTGTTTTGTGATGTGCTCAGTGGGAAACAGTACGGTTTCCTCAGCTAAAATAAGGGTGTCCCCGAGTTCCTCCCGGAAACACACTGGATCAGGGATCCTTCCCAGTGGAGAAAGGCAAACTCTGCCCGAACACCGACGTTCCCGTTCTCTGTCGGCAAAGCGCTGCCACCGCCCACGTCTCCGGGTGTCACAACCCCTAAAAATGGACACCGGTGGGGTTGGCGGGTGGGTCGTGCTCGCTGCCGCCTGGCCAGCCCCCCCAGAAGCTTCTGCAGCCCGAGGTGGGCGAAGGGACGCGGGCCTGGGTGGGGGTAAGGGCAGTCAGAAGGAGGCACTGCAGCTTCGGGTGGCCTTCGGTGCCTCTGCCAGCCCACCCCCGCGGGCGACGCCAGCCTCGCGTGGACCGGCGGGGCGAGGCCAGCCTGGCGAGGCCGGCCACGGCCCCCTTCCCCTCGGGGACCCCCGGCAGCCGTGCCGACCGCAGGCCGCTCGCCGGCGGCTGCTGCTGCGAAGCGTCCCCCGGGCGAGCGGCGCGGCGAGCTCTGCCGGGCGGGGCGGCGCTGCGCGGGCGGGGGAGGCGAGGCGAGGCGCGGCGCGGCGCGGCGCGGATAAGGCCGCCGTCAGCCGGGGCCGGCGGACGGAAACGCCGGGACTTCCTTCGGGGTGGGAGGCCGGCCCTCGGGGCGGCGCGCTCCCCGCGGGCGAGCCGCGGTGAGGCGGCCCCGCGCACCCCGGGGCGGGCGGCGGCGATGCGGGCCGCCTGGGTGCTGCTGGCGGCGTTGGCAGCCCTGTCCGCCTACTACGTGTACCTGCCGCTGCCCGGCACCGTGTCGGACCCCTGGAAGCTGATGCTGCTGGATGCCACCTTCAGGGCAGTGCAGCAGACGGTAAGGCGGCGGCCCGGCCCCGCCGGCGTTACGCTCCCGGTGCCGGTCCCGGCTCCGGAGAGGCGAACAGACCGCCCCGGCCCGGGCCCGGTCCCCATCCGGAGAGCCGAGCCGCAGGGCAGCCTTTTGTAGTTAGAGCCGAGGTGGGGGAGTCGCCAGCATCACCGATATCCGCAGCGGGTTAGAGCCGGGGCCCGTCTCCGCTGTACCGGCTCCGTTACCGCACCCGGGAGGGGAGGATGGAATTGGGTTGGGGTGTAGTGCTCTGCCCGCCCAGGTGAAAGCAGCAGGCGGCCCCGGGCTGCTCGTGGTTTCGTCCCGATTAGTGGTAAATCAAGCGTGCGCGGTGTAGTAAAGCTGGCATCCAGTCTCGTCTTCTGGGTTTCGCGGTGCGGATCTTGCTGGATGTGGTTTAGTCTGGTTTCCAACTTGCAGGCTTTTGGTGGGGAAAAAAACAAAAAAAAGAACTCATTCCGATACATTAAGTATTCCTCAGGGAAGGAAGACGTAGGGAAGCACTCTCAAATACTAAACTGCCTTGATTCGGAATTGTATTACTAAACAAAACTCTCTGAATGCTTGATTTTGTCACGAGACACACGTGACAGTTATGTCACTTCATGATGTCTCCCTCATTTTCTGCCAGTGCTTATGCTGACATGAAACAGATCAAAGACCACAAACTTTCTGGTAACGGCTTTAGCTGTGAACTTTATCTTCTTCTAGGATGATCTGATCTTTTACAAGGACTGATCGGTCATGGTCAGGCCTGATGTAAGGTGCTATTTATGTGCAAGTTTGTTGGTTTGGGGGTTTTTTGTTGCCTTTTTTTTTTTTTTTTTTTTAATTTCCTAGCAGCATTTCAGTTTGGTTGGTTCTGAAATATACATAAACTTGTACTTGTGAGTGGATGAGAGCATCAGCATATTCAAAAAGGGATTAAATGAATTAATGGACAGAGGGCCCGTAAATGGATACCAAGAGGAGTAGATGGGAATGTACCTTCTACGTTCCTAATGCAATAATTGCAGACGCTGGGAAGCATGAGGAAAGTGGACCACACAGTGTCCAGACTTGTGGATTCTGCCTGAATAGCTTCTCTGGTTGCCGCTGTTGGAGATGGAGTCTGGGAGTAGATAGACCACTCATCTGAGCCACTGGGGCATCTTCTCATGGTCCAAACGTATTGCTGAATCAAAGTGCATCTCTAGGATGAAAGGATAAAACCTGTTGGCTGGTATAGGATAAAACCTGTTTGCTTGCATACCCTCCCATATGTCTGCTATGAAAATTACGCAGACGTGGCCTACAATAGCTTCATTCTTCAGTAAAATCTATGGCTTGATGTTCACTTGCTCCGTGTTGTTAACTCAAGTAACTGAACAGCAAGCGCTCAGCTTGACCAAATTCATTGGTAAGCACGGACAGAAGGGCCATGATGCCCCCAAAGCATGCTGCCTGCAAAACACATCATAACAGTTCAGCCAGGAACGCGTGAATCAAGGCCATAACCTCTCGCTGAAGGAGACCTATCTTTAGAAAATCATATGACTGTGGCTATATATATGTATATTGCTATTGGCTTATGTACACGTTCAGTTTGTTGATGTGGTATGTTGGGCACAGTCAGATGAATTCTGGTGCCTCTAGCTTGGAGGCTGAAGGATATCTCTTTTGGGATATTCTAGAGGTCATAATCCCAAGAGGAGTTGGCAGGACAGAGCCTGCCTCGGTAGCAGCTAGAGTAAACTGGCAGGCAGGGCTGAGCTGCCCACATCTGTCCCTGCTCTCTGGGGTGGGGAAGTCTCTGTTGGGGAGAAGTGGTAATTTCTTAGTTGTTTACATCTCTGGCCTTAGAAATACAAACATCTATAGTGAGAAAAATGACTAAACAAGTAACAGTTCCTGTAAAGTAGCTTACAAACCAAACGAAGGAACAAGCAAGTCTTACACAGAAGCATAAAAGAAGTGAGGCATTAGAGGTGCCCTGAATCACACAACAGGTAAGCCTTGGGACATTTGGCATTCGTTTCCAGAGAGAAAGAGAAGGTGCTTTCCAAGTGTTCAGAAGTCTTTCCAACACTAAGAGACAGCACAATGTCAGGAATAAATGACTGTCATTAAGAAGGAACTGTGTGAACTGAAGCTAGGATTGTAAAAGTTAAGCTTGAGTATTTACTTTGTTAGACAGCTTTTGCGTGTGTATATAAAATAAAAGTGTATGTCCTTTTGTACAGCTCAGCTTCCCCTTTCTTCCTCTACTGGCTATTGCAAGACAAAATAGTTGTAACATTTCTCTGAGTGTGACCATTGAACTTTCACCCACTTCTGAATGTATTTTCAGCTTGCTATTTATTACTTTGCTTTGTAGTTTTGACAGCAGACAGAAGTACACTTCTGATTTTAAAATCACCAAAATATACTGCAATCCTTTTTCGAAGAGCATGAAACAAACTTCATGTGCTTCAAATACAATTGATTGGCTTTTGCTTGTTTTGAAATAGATTTGTGAAGACTGACAATTAAGCATGACAATTTCTTGTTAGGGATAATGTGTTTGTTTTCTCAATGCATTAATAATCACTACCAATAAAACATAATAAGGCTGTCACTGGCTTTCAGGGTACAAATGATAAGGTTTTGCATTTCCGTGTGGAGTATTGTCCCAGTCAGCTACAATTTTTTTTTTTTTTTTTTTTTTTTTTTTTTACAAGCTTGGGACTGACTCAGTGTCCTGGCTTAGCTTGAGAAACTTCAACAAACATTCAAGTATAATCATGTGGTTAAAAAAATGCCTAATGCTCATAGGACAGTTTCTGTAAGTAGGTTTCAAAACATACTACAGAATGGGACCGATAATGTTACCTTAGTCTTAATTTGGGGGGAACAGAGATAGGAAGAGATGGAGTACCTTATCTGAGGTCACAAAAATTCCAGTAGCAGAGCTGGAAATTGCACTGGGTTTGCAGAGCCTTGTTCCTGCACCCTCTTTAATGACCTGTGCTGCTGCAGAATGAAAACAGAGAAACTTAGACTTTAATGATATTAATGAATTGAGGTAAAAGTGCTTAACTGGCAATGAGAGTAATTTGCCCCTCTCACCTGTCTCAAAATGGGACATGGTAACATTTTTACAGATAACCATGATGTAACAAAATTTTAGATCAGAATTGAAAAACTATGTACATAACTATGTATACGGTACATCAGAACTCTGCTTCGCTGAAGTTTCGACAACCACATAAAAGTAATTATGGAATTGAGCCATAGATTAAACCATAAGTATTGTTTTACTTGGTGTCTGTCAGGAAGTGTCTAAAGCAACATTTAATAATTCTGCTGTTTCAATTGCAGGATTGATACAGTTGTTTTTCACTTCTTCCCCTATTCACTCTCCCTTATGGACTAAAGAGAGCAGCATATGTTTATTTAATAAGCCCTTTGAAATAAGTTATTTCTGAACACCACCCTCAAGATACTTGCTATTCTGGTGCATGGCAAGGAAGAAAGGATTTTTTTGGAATGGGGACAGCTGTTAGCAAAGGTTCGGAAGGACAAATGGGTTGGCATAGAGGCCATCAGATCGATGTATATGGAAGAAGGTAGGCAGCTGTACAGGGGAGAAAACTATCCCCATAGTTGTCCTCATCAGCCAAGCAATTCCATCATGCTTCTCTGCCGCTTACTTGCTTTTGGAATAAAATCTAGGGCATGGGACATCAACGTTCAGGATTAGAGAAAACAGTAATTAGTTCTTTCTAACACTTTAATATCTATCTACCCATTTATTTCAGAATATGTAACTTCTGGACAGTTGTAAATCATAGCTGTAGCCAGCCAAGTAAGTTGTTGATGTTTTTGCATGCAAGAACACAGTCTTGGAATTGGTTTACAGTAAACCAAGTTGTTAGTTGCGGCAGGTAGGTCTCACAGCAGTGGCACCTGAGCAGAAACTGAACCACACTGGCAGTCCTAGTTGCAGTAACAGATAACTTTTCTCCCTATCTAGTGTAAAAGCAGAGCATCATGGGTGAATAGGTATATGCACAAAACCTTACACTAAAATGTAATCTAGTTTCTGCTTCTAATTAATAAACTGTAAAAGAGTCATCTTGGTTTCTTTTCAGTTCTAAAGGAAATTCATAAAACTGAGAGCACTTGTCTTTGAAGACTGTCTAACAGCATTAAAAATACGTATTCTTTACTGGGCAATAATGCACCTGCATTAAGAAATGGTTCTGTAAAATAAAAGAAAATAGACATTCACCTTTAAACAGGATAAACTGCCTGAAATGCAGTATGTTCTGCGCACAGCTAAATGGGGAAATGATCCTGTTTATTTTCTACTAATCTCTGTTATTGACTACGGACGTTGTAGTTGGCATTTTGGACTCTAATGTCATAGAAATGTGTTTTGCAAAGTGATGCCAGAATGGAGGATAGTATCTGCATCTTTTGAGGTAGGAAGTTTAGTCTTAGACAGTTCAGTTGCCTGGTTCCAGCATCATTACTCATTTGAGTCATGAGTGAGATTTGGCTCAGTCCCGAGTAGTGCTGTATGAAAAAAGAGCCTTAGTTGTTTGCTTAATTCCTGATCCTGCTGAGGCCTGAAAGGTCACGGCGGGACCTTGGGTCTGACCAGCTGCAAAGGCAGTAGAGGAAGCAGCTGATAGATTCGGCTTGGCTTCAGAGGCACGCTGCCTTTGTGCGCTCTCTGAGTGCGACCTGTTGCAATAATTTCATGGCTAAAGGTCAGAGACACGAAGCCGGACAGTGTCAGCTATGGAAGTCATATGAGGACAAAGAATCCCAATGTGCTGGGTACTGTTAGAGGTTAATAGATATTAGCAATAGAAAAACTTTTGGGGGATTTTTTTTTTTTTTTGTAATACAGAACACATGACTAATATGGAGTACAGGTCCATGAGAGAGGTAAGCATAACAGCAGGGAGCGTTTGGGATTCTTCATGAAACCACCAGCTGAGGAGCAAACAGAAGAATCCTAATAGTTTAGGGACAGGTATCAGTGATTAAAGGTGAAGTAATGGTGCCTCTCTAGAGCAGTACTTTGTTCATTCTGTCTGCCTTTTACCACAACCCTGACTCCATTTTTCATTTATTGAGAACTTTCTCCCACATCAATTAAATCTTTCAAGATCTGGTACCCCTCACCAAAGAATTTACCAGAAGGAAAGTGGCAGTCTTGAACAGTTTAGTCTCTAGGGGGTCCCTGGGTTGTCCCTACCTGAAAACCCCTGTTATGGGGGTGTCCTGGTGAAAGAGAAGGAGATTGTGGCTGTAGCAGTTGCTTTGCCTGACTTGGAGAGCTGGGGAGCGTTATGGTGCGAGTGTAAATCACAGCGCTGCCGAGGCAGCCATGGGTCACGGGGAGCCAACGGCCCCAAAATGAAAAGCTGCAATCAGAAAAGAGCAATGGGTTGCCAGTAGGGCTCTGTAAGGTGTCCACAGTGGTTACTTGCTGAATTGGCTCAAACGCCAGCAAAATACTCACGTTTGCCTCGCTAGCCTGTCTAACCCTCCTCTCCTGGGCTCCTCCTGCTCATCCAGCTCTGCCTCGTGTCCCAGCAGCTGAGCTCTGTCGGTGTGTGTCAGCCCATTACTCGGTCCAGCCCATAGTGCCATGAAGTTCACCAGCCACGTTTCCCCAGAGTTACCTGTTCAGAAAATAAAAGTGTGTGTTCAGACGGATGCATAAAGCCAGTCATTGCATGGGAAAACTTGCAGCTGTGACCCAGACTGAGTGATGTGCCGTGCCTGTGGCTGGCACTGCAGTTCTGGGCTAATTGCCCACGGGGCTCTCATCTTTATACTAGCTTTTCTTTCTGTGAGCTTGTCTTTACTTTTTTTTCTGTAGTCTCTTAATTTCCCCCTTGTCCTTTTGCTTTCTCCTCCTTTTCACTAGGTTTTATTATTACAGCACTGTCTTGTCTCCCTTTTCACCAGACAACATTGCTGTTTCTCTCTTCTCTTCCCCATGCATGTACACACACACAGGTGTAGTTCCCAAATATATTTAAGTGCTATATTTGATAGCCTGCAACAGTCCTGCATGTTGTCACAGGAAGGGTGGTAATTTAAATCACACATACCAGCAAAGATCAAACCAATTATTGCTCACATGACATGACCGGATACAGTTTTATAATGGATTTAAGGCAATCCAACTGTGGACTTCTGCCAAAAGGGCTGGTCCCATCCTTTTCCCCACTCCCTCTTTCCTCCCTTGGGTTATCGGTAAGATGGTGACCTGGCTGAAGTTTAGTGTTGTTTCGCTGTTTTTGCTGGGTTCATGTTGAGCTGGCGCAGCAAGGTCATGCTCTGAGGCTTCGCGTTTGTCAGTGCCAACACAAGAAAGGTGCCAGGGAAGCACAGCCAAGAGGATGGGCAGGTCTGCCCTTTGTGTGGCAACATAGTCCTAGAAGACAGTTAGCCAACCATTAAACCCATCATCTTCTGCCAGTAGTTCTATTACAGAGTGATAAGATATATCTATTTTAAATACTTATTTATAGAGAAAAAATATATAGGAATTTTATTTGTAAGAACTTTGGACAAGACTAGCTCTTTGCCAGCAAAAAGTGCAATCCTGATGCCTTATGAATGACAACCAAATAGGCTGATTAGATAGATATACTTAGAAAGAATCTGTCTGATAAGTGCTTGGCAAAAAAACTGTCTATGCCTAACAAAAAAAAAAATGTGGACTGTTGCTTTTGTGCCCTGATGTACAAAGCCTCTCTTCCAGGTTTTTGGATTCTTGGAAAGAGTGGTCTATTATAGGGGAAAAAAAAAAGGCATGGAAGTGTGTAATTGAACCGCAGAGCACTGTGGCCACCTGCAGGTTAAGAACAGGGCAAAACACTTCTCAGTAAACAACACTAACTAGCCTTGAAAATGAAACATTTCTGATTCCAGGGAACACGTGGTAATCTCGCCTACAAAGAATGTGAACTAAAGTGGGAGAAAAATAAAATGGGACGTGTACTGCAGCACAGTCAGGTCAGGCTAAAAAAAAAAAAAAAAAAAAAAAAAAAATCTACAGAAACGTTGTTATCCCTGGCAGTATTTCTAAAATTGCTTCCCAGTGGTTACCTTCCCTGGGAACCTCCATGGGGCACTGGGAGGATCAGATCTTTAGCTGGTTACATCGATGGCAGCCCAACAAATTGTATGCCAAGTTATTAACAGATGTATTGCTCTTCTGATTTCAAACTCAAACTGGGTTTTCCTATGGGAATTTTTAAGTAACGGTGGGGAAAAAGCATGATCTGAAATTCAGAGATACAAACAGCCATGTGAATTCAGCATTTCTTCCTGCTGGGTGGATACTTTGTGTTTCTTCTCCCAGAGAAAAGCCTTGCAGTATAAAGAAATTATATTCCATCCAAGAAGCAGCAAAAGTTTTAAAATTTGGATTCCCACCAAACTATCTCAGCAGGGTGACATTACCACAAGCTAAAGCAAGAAAAGAAAGTAGTTTTTGTAAATTCTTGTTTTGGAAGTGGATTCTTCTCCCCGCTCGCATAGCAGCCCATTGTATTTGGCGTAGATTTTGGGGGGGGAAATACCAAAGCTTTTCTCTTTTCTACAGCAATCTGCAGTGGAAGTGGGGCTATGCAGGGTCTCTTCTATACAGCACCTGACTGAAAGCCAGTATTTCTTTTTTTTTTTTTTTACATTCAAACTAACGGTGACAGATTAAGAAGTTACATGGAAGGAGCTGGGGCTGTAGACCTCTCAGGAGACAGATCTTCTTTGGCATGGATGCTGCTGAATGCTTCAAAATTTGCTTTTCCTCTGGAGGTGTGTGTTTGCTTCCGTTAGCCCTTCCTTTGCCATGAGCAGGCGCTCCTGACAGAGAAGCTGAAACCTGGCGCTGAAAGTGGCTGTGAAAACGGTACTGCAGAAGTACCATTAAGAAACCCAAGTCAAGAAAATGAAATAGGTGTCCTTGTGAACAGATAATAGAAACCAGGAAGACATTCTGAAACTCTTATTTGCAAAATCCTGTCTGTCACGAGGAACCGGACTTGGCTTCCACTTAGTTTTTGTACAGGTTAAACTATGGCAACTATCCGTTCTTCACAACATGAATGCAGTTAGACTGGTACCTGGGTGACCCCGCTCGCTCTCAGGTGTCAGCATGTTTAATTTGTACTAGCAGGTTTGCACTGCAGTAGTGGCACTAGCAGAATTAAAACAGTAAAGCAGTTGTGTGTAGACAAGCCCCATGGCACCTAACAGTACACCTTTTATTCCAAGTATTTGGTACCTGTAGGAAAAATAACAGGTCACAGCTGACAGTTTTCCTTATGGTAGTGGTCCTACAGGTGTACATTAGGTATATGTATTAATTTTACCTCCCAACTCCATTGCCTTGACTGAGAAAGTTTTACAAAAGGCTTAGCTGATTATCCAATTTCTAGCCTTCATCACTAGGATAGAGATAACCTTTGCAATAGGGGAAACCCCCCCCACTACTTTTTCTTTTTAATGGCCAGTCTGGACATCGTAGTCCCTGCGGTCCTTTGGCTCACCCTTTGCCATCCCTTCTGCACCATCTAGGGAATGGGAACAAGTACGCGCTACAAATAGTGTGCAGATCATATATGGGGAGCAGGTCGTGACCATTTAGGCTGGATGAGTGCCTTGGATCCCAGCACCATCTGCTGAGAGAAACAGGTTTTTAATCTATTCAGGGCAAAGTTTAAAAAACATGAAAATAAAAATCCTGGATAGCCAACAGGGATAAAATCTCTCTCTCCTTCTACCAATAAGGGCACAGAAAGCTCAGATCATTCTTCATTTTCTTAGTGTTTTACCCCCACAAAAAAAGTAACACGCTTTAGTCTCTGGGGTTGGGGAAAAAAAAAATCACTGACCTGGCATGGTTCTTGGATAGTGTTTCAGATCCCTCCGAACTCAGCAGGTAAACACAGGACAAGCCAATAAACAACCATTATGTTCCTTTAAGACCATTCCTGTTTTCAAATTTCTTTGCAATCCTTGAGAACTTTCTCAATTTCGAAGTGGAAAGACTTATGCTTTGGGGTAGAACAAGAGAAAGACTTTGCATTTTTGATACCTTACTACCACAGACATTTTGCCTGTGTAGTGTTGCCCTCTGCGGGCACCGGTCTGAGGACCTTCCCCAAGTCCCATAGTGGAGCGTGCTGGTGAGGTTCATCTCCTTTCGGAGGTGGCTTTCAAAGGCAAGGATCAGAGTGCTCATTCACGGTTGTCTTGATCCACGTAGTGCTCGTGGTTTGATTTATTTTGACAACAAAGACTCTTTTATGGACAGGGTTTTGTTTCAATGCAGCTTTAAAAGCATTAGAGGTCTTTGATAATCATTCATTTTCGGGCGAATATTCTAAGAATCTGTATTTGTTTTCATACAGGACCTGCCTTTGAAGACAGTTGCATTAAACATCAATGCAGTATCGTATGATGCGCTCTGAAGTAACACAAATAATTTTTTTCTTCTTTTTTTTTTTTTCTCTCCTAGTGTCACCTGATTCACTATCTAAGACTCAGCCATCACTTGATAGTTCTGAATTATTTGATATGTACCTTTGACAAGTTGAAGTCTGTCTCCTCCGAAGACATTAACATCACGGATGCTGTTTTTGACGGGGTGGAAGTCAGAGTGTTTGAACCTCCTGCAAAGCGAGATGAAAGGCTCAAGCGCAGCGTTGTTTACATCCACGGAGGGGGCTGGGCCCTGGCAAGTGCAAGTATGTGTCTGCCAGTAATTAAATAGGATTCTGGTCTGGTTTTCTCCTAGCAGGAGAAGCCAAAAGCCGTTTTGCCTGCCAGGGATGACAATTCTGCTAAGACGTACCTGAATTCAGTAGAAACTGTCTCCGCTCTGGTAGATCGGCTCTAAGGAGGGAGGGGGAAAAATACTGTGAACACACAGCAAAAATGCATATCTTATCTGCACATGAGCTGTAAAAGGATCAAAAGGCTAATCTTGTTACATCCTGAGAGGACAAAACAGCTTACTGTTTAAATTCCTGGGATGCCTGGATGGGCTTTTTGGGCCAGCCCCCGTTTTCTGTGGTCATGTGCAAAAGTGGATCCTTGGTGGTGGGGATCCAGTGACAAAGTGTAAGGGGTTTGCCCCATTTTCACACAGTAATTAGCAGAAGACTGAGCTGAACAACACTGCATGTAACAGCATTGCTAGTCTTTGGCTCTTAATTAACACATACTTGGGAATACATGCTGCTGATTGCAGACAACAGGTGGTGTGATGAAGGAAATGGGTAGAGGCGAGTTACCGTCCAGTGGTCTGGTCCCCTCCCTTGGGGGACCACTGCCACCACTAGCAGAAATTACCTTGAAAATTAATGCTGTTTACTCCAATTAACTTGGAAGCCACAAACAGGATCAGAGAAAGTAAGGTGTAGCTATAGACGACAATAAGCTAACTACTGATCTTTCCACGTTGTACAGGTGGAGGAAAGCCTTGGGAGGAGAAAGGGCGTGCAGTTCTCATGGCTGCTCCGAGATCCAGACCCGATAGCAGTTTTCCCTCTTTTCCTTCCCCATTGCTCCTGTGACATCATGAAGTCCATACAGCCCTGATGCATTCAGTGGCTTCATCTATAGAAAAAGAGCATTAAGGGGGTTTTCCGAAATGTTCCAAAACAAAGACTATATTGATTGCATTTGGACTATGCACGTATAAGTCACTTAGACCATGATTTAAGTGAGATTTAGGTTCCTAAATAGCTTTAAAATCTGTCCTTCATGTGCCTTTGGAAATCCCAGTCTCTTTGTCCTGCAATCCTTACAGCAGTTGAAAATTTTGCTCCTTTTTCTACAGACGAATTGTGCTTTGAGCTGGGTTTTCTTAGGCCTGTCTAAGGGATGTTTGTTAGCGTCCTGCCCACGTCATTTGTTCTGTAACAGTTTGCGTATGACTCTTGTTGTGCAAAAAGTTTATACTAAATTACTGCGTTTTGTCTGGATGACTGTAATTCAGCTATGTCAGATGCTATCCTCGAGTCCAAGATGCAGAAGTTAACGGCACAAATGTTACAGCTAAATATTAAATTCTAAAACTAGATACTTTGGAAATCGCTTGGAGTCTTAATATATTTTATAGTACTGGAAACCAACAATTAAGTAACTGGAAGGGAATAAAATTAAAGAAAATCAGTCCATTGATAAACAGGATAGCTGTGATTAATCCTCCCTTAAATGAGTAGTTCAGTTGACGTTAGTAGGGCAACTCATTTGAATCTGAGCGATACATGCTATAACAAAATGAACAACAAGCAGTGACTCATACAGTGATAACTGTCTCTGGATGCTAATGTCCTCAAGCCACTGGGTACCTTAAATTTTGCCCAACTGAGAGAATTGTGATAGGTGGATGAAATGACATGCCCCAAGTCACCAAGAAACAGACAAGAAAGAAAGCATTAGACTGCAGGACTTCTCAAGGCGTGAATTTTGTTCCTTCTGCTAGAATATGTATTTGGCACTCTATCTATTGCAAGCTGATCTCATTTACTTCGCTTATATTTGCATCATATGTTTGTATTTTCTAAGAAAGCTTACGTATGCCTTTGTGAATGTTGACATAAATGGATTCTTACGTCCCTAACACCGTGTCCTTTCGTTCCAGGAACAAGCCTTTATAACAATCTCTGCAGAATCATGGCTGAATCTCTCAATGCTGTAGTTGTCTCAGTTGAGTGAGTAATCTAAAACTGATAGAGTAATTTTAAGGTATTAGAAATACCTAACAGAGTTCTTCTAGCTGTTCCCTTGTTACTGGCTTGTGTATAAGGCTTTAACTTGGACAATAACTCTCTTTATTTTTACCCCTTGATCTGATATTTTTACCCTTTTAAAATTACAATAAATTGGAATGGTATCAAAAATTCATTTGGGTTTCTAATTATTTTAGAGGTCATTTTAGAAGGCAGAAATGTGGGAAAAGAGAGTAGCACTTAATTCAGTTGGACGAATACTAAAATGCAAATTTTAGTGCTTCTTGCAATTGTATCTACGTGTAAGCAGTGCAGCTAAAGCCTGAGATTACTCAAGGGCCAAGTTATGATTCAGTAAATACTTGTGAACTTTAAAAACAGTCAAACAAAAAACCCAAACGCATTTGGACATGATATATACCTGAAGGAAGGCTGAACCACATCACTATGCCTCCTCACGTAGTAAGAGGGACTTTCTCATCCTCAGTGGCCACTCCTACTGCTGCAAGGTATATTTTTATATCTATCTATATATTTTAAAAAATTATATATGTAATATTAAAATAAATATATTAACCCCCCCAAAGTCTGTCTGTAAACCACAGCTTCTAAGTTATATTGAGCAAGGGTCAAATTATCAAATCGTTTTATCCCTGCTCATTAAGCAGAATACACTGTGGAGTCTGGCAGCGTTCTGCTGCTCTCTCAATCTCCCACTGTTCCAGTCATCTCATTTAAGCCTTGTACTCCACTCAAGAGCAGAGGACTGCCAGGGTGCCAGACAACAGAGGAACAGGGCTGCTTTTTTAACCCGCTGAACAATTCAAGGTAAACAAACCTCTCAACTAGATGACTCCAACTTGATTGGTACTTTTCTCATCCTTATTGTCAATATTTTCTTTTGCAAACCCAATTACTTGATGCAAGTACTCAAGTTTCCCACCTGCAGTTGATTACATACCAAGCTCTGTGATCTAATTGCAACTTAATTATATGGAGTTGATGTTACTTATTCAATCCTCAAAGTGTACTTTAAAGGGTAGCACTTTTTTTTTCACTACGTTGTTGTTTATTAGCAGAAACAATGAAAAGTAAAAAGGCAGCTGTTGGTTATTCTAGGCGAGCAGCTATCATAGGATTGAAAAGTTCCTTATTATTCCTCTTCTGATTTATGGTGGTATAATTCCGCCTATTTCTCTGAGTTATTGTTTACCTCTTCTCCTTAGCCATTATATCTTTCAGTCAAGGTGTTTGTACTCAACTAGTGAAGACTGATTAGATTTCTCATTGGTTTAATTGCACGTCTCGCTTTCATGATATATGCGCAGTCTGTTATCCAGTTTTGCAAGGAGTTCCCAAAGGACTCTTTCATATTCCTTTGCAGTTGATGCAATATATAGAGTGCTTTCTGAAAGTAGGTCAAGGTGGATTTTGAAACACTTTTTGTGTAAACCTAAGTTTAAAATTTATTCTGCATATGAAACTTTTTTTAGCTTAGATTGTGAAGAAAATGTTTTGAATCGGAAAACTGGATTTTGTTTTGCTCATTTCGCTTGGCTCTACTGAGAATATGTAAAATCTGTTGATTGAAAAGCTACAAACAGAAGACATGCTTTGTACCATAAGGCCTAGTAACAACTCTTAGATTACGAATTATTCAGTAAATACGAACAGACTTCTCCTGCACTGTTATTTAGAAACTGAGAAAACCTCATGGATGGGACTCAGCTGCTGACTATTTCTGGGCAGATCGTTTGCTCTCTGTGCCTCAGTTTCTCCACCTGTGCAATGGGTATATTCCTGCTCTGCTCTTTGATGAAGGAGAGGATTTACTGAATCTGTGCATTGGAGCAAATTGGTATTCACTTCTTGGCTATTGTTCATTTCATGGCATGGAGGTATAGCAAGGTTCATTCTCTCCTGAGCATAGGTAAAAATTTGGGAAACAGAACTCCTTAGGTGTTTGGCTCTGTGGAATCTGTTAGGCGTATATGACTTACTGTCCCTCATACTAGTTAAGGTGGGGATTTGGGTCAACACCAGCCTGATTGTCATGACTCCCTTGCCAAGGGTGTTTTAAATATTCATTAATTTTTATAATGTATGATTAAATCCTCTATTGGGAAATCCTAGGAAAGTGCTGCACAATTTTATACTATCTTGGTATTATTCATATCTAGTAGGTTCGTATTAATCTTTCAAAATTAGAGCATTAATTATAAGCTTAAGTCTTACATAAGTATTACACACCTCCTATTTTTCCCATAATATTTATCCTAATGAAATAGTTATTTGCCATTAAGAAAATACCTGATATCACCTATTAATCCTGAAAGAGAGGTGCATTGACGGTAATAATTGTCTCTCATGTCTTTTCTTCGTAGATACAGGCTGGTACCAGAGGTGTGCTTCCCTGAGCAATTCCATGATGCTCTCCGTGCTACTAAGCATTTTTTGCAGCCTGATGTCTTAGCTGAGTATTCAGTTGACCCAAGTCGAATTGCAATTTCTGGCGATAGTGCAGGAGGAAATTTGGCAGCTGCTGTGTGTCAGCAGGTAACATCCAGCGTCTGTTATGTATTATGTTACGACAAACCCTAATTCAGTGATGCATATAGGCTGACAGACTCTTTGTGCTTCATCATCACAAGGTGATGTGCCAACCCTAAAGACAGAATGGTGGGAAGCCAGCATCTAGTTGCTTTACAGAAGAAAAATGAGTCAATCGGAGTATGAATCACATAGCTTGCAATGTCTTACTACAGTTACGAGTTGTTATGGGCCAGATTTTAAGAGCAAGTAGCTAAATGACTTTTTTTACCCCTTTTGTTGGTGAATTCTTTATTTTTCTAAGTAGGTAACTAGCTACATGTGTAATTTATCAATTTAGCTCCCTGTTTTTAGATGCTTGTCTCTGAAAATATGTTTTTATTTCTTTCAGATACAAATGAAGGACAAAAAAAATACAGTAAAGGAAGCTTAATTCTTCTGTTAAATTGTCTTCCTGTAGCATTTCGCAATTTTAAGGAAATTTCTTTTGTGTATCTGCAGTTTAAATGTAATCTGAATTTAATCTAGCAAAGATTTTAAAGGCAGCCTGGGGCAAGTAATAATATTTTTCATGGTTGAGTGAAATATTATTATTAGCTTTTTCGGACTGCCATAACCATTGGTGATAAGAAAGCAGATACCGTGTCCAGACAACTAATTATCGTGACAACCTTGCAATATTGAATTAGGGTGACAAAATTAATAAGAGACAATTACACGAAAAGTTTCAATATTGAGGACTGATAAACATGATAGCACCATGTTTTGGAAAAAGCATTCCTAATTTGTTTTCCTGATGCATAATTCTTTTTAAACAAGATGAGATATGATAGAGAACCGTGTATCTTGTGTAGAAGATGAAGCAAAACAAGTGTTTGCTGATTCTTCCAGGAAAGGGATTAGGGGGCACCAAATGTATAATTGGTAGGCTCAAATCAAATGCAGATGGCAGTGTCAAGTCAAACAGAGAGGTGCTTCTGCACATGGTCAGCCTTTGCTAGAGAAAACTGTGGATGCCAACAATTTGTATGTGCTAAAAAAACAATCGGATAAATTCATGGAAGAAAAATCCATGAAAAGCTGTTAAAAGCAAGAATTGCTCCTTTGATTCAGGAAGTCCTTCAGTTGCCAATTCTTAAACTGGGCACTGTGTTACGGAAGTACCACTTTACACTTTGTTTTTTCTTCTTGCACCCTTCAATAAACTTCTGCCACTGCTTTCTGTTGGAGTCAGGATACTGGGTGTGCCTGAATGGCTATCCTTACAAGAGGAGAAAAAGATCAGGTTGCTAATATTTCAGACAAAAGAGCAACATTATCTGCATAAGAGCAGAATTCATCCTAAAAATTGTCAAATGAATGGTTGCTTGTATGAAGTTCTAGGTTGATATTGTAATGTTTATTTTCTTTATAATCCCAATTCTATCTTGTATTTTTCCCACAGCTTAGCAAAGATGAGCATTTGACCATCAGACCGAAACTACAGGCCTTAATTTATCCAGTCCTCCAGGCATTTGACTTCAATACACCTTCTTATCAGCAGAACATGAATATGCCCGTTCTGCCTCGTTATGTCATGATCAACTATTGGATAGATTATTTCAATGGTAATTACGACTTTGCTCACTCACTACTGATTAACAACCACACTGCTCTTGACGTTGGCCAAGCTCTCTCTTTCAGAGGACGTCTGAACTGGACATCTCTACTGCCTTCATCGTTCAAAAAGCACTACAAGCCTGTAATACAAACCACAGGCAAGGCTGAAATCATCCAGGAGATACCAGCGCTGCTTGACGTACGAGCAGTCCCGCTCCTTGCAGAAAATGAAACTCTGCAGCTGCAGCCAAAGACTTACATCCTGACCTGTGAGAATGACGTCCTGCGAGATGACGGGGTGATGTACGCCAAGCGCTTGGAGAACGCTGGCGTGGAAGTCACGCTTGATCACTTCGATGACTGCTTTCATGGCTGTATGATATTCACCATTTGGCCTACTGATTTCTCTGCAGGCATTCAGACCAGAAACAGCTATATAAAATGGCTGGATGAAAACCTCTGAAGAGAGAGTCTCTCTAGAAGACACAACGTGCTCAGCTCTGGTGTCTGTTCTTGCTAAAAAGCCAACAATGAAAAAGTGCACTTTTCCAAATTCTGACTTTATCCGTTCCGCTGCAGCTGCTGGGGGTTACAGACCACTAACTACAGCATTCACTAGCTCGATTGGCCTTGCCCAGCAAAGTATTTTGAGAAATACTTTTTCAAACTTTGATTTGTTTTCCCCTTCTTTCAGCTGGCAATTGCCAAACATAAACAAATGTTGAGCAGGGAGATCAGCATTCCTGTAGCATTCTTAACTGCCTGCAACTTTCCAAGCTTTGACTCTTGATTAGGTACAAAGGCCACAGTTTTCAAATGGTGTGAAGTAAAGGCAAACACCTACATCTATGTCTGAATATGTAAAAATGGGAGCTAATTTTCAACAGTGGTGAGCACCTGATGTCAAAGAAAGTGTGAACACTCTCTTCTTTGACAGCAGAGCCGTGCATTTGAATGTCAAGCATGGATATAGGTGTTGGCTTTTAGGCATATAGACAAATGGCTCGTTTGAATTTAAAAAAAAAAAAAGCTCTTCTAGGCAGTTAAGATGATGCTAGACAAGTCTCTTAGCCAAACATGTAATTCAGCTTTGGAATTTGGTCTTTGTTGCCTTTTAGTTATTTATATTTTATAAAAGCACAGGACTAATATATTTTCAATAAAAAGTATTACAGCATACATACAAATATCTAGGATAAAATATTATGTGTAGCAGCAGAATCCAGGTTGCTTATGTGAGTGAACTTCAAAGCTGACTACTAATTTGGCTACTGAATGTGACTTCATGTGTGTTTAAAGCCTCAGTTTTATGACCTCCTTACAGAAAATACTGAGCTTACTAAAAATAATCTGCTGTATGGTTTGCACTAATGTTTGTAATTAATAGTAGAAGTTTTTGTTCATTGACTTCTCTTCTGTGCTTGTAGTGTTGATTATATTTCATGCTTCCTGGAAGGAGTGAAGCAAGCAAACAGAAGTGGGCTCTAATCTATATGGAAGATTTAAATCTGAGCTTTGCAGCTAAACTTTGTCTTGTAGACTGACCCAAAACACTAGGTAAGATGATCCTGCTATTGTGCAACAAATCTCTACAGTTTGAGCCAGTCTGTAAAATTTGGACAAGCAGAGTGGAGAATGAAACCACTTGGGACAGTGTATATTGTCCAGGATGCTTACAGCTTGCAGAAATGAAGGTTGTGTCAAAAGCCCGGTGTTTCTAGGCAAAGAGGAGAGAGTGGCTGACCCGTGACTAAACTAGTGGATTAAATTCATCCTCAGCTTTACCACAGACTTCCTGTGGGACCCCAGGAGAACAACTTAATCTCCTTATGCCTCACTTTCTTTTTCTGCAAGAGAGGGAGTAGTAATTTCCTACCTCACAAAGGAGCTGTGAAGCTGAATTGGCAGGTGTGGGTGAAGCACACAGATGTGACGGTGACTGGCAGGCACTGAACAGATCCCGTACCTTTTGATTTTCCATCCTTCTCTAATAGCTGGCTCCGAGCAGCCTGCCCCGTGACGAGTGGTGCGGCTAGGCTGTGGGTCCTCCTGGGCAGTTTGCTCATCTCTGTCCTGGCTCCTGTGAAAATACCGTAAGGTGAGGCTTCCTGGCTGCTGGGAGATAATGACAAAGGCAATTTCATTAGAATGTTTCTTAGGGCAGGATTCTGAAAAGTTCTTTAAAAAAAAAAAAAAAAAGGTACTGGTAGATCAAACAGCCTTATGTCATTTAAAATGTATACAGACCAGTCTACTTTCACTGGTATTTAAATTAAATAAGAGAATGGCTTTACTGAAATGTTGCTTCCTAGAAACATCAGGTAGTTAATGTGGTTGTATGTATTAAGAAAAGCTATTAATGAGAGAAGGCCTCGATGTAGGCTCAGTCATGCAGGCTGAAACTCATTTCGGGGCATAGGTTCACACGGAGGTCACAAGGCAAAGCTTTTTCAACAGTGGCTCAGATCCTTTTTTCCATTTAGATTGTTACAAAGACTTGGTGGAGTTAGAGCAGCCGAGTGACAATCTGAATCAGAATAAAATTTGGCCAAGATATCCAATTAACACTGCAGAAGAATTCAAACTTTTTTCTAGATTTAAACCCTCTTTTCTTCTTTCCCCTATAAACACAACTTCAGTAGATATAATTTACACTTAACAGACAGCAACCAAAGTTATGTCCATTCAAAAGGCAGATTACTAATCTTGAAGAAGGGTCTGCTCCAGCATCCTTTCCACTGTATGGAGGCGGCTCCGTTTACTTGACTTTAGACGACGACTTAGAGCCTCAAAAAATATCGTTACACTGAGTTGTAACAACAGGCTGCTTCTGGCTTTCCCACTTAATGAGTACACCCATGTCAGAAAAGATGTAATTTATATCCACCTGCTGTCATTAAAAGATAGTAGTAACTGTAGTACTGGAAGAAAAAAGTGGTTAATATTCCTATAAATTCTGTAATTATTAAGTTTGCCTGAGAGCTGTCTGCAAAGCTTTAGATCAGCATTTGTTTATAGCTGAGTTATAAATATCTGCTATGAAGCTATAATATAATTGCTGCTGGGTTTTTTAACTGAAATGAAATGGAGAGCTGGAATATATATATTCATGGAGTCGGTTGTAAATTTCCTTCATGCACTGAAGCACATTAAAGTCTTGGCACAAGAAATGGTAGTAAGTATATAACTGGACTGAATGTGTTTACTAAGTCATCACCGGTTTGATGCGACATCCAAGATCGGAGCACAACTTGGATGTGATGTTACAGTATTAACTAGTTCTGTCAGAATATCTTGACTACTTTTATCATGCAGCTGTATGGTTTAAGTACGTGATAGCTGCAAAGATACGCGATGGATCCCATAACATATAAAAAGAGGTCTGAGCTCCAGCTATAAAAAGACCTTTTAGTAGATAGCTGCGCAAGACACCTGATTAAAATTCAGTGTAAACCTTGAAGTAAGTGTCAGTCTAAACTCAGCTTTCCTCCTACTTTGCTTTGTTCTCCTTGCCCACAGTCCCTGTGCCCAAAGTTGAAAGTTGAGGGTTGTTGCCAGCTGAGCTGCTGCAAGCTCCCAGAAACCGAGCATTATCTCAGCTGAGAGCTCAACCAGGGCCGGCAGGCACTTTTACAGAAAGCTGATGCCTGCTAGCAAGAGATTAAGATTAATGCATGTTACAACACCTCGATTTGTTCCTGTGTTTAATCCTACGTCTCCTGAAGTGTTTCCTCAGAGCGCCTAGCACCTTCATTCCTTGGTTATTTCACAACGCAGTTTAGGGCACTGTACACGTTGTAGGATCTGAGCAAGTATTTGTAACAGTATTTTACCTGTGCATAGTAAAAGTCAGTCTTCTCAAAGATAATAAGTTTGTCTACTTCTCTTTTCATGAAATCAATGAGTATGGCTAGCTACTTTCTGTAGATAGCTTTTTTTTCCCCCCTCCTACAATTAGATTTCATCTATCCATTGCAAGAATATCTTGTTCCTGATGGCTGTCAAAGTATTCAAATGTAAGCTTTAAAAAAAACAACCAAACAAAAAAACCCAAACTCGCATAACAGCACCTATAGTCATTTGTATCCTGCTTTCATAGACCTGTGAACTGTAATAGCAGGTCTCCAGTACTTTGGCCAATATTTACAGAAATAAATGGAGGTTTTGTCTCTCTAGCTTAGGACCTCTTAAAGGATGGGTGGTCATAGCCCAAACCCATTTAAAGATGTTTTCATGATACGTAAAAATCACAAGTGAGTTGAATTTTCTAACCTTCATGTAAGTAATTCCAAAATTGCATCCCTAGCCAAAGCAGAAAGGCCATTGTGGGTTTCAAGCCCTACAAACTAAAAAGAAATGTTTTATCTTTAAAACTTTCTTTTATAGTGTTTGGGCCTCTATATTTTTTTAATCTCTTACCAAACTTTATTAGAAACTTTTTCAAATAAAAATACTAGAAGTAGATTAAGCTGTGTTAAACCTTTTAAGCTGCTATGATCTGTAACAGTGATGATGTTAAAATAAAAACAAAACCAGCTGGTTTAATGTTATCTTATTTATGATGTTCAAAACCCCAAAGGACAACATACTTGATGTGAATGCATTCAATATCTTATGCATGACCATTTTTTGCTTTTTTCCCAGTGCAGGGGAAAGATCTTGTAAGATCTGATTACCAAGTGTGATTGAGATGTGCTATCAAAATGAAGAACAAATAAATAAAGTGAAATATATCTGTGATTTTTTTTTTCCCCAGGACCACTGATTTTATTTTCTGATGCACAACATTTCCAATTTGAGTTTTCACTTAGCAGAGGACAGTGAAACAAAATGGGAGACCTCAGCATTCCTGAAGAAATGCTGAACCAAAGCCAAAGTGGTTGTTTTCAAGGCAGGAAACCTTTCCTGTGTGTCTGTGGGCTGCGAGGGTGACCTCCTCTTACTTCATTTCTGCCAAATGATTAATGGTGACCACATCTGCTGGTGTTGAATAGTGGACAATACCTGCACTAGTGCTATTCTTTTCTTTCAAAATAGGCAGCAGAGCTCCTGCTCTCCATTCTGATCTATAAACGCTTTTTTTTATATGTTTATAGATTATGTATACATTTGAAATCTGTTTTAGCCAGTGGAAGTCCTAGTTCCATTTTCATTCCCAATTGCCTTCCTTTCACATTCTTTCTTTCTGAACTGTTAGCCATTTTCTTCCCCTGCTCTCTCATTCATTAATGGTCATAGCAGCATTACTTTTGAAATACCCTAATGTGGGAGCTGTTTGCCATTTTGTCCAGCAGGGTCCTGTGACTTTCACAGAATATAAAGCTTTCCTCCTGCTGAAAAAAGTGCTGGGGAAAAAAGCTTCAAAGGACTTACAAGCCTCTTTTTAAGTCGGCAGGAGTCGTACTCCTGCTTGCATTGAATTGAATGCATTAAAAACAGGCTGGCCTCATAAAACATTTTTTCCCAGTTATGTTTTCTTAGATGTAGTAAAAAGTCTGACGGCACAGGGCTTGGCAAGGCCAGGGCAGTGCCTCCCAGGGCTGGGTGCAGCCGTGCGCATCATCCCGTGCCGGGTGCCGCTGCGGGAGGATGCAGAGCCAGCACCCGCTGAAGGACTCGCTGCCATGGGTGCTGAGCTGCCACCTGCGGACTGACAAAGTGTCTGGCACAAAATCCTCAACAGCACCTTCAAATGGCAGTAGATGAGTACGTGAGGCATCTTAATTCAAGTGTTAATCTGCCATAGATACAGCACACTTTTTTGCAGAACTGCGGTGCTGTTGAATACGAGACATCCATGTGGGGCTGGCTGACACATCAAAACCCACGGGAGAGACAAGCTCGGAAGCTGAGCCTAGTGTCAAGTGCATCTCTGATTGCACTGGATGCCTCGATGGTGCTGGACCTGTATTTCCCCGTTCCCGTTGCAGCACCCTGTTTCCCACCTCCTACCCCCAACTGTGGGACCGGAGCAGCAGCGGGTGCATGGTGGGGCTGTGACCCAGGTGTCCGTCCACCCCATGGCCAGCCAGCCCACACAACCCCGTCCCTCTGCATCCAGAAATCCCACCCCTCACCTGCATCCCTCCCGGCTGGGTGCCACTCCTCGCCTCCCACTTAGAAAACTCTTTGGAGCTGGGCCATGTTTTGTTTTGTTCATTCCCCAGGGGAGGCACACATTTTCTCCTTGCTTTTAATTCCATTTTTTCTGGCACTAATCCAATGGCATGTATTTCTTTTATAAATGTTGTTTAAATAGTTGGCAGCACATCATTAATATAAGACTAAGTTTTACCCCTAACGTAAATGTAATAATTTTTAACAATGATCTTCTACAGCATTTTAAAATGTTTATCAACTGTTCAACAGGAAGACAGGCAAAAGAAAACAATAAAGAAGCCCTGCAATGGCTCCTTTAAAACTGTTTTTACAGAAACTGTATTTTAAATAACTCTTTCTGACTTTATATAAGCAAGAGAACACTATTTCCATCACAACCACTTGTTCTTTTCTGAAGCAGAATCTCTACGAACCACAGCACTTCCCATCATAAGACAGTCTAGGGACATAGGAGAGGCAGAGTTTGCTAAAGGAGAAAATATATTTTATATTAAGAGATTTAAAACAGCAATAACAATTGGTGTTACAGAAAAATACCTCTCCTGCAAACACTGTACCAACATCAGGACAGGTGCAGTACCCTCAGTGCCATCGAAATGTGTGATTCCGAGTATGGTGGAGGAATAAAGAAAGGGAATTTTTACTGTTAGCCTAGTAATTTCATTACAATCGAATTTTAGTCTGAGGTTTTTAATTAAAATATAGTAATTCACACTATAGCCAGCAGAGGGAGCATTTAAAACAAAGACTGATTTGAACAGGTCCAGCACGTTTCTAAAAACATACTATAAAACCGAAAGCGATATTGCGGGAACTGCACCAAAACATTTGTGGCAACCCAACCCCTGACTTGTGAATTCACGCACGGGCAAGGCATAAAACTCAGGCTAATGGGAGATTACTCAGATTTCATGCAAAAAAAAAAAAACCAAACCTGTCAGAACTCGGCGTGAATCACTTTCAGTCCTTGGCATGCCGTAAGGGTTTTTTTTCAGGCTATCTAGCTGCTATTAGTTCAGATTTTGCAAACCGGTTGGGGCGTGTGCGGTTATTTGGGTCTCACTGTAGGCGCCTGTGTATGTTTCTAGTCTGCAGATTCGAAAGGGTGCGGGAGTGTACGGGGAGGGGGGAAGTCCAAAAAAATCTATGGAGAGCTGTGCGTGCCCCTGGAAGTGGTTGCATTTCAACACCCAAGGGTAATACCTGGAGAAGTGGAGCTATTTCTGCCCTTGTGCCAGGGCATTTCTGCTCCTTTAATGGTGCATAAGGCAACTCATTGTGAGAAAAAGGCGATTTTTACGGGCCTTGCACTCCCTGCTCCTGATGCTGGGAGGAGGAGAGGGCCTTTCTGAAAGCCCCACTGGGAAAGCAGCCCTGATGCTCTGGTGTGGGGCCCGCGGGAGCCAGTGTTACTTGGCACAGTCAGCAGTTGAGGTTTAGCTTATTTTAGCAATCAGATGAGTTACCTTTGATGTTTTTCACCATCCGGCCACATGCACACACTCCACACTGCATTAGCTGCCATCGCATCATCTGCTCCAGTGCCTTCATCCCTGCAATGCAAACATGCTGAGGCGTTATGAAACACTGCAAAGTAAGAACAGCTCAGCAAAGCAGCAGCATACATTTAGTATGACTGTATCTACTTCTGAGGGTTTTTCCCCCCCAAAAAAAAATCCTATGCTGAAAAGCATGCAAAGGCAGGAGTCAGCAACGCTGTCTCACCTCCCTGCCGGAGAGGCTGGGTGCGAGGGCTCAGGGGCCCTGCCCAGCATTAGGTCGCCAAAAACTTCTGCGTTTCCTTTCACATTCCCATTTTGCATCGCCATTTCCTCTGCAAAAGCGCAACAGAGCTTAACAGACTTCCAAAATACCATACTATTACACCTCAAATCCCGCTTTTGATAGTCTGTGTGGATGTCCGAGGAAGGGAAGATGCTATTTGTTATTTTACAGTCACTGCAACGCGCTGGAGGCACAGCCTAAGCCTGGCTTTGAGCACAAAGAGCCAGCTTCTTAGTTCAAGTCCTGTATGATCTGCTCGGATTCTAGGCAACTAATCAGAAAGCACATCGTGGATTTGTATTTAGTGTTAAACCTAGAGAGGTTAGCGTACAGACAGGGCGTCTTGTATATAAGGACTGTCTTTGGACACAGACGTAGACTTCACTGGGTGTTGTCCAACTCCACAGCAGAATCATGAAAATCAAAGCTACAAATGTGAAAATGGCCTATGGAATTGTATGGCTCACCACGAGTGATACGGTGAAGCTGGTGAAACAGAAGCTTTGAGCCTGAGCCAACGTATATTTTTAAGCACACTCTAAGAAACTACTTATTATAAATTATATTTGTGTATACACATACATATGTTTCAATAGTACAAACCTAGAACCACTTCATTAAGGACTATAGACTGACTCTAGGTTTATAATGGTCCTTTCAGTCAGACTAAAATGATGCTATTGGCATGAAGGTGGGCTTAGGCCTTCTATTTTGATGAGTGTCATCTTGATTTCTTGGGCTGGTGATCTTCTCACCTGACTGAGTTTTCAAGGCAATGTCTTGAGTTTAAATAAGATCTAAAAATGTCTGCTAACCTGTCGCCTGGAGGCAGATGCATATGCTTACTTACATCAGCCACCCATCCCATCTCTTTGGACCTTTACATCAAAATGTAAATCCCAATTTTAACTTACTTTTCAGTGTCACTTTGAAATGCAACTTTATCCTGAGTAGAGTTTATTCTTACCGTGGCACCTCTCCTGTGCCTGCCCAGAACAGTATCTCCTGAGCTGTGAAAAGTCGTTTACTGTTTGCATATTAACCCAGTAGAGCCAACACAGCTGGGTGCTCTTCCTCCTAAAGCTTCCTCAACAGACTTGTTTACTAACCTGTAATCAGTTAAGGGCAGCAGGGTTAACTCAGCACCTCTTTGTCTTTGGTGACAGGAGTCACCAAACTTTACTTGCAGGCATCCAAGCAACTCAGCTTGACCCAATCTCAGTTCCCAGAGCTGGAGTTGGGAGCAAAACCTTCTTTCTTTCAACTTCCAAATCAATCATTAAAAGCTAATATGTGCCAGGATCCATAAAGCAATTTTGCAGTCATTTATTTTCCAGATGAAAAACAAGTTAAAGCAGAAGGTACTTTTCCTGTTAATACCTCATCCTTTCCCTAAGTAACGTCTCAGGAGCCAGGGGATCTTTACTGCGTGGGAAGAAAGAGGGCATCTGCAGGGCGGGGGAGAGGAAAGTTTAAAAAGCAACAAAACCAGCAAGCGTTGGAGATCAGCTGGGCTAAACTGTCATGCCTCCACTAGCCCTACCAGGAGCAGCTCTCCCATGGGCAGAGCCAGCCCTCGGTGGGACTGGGGCAGCTGTTGGCTCCCAGGTAGGGCTGTGGGGAATTCCACCGCTTGTGTCACTTCTCCCTTCTCTCCTGAACAGCACTTGGGCGCGCGCCAGCTCTTCATAAATGGCGAGGCAAAACAATGAGGGCGTTTACTCATTTGGGCTTGCAGGAAGAGATTGTGAATTTAATCAAAAGAGCTAGTTTGCAGCCTGGGGAGCCCCTCTTCAGCTCCCGAATGGAGCTGGAGCAGCCAAAGGCCGAGATTCATGACTAGCCTGGCACTCAGCTGCATGCGTTTCACTTAAACTATATGATTTCTATAGCCTGCCTGCGCAAGGCACTGCACAACTCACCAGTTCACCAGAGTGTCAGCAGTGTTTATTCAGGTAAGGGTTTTAGCACGTAAACACACCATCATGAGCTGGCACTTGCACTAACTAAGCAGGTTTGCTATTTTCTTCCTTGACAATGTTCCTACAGCACCCAAGCTGCTGCTGCAGGCTTGGGAGCATGGAGATTCCTCTGAAAATATTATACTCCTCACAACACCTGAGGAGACTTAGCTATTTAGTAAGGAAGAAATCAGATGACTGCCATATTGGCATTTTAGGACCTTATCTACAGTCTGCTGCAGCCAACAGAGAGACCGACACTGTCCATAAAGGTCTGTGAGCACCCAGTGTCTCTTGAGCTCTGTCGCAGTGAAGCTGGAATAGGGATACAACTAACTCAGATTATAAAACTTTTGCCCATGTATTTAGAGTTGCTTCATCTAACATGCTGGTGAAGGAGCCCCCGACACCAGAGCAAGGAGAGCAGTAACTGGAACAAACAAACAGCGTAAATGGGATTTTACTATACTCTTTTGAATAGGCAAACTGCCACACAGGTGGGTAAGGTCAAAACTTTCAGACTTGGTGCTTTCTGCAAGATCAATAAATCAATCAACAGCCAAGGAAAGAAGAACACGGGACTGCTGCCTCTTATCTGCTCCACCCCACCACTCGGCTTTTTTCCCCTTCCCTGAAATGTGTGAAAAGCAGTGAGCCAGTGTTGTTTCGGTAAAGAGTGCTTCAAATACTAAACGAGCCTGCTGCTCATAACTAATAAGGAAGGAGGTTAGCCAAAACGCCCTGCCAGTTTTCTGGCTCAGCCTGAGCTGCCGTGCCCTTCTGGAGCCGCCGTAAACAAGAGGTCAGCACCACTCTTACAAAGCCATTAAAAAGAATTCTTGGGAAATGTTAGGAAGTAGTGCAAATCAGGACAGTTCTCCTCCTTAGCAAAACCTTGCTAGAGGTATCCAGATTTCACCAGCCAAAACCAAATCCCTTACAATTAAGAAAAAGAGTGCTTTTACATGCTTTGAAGTATCCTACGTACCTGAAGTTTCGTTTACCCTGAGCATAGAAAGTTTCATTTATGTTTTCTCTCTGATCCGTCTTGAGCAATAATCAGTAAGTGAAATGAGTCCAGCTGGGCAAAGTTGCCTGGGTTTATACACTCTTTTACAACCCTTATCAGGACTAACAAGAAGGGGTAAAATGTTGCAATCAAACAAACCACAGTCAGACATACCACCACTCCTGACACTACCATTCTTGAAAACACTGTTCTCCCACTTTATGCCTGTAATCTCAACTTTTTATTATCGTCAGGATTTAATGTGTCAGGTATTTAACAGGTTTGCATGCAGCGCAGCATGCAGGGCTGGAAATGCAGGCCCTGGCTAATGAAAAAGTCACCTTTTCCCAACCTGCTCTGTTTTAACTGCAGAGATGCCAGCCTATCTGTCTTTCATCACCTACCTGGAGATGCAGATATGTGACCACAGAGCTTGACTTCTCCAGATTCATCTTTCTTTCTTATCCTTTTATTTCTCCTGCATGTACCTCTTCGTGCTTTAGACATTTGTTTTCTGTGGAAACACTTTCTTGGTGGCAGCCACAGGTAGAGGGGTTTAAACTGAGGGTGACAGGGATTTCTGCGAGGTCTTTCCAAGGAAGAGGCAGCAAGTCTCTCTTGCAATGGTGGGTTTCTACCAGAGGTTAAGAGATGTACTTTTAAAGTGTTTTGTGAGCAATTCATATGACTCTAATATATATTCTCATCATAAAGAAGGACACAAAGCTCCGTGGTTTTAGAGGCGCTAGCATTAGGCATTCTTGGATTCTCAGACTCACTGATAAGGCAAGTAACCTGAGTTTGCACGGTTAATACCATTTCAGGCTTTTTTATCTTCTTTTTTTCCCAAAATATTTTCACAGGGAAATAACCACAGGAATTTGAGTGCTGTGTTCAGCAGCAGTGCATTTCCTGGCTTTCCAACTTACTGTAACTACACCCTGTGTAAGAATTTTGCTTTTTCTCTGATCATTTATTTTATTTCGGGAATGAAGAGTGAGGGACATTTGCGCTCCCCTTACCTAAGTTTGCTCCTCGGAGGATATCACCAGCATGGCTCACAAACCCATGCTCCCTGCTGAGGTGTGGAGGTGTGTGGTAGGAAGGATCTGCCCAGATCACCATCACCTGAGCTTCCTCTTGGTACTTTTCATCACGGTTGAAGACAACTTTGTTTATGCGCAATAATTTCCATGGTGCACCAAGCCAAACGCTTGTTTATCTAAAACCATTATCTAATAACATTGTCTAGGTGTCCACAAACATTTTGAAGCTTGAATAATATTTGTTCAATTTAAGTTCAAGTTCAGACCATACTCACCAAGCAAAGTCAGGTGAGGTTTTCCAGTATGGTGACATCTTCCTTTTCTTTCCTTATGCAATTAGGCACGCAACTTGCTCATTCCAATTAATGTAGTCTTTTGAGAAAAATAAAATCCATATATGAAATCTAATAGCACAGGTAGATCTGCAGGGATTAACAATATGAAGGAGAACATTGTCAAGCATATAATGATATTTTGTGGTATGTTTGCTACAGCTAATGCTTTTAATTGCATTTTCCAGTTTAATTCTAGTAGCCAAAGGCTCAATGCACAAGGCAAATAAAAGATAGGATAATTGGCATGCCCAAGTGCCTCTTTTCAACATAAATCAGGCAGACAGCAAATATGAGTTGAGCAAGGAGATCACTGTTTTGCAGTTTAATTCACTCGAGATTTTGCCAAAATTAATTTTACACTGCAGGATGGAAAAACAGGCCTGGGAAATGCATTGAAAATGTCAGGAGGAACTGGAGCCACACTATCCCCCTTCCACATTAACATTTCACACAAGGGTGAGAAAGCTTTTAAGGAGACTGATCAGGGAGGAATAGGATCAGATAGATTCATCTTGCTGGGTGCACTTCTCCATTTCCTACGTTTGTCTGAAGATGCATTACTAAAAGATTCCTCTGTGATTACAGGTGTAATTAGTAAAAGGCTTTTCAAACAGAAAGACCTTCCTACAAACCCAACAGCAGCAACAGATTTTACTCTCTGTGCCCAGCTGTTCTTTTTAAGACATCAGCCCTGCAAGTACATGCAGAGGTGAACTATCACACGATTTCAATTGGCACTACACAGCAGTTCGTATGTACACAAGGAGCTGCAAGGTAACGATTTTGACTGTAAACCCTCTAGAGCTAAGATTATCTTTATGGGCTTAGACAAATACACTACCAGAGCTTTGTTTTTAAGTCCATCAGAGTTGCAAGGTAAAATAAGCAAAAGATAAGGACTTTTCCTTGAGTTTTAAGCCAAGGTGGGTTTTCTCCTGTTTGATCTACAAGTCCAGCCAGAGCAAATAACTTCAAAACTGCTAACAGTCATTAAGCATAGTCATTCGCTCCTCCGTCTGAGTCCTATGCACTTTTTGTTTGAAGATAGAATAAAGAGGTATTCCTACTTATTGACACTGCAGAGCTTACACAGTTTCTTTGGAGAAAGCCTGATTCTCCAGAGCTTTGCATGGCAGCAGCTGAAACACAGCTGGGCAAATTCCCTGCTAGTCTCATCTGAAATATTTCTATTAACTTTGAGAGAGTTTCACCCCTTTATGCCAGCAGACAGTCACTCTACTGCATGTGCATTATGTTCTGAGTTCCAAAAATTTGGCAGCTCTTCACCAGGTTTTTTTTAAGCATTTTTATTAACTATAACAAAAACATGTCTGTATTTGGCTTCTCCACAGATTATTTGGCCATCTAACCTAACAAAACACTACAGTGATGCTGTTGATCACATCCAGTTTTGGAAGGCCACGCTGTGTTGAGTACAGTATTTCCAGGCTGTAAGCCATAAAGCAAGCCTGTTCCTGCTGCAGTTCATGTGGCTTTTGCTATGAACTGGAATGAGGGCAGGACCACATCCAACGCATGGTCCCAAAGACACTCGCACATATTTCAAACCCAAAAATCATCAGCTGTAAAAACAAAACATTTGGGGAAACTCCAGTCAGGGAGCAAGCTGCCAAAAAATTTATTCTCTGTGTATGTGGAGTTGTTTTTAATTCCTGTTTTGCTCTGTGGCCTGGCCGAGGGCAAGGACAGGTGAGTGCTAGTTCGAGGGAAACAGTGGGAGCAAGCAGCTGAGTGACAGGACAGTCCCTTTTCAGCACCAACAAGCCATTAGTTGGACTTTGCTTTAGTGTAAGGTTGCACCCTAACATTGCAGCGCTTGTTCCAATAGATCCCTCATTGTATTACTGAAGACCAGCTCCTGAAGGGCGTGACATTTCTCGCTGGCTTGATGATAATGCCATTAACTGGGTGAGTCTCCGAGCACAAACCGTGTGTCAGTTCTGCGATTTCTGCAGGGATTGCCCGTGTAGCTGGGGCTCGGCGCGATTACTGCCGATGTCTCAAGTGCAGAGGTCTGTAAGCTCCTTTATACACTTGTACCTTTACTTTATAATCTTCAGTTCAGATCAATGTTACTGCGAGCACTTCTTTACAGTCAAAAAGGTGGTGTCATAAGGGATGAAAGCCAGATGTTCCATGTTTATCCAGTATCAGTGATTTCATAACACTTAATTTGCAAGTCATGACTAGATTATTTCAGCTGCCAACGGCACAGCCCAAGCATCGAGCTGTGTTCCCTCCACTCGGTGCACTCACAACTCTGAACTGAGTTGCAGGAATGTTAAATTACCATCACTAGGAAGAAATGCTTCAGAAATACATATTTTGCCTTTTGAAAACTGGATTTCACAAATAGATAACACATACCTTAAAAATGCTCCTTGGGGCACAAAAGTTCAGTCTCTGGAAGCATTCAGCTTTGTGCCGATGAACGAGTAGAGCGTGATGCTGACCACCGGCTGACCTTTTTGCTGATGCTGCCTGCGTCAGGATAAAGCACGGATCCTTCTGCAGCTATACAGATTTGGCAGCATTGATACTGTTAGATTAATTAATAGTGTCTTAAGCTGAACACAACCTAAGGCCTTTATATTTACTTGAGCTAACGCTTCCTGCACCTGACGTTTCTGTGCAGAAGATACATATCTTGTCCCCCATCACCCAACACTTACACCCTGCTCACTTTCTCTTACCTTTACGAGACTGTTGCACTCCACTGTAACAGCTGGGACTCCATCAAAGAGCAGAAATTAGGTGAGAAACTTTGGAAGCCAGGTTGGACATTATGGCTTCTACCTACATAAACCTGAGAAAAAGAAAGAGGTGAACACAACAGATTTTGCAAGAACTGCGGAGACTACAGGTCAGTGTAAATACACATTAAACATACACCAAGCCGTTGCTCCAGGCTGTCAGAAACAGCAAAGTAACCTGTCAGGGATTTTGGAGAGCTACATGCTTACCAAATAGTGAATTTCATTCGCTTGAAAAATATATTCTCTATGTTAAAAAACTTTGATACCAGGTGTCTTATATGCAAAACAGATAACTGGTTCAACTACAGTGGTACTCATCCAGAGTATTTAAAGCGCAATAAACAAAATTCTGCTAAATGCACCAAACCAGGATTACTGTACACTGGCAGGAATTACACAGACTGCATGCAGGTATTCAAATATATGTATATTTAGATAGTAGTGTGCATTCATTCATACGCCTTGATATCTATGCAGACATGGAGATTTTAAGACTGGAGCAGCACCACATGCAAGGATTATCTGATTAGTAGGGTTTTTAAGTAATCTGTTTCCCATGACATTCCTTCCCCGTGCAAAAAAGCAGAGGTTTGTCAAGGCATCAATAATTCAGTCTTAAAAGTCAATTCTTGCAAAGTGCTCTTCAGGCATGAATTCTTCATAATCTGCCTGTGGGGGAGGCAAGATTTCTTCCACCTGATGGTCCCCTTGAAGACAGGGACACACTGCGGTGGAAAAGCTGAATAATTTGGCTAAAGTCAGAGAAGAAATCCAACAAGAGCCCAGTGTAGCTCTCAGGAGCTCTGGGCTGGCAGGTCTCTCCCTGGACCACACATCTCCATCAGTTTGATGCAGTTTACTGTCTACAGCAACACCACCTCATAGAAATAGGTGAATAATCAAGCATCAATTAAAAAATGTATACTTGTTAAAGAGAACAACAGTAAGTTTCCAGGCCTAAAAACTCGAATAAGAAATTCAGAGCTCAGAAAAACCCAAAAGCAAGGGAAGGGAACACCAGAAGTTTTCTCTTCAGACCTTTGGGGACCTGGCAGCCTATTGCTCCAGGGAGGATGCAGCCGTTCAGCCTTCAGCCAGATCTAGCCATGAACTCATAAGGTCAGATGGAATTTTTTCTCTCTCCATGCACTCCATCACGAGCAGTGACAAGAGCTGTCGGACTCTGGAGGCTCACCTCATATAACACGTTACACCTGGACTGGCTCTAAGGAGGGGAATGAACAGAACCAATAACTCACAAACATCTTTCTCGTGGGATGCAGGCAAGCACCGACAGCTTAAATGTCAGACTGAAGACAAAACTCCCACTCGTTGTAGGCTTGCAAGTCATGCCTTCACGTAGAGCATCATTGAACCGCTTTGTTCACGTACATGTCTCTGGATTTAAAACCATTACGTGGCCATGAGGATCAGACACAGCCTAAGTCAGACAGACAGCAAACCAAGCTAACGAATGAGGAATGCAATTTACCCTTCAGGCCCTTGTTTTGATTTACAAAGTGCAAATGAAGCAGAAGTTATTGCTTTTTCCTACAAATCTTGCCTTGGGAACATTTATAAAATTCTGGAGACTTCCTGTATTGCATTTTAAGAACCACAATCCAGAGTCCCTGGCAGTCAGCTGGCTGGCAATATTACCTCTCTGATTGAAGCAGAGACTTTCAAAAGAAGGAGAGAGGTCATTAAACCTATTCTGATGTGGAACAGGCTCTTTTTTGAGTGAGGCAATGATGCCTCTGTGAATTCACTGCCTCTAACCTTCAAAAAGATGCAGTGTTGAAGAAAACTGATTCACTTTTAACACAAAGAAACTTAAAATCCAAAGCAACTTGTTGAGTGGTTGCACCAAATTCTCCCAGCTCTTTTTCCTTGTGGCAGACTCAGGGTTAAAATTCCCAACCGCAACAGAATCGACCTGATTCCTGCAACTGGTGTTGCTCTTGTTCTTTCTGCAATGCTGTTTGTGATGATGGGAATCGGAGACCAGCATCAGGGACGTGTTTAGCAGAGATGGAGCATTGCTAGTCTACACTGGGACTTGAATCTGGGCTCACATCTACATTGGTCCTGTTTAAATAGGAGCCTGTTTCTACACGGCACACAGCAGAGGCAGGAAAGGAGGCACTTGTTGGGTGGAGAGAAGGTGATTCCTCTGTATGCTTAATCAGATGAAGCATGAAAACCCACCTGAGGAGCTGCAGCCCTGGAAATACTGGGACTTGACTCAGTTCTTTCAAAACAAGAGGGTGCCTCATCCACAGGCAGGAAGCAGTGCTTGAAAAGCGCGTTTTTACAAACAATGTGCTCACATCTGCTTTCCTTCTTACCAAAACTTTCCTGCCTGCCAGCTTCCATCTCCTGCTGCTGTAGCCCTCCTCCAAGCCCAGACCCCAGCCCTTGCCCTGCTCTCCGTGGGTATTTACATACCTTGGTTAACCCAGGGATGCTGAATTCTTTGTGGGAAACTTCAAAGGGCTTTACTGCATTGTCCTGCTAATGATTTGTAAGCAATCTCTGCTATCCCCATCCAGCTATTGTGCTCCCTGTTGAATAAATGCCTACATAGCCATGTCACAATGCAAGACAAGCACAAGAAAACAAACAGATTACTACTAGAAACACGGTTTTTCTCTTTATAATTCTGAGGCTAGAAACATAAGCACTTATATAATATACACATGCTTATACAATAGGCACATATGCAGTCGAGCACTTTCAGGATCTATCTGATTTGCCATACCTGTACACATTAGTTTTCAGGAATGTGTGTAATTCGTTCTCAAAGCATTTCCTGCGCTCTGAATGTGGACATAGGTGGCAAATCCGAGATTGCTGGAGGCATGGCAGGCTGGGGAGAGATGCTGTGCCTCTTCAGTTACATCCTCAAGCAACCCTGGAAAAAAGATTCTGAGCAAATGAAAGAGGATATGACCACAAAGAAAAGGCTATGTATGGAATATTTATAAAATATTTCTAACTTCCACCCTATGAATGTCTTGTAAAGATGAGGAAATTGCTGTTTAATAATAGGTTCCATAGATCAGCTACAAAAAAGGGCTCTCTAAACAAGCATCCGCTGCTTGTGGACAGTTTATCAGTTTTAACTGATACAAAATTAGAAACAGCGCCTCTTCCTTGTGACAGAGAGGCAGTGGTGGTAAACGTGTGTTAAGAAGACACGTTGAAGAAAAGGAAATACAGTTATGTACAGAGCTGAGTACTGTTTGAGTGTCCACCCCCAACATCTCCAGCATGCTCTCTCTTCTTGGGCAATCCTGATGGCAGCAACCCTGATAACCCTTCTGTCTAGATTTGTGATAGCGACTCATTGTCTTCTGCTATCCTGTAATTTAAATAAAATCTATATATCCAATCAGCAGAAGAGTAGCACTAGCAAACATGGTGGGCTCTACAGTAGTCTCGCTGCTCAAATTAAGACTGCAATTTCACGCCCCATTCTCCTATTTCAGTGGATAACAGTGAGTTCAAAGGTCCTGTGTTTTCTATTGTAAGAGCTAAGCTGTAGTCTCAAAAAATCTATTTAAAAATTCACATCTACCTCACAATATTCACAACTAAGCCATGAGGTGTGCTTCCCCAGCTCCACTTTCCTTCCACCTCTCTCTCTAAAATATGTTACAGGGAAGAAGGACCTGTATTTCCCTAAATAAGGCAAATGCCCTTTACAGAGCTGAGCACTGGCAAGGAGTAACGTCAGTGTAGTTTAAAGCTGGTTCGGAAGCTGTGGTGGAAGGAGGCATGTGAATGACTGACCCGTCGCCCCAGCCCATCCTTTCGTTAAAGGGGAGCTCAGGCCACAGCCTTGGATGAAGGCTTCTCATGCTGCCTTGCACCGCCTTGCCCCTTAAATATATCAAGAAAACTCTCTGTGTTACTACACCATAAACCAGACTTGGGAACTGAAGATTTCTTTCAAACCCGGTCAAAAAGGGACTGGGAGCTGTACACTGATACCGCCATTGGGATGGTCAACCCACCATGTTGGAGAAGCTGTTGGTGATGTCTCTCAAGCTGTGTCCGACTGACCCCTCGCTTGGCCCTAGAAGAGACCTCCCAAAAGGCACTATGGCATGGACATACTGTCCTATTGCATTGGGGGCACCTCAAAATGTAGCTGGTTGCAGGAACAGAAAGCAGGTTCAACTGAGGCTTCATCTAGAACTTCCTCTGCAGAGAACCACTGCTAAACATGAAACTGCTGGTAACAAATAAAATGAAAGTAAAACGAAAAAAAAAAATCCCTGGAGGAAATTAATATTGTGTTTCTCATAAATAGTACTTCTTCTCCAAAACGAGTGTTTTATAACAGGTAAGCATTAGGCAGATCTTTTCCCACTAATCTGTTCGACGGGTGAGTTTCAGCAGCCTGAAAATACTCTATAAAAATTTACAACAGGGGTGACCAGAAAGCCATTCACCGAGTCTTCTTTTTTTTTTTCTCAAAAGTATCAACTTAAAAGAAACCAGAGCCTGGAGACGAGCCAGATTCAACCTCTGCACTGACAAAAAGATGCTGGAGTAGCTAAGGCTGATGCTGGATGGGCAGCTGAGCCCTTCTCACGGCCAGGGAAGGGTCCTCCTCGCCCCGGCACTGGCTCCCACCTCTCCTTGCACTGCACTGGGCTTGCTGGGCTCTTCACTCAGCCAGTCCTCACTCCTACCCCAGAAGATAACTATCTGGCTTTTTGCCGGATTAATGAGCTGTACCGGCTCTGATGAGCACCAGAGCTGATCCAAGGTAAATAGCAAGATCGTGGGTCTAGAAGCAAGAAGCGAATGAGCAAGAAGGAGAGCTTTTTTTCTTTGAGAAGGGGTGAACTCATCTAACACCTCACTGCATGTCTCATAAGCATCATTCACCATTTGTGCTTTGTATGTGTATATGGGTATCATATCCTGTCCGATCATCACATCCCACCCCTACCACTGACGCCAACAGCAGCTGGTTGAGAGGGAGCAGTTATTTCTGTGATGCCGTATCATCATCTCCTGGTGTTTTTTCTTTCACAAAATTGCATCTGCAACATTAAGGTCCACTTTTTAAAATTAAGCCCTTGAGTCACTCTCTTTTGCATTCGGCCACTCCGTTTCAGTGCTGTCTGCCACCAGAACACTCTCCGTGCTGGGAATGGCTCTCTGCTGAGGGGTATGCTGTTATGCAGTGATATTTCTTCTCTAGGTGATTAAGAACCTAATTGTCCCAAATATATTACTGGACTGTAGCCTTATAGAAGCCAAGGAAATCAAGTTCACCTGCCTCCAAAAGTCATAGAAAGGAACATGTTCTCTTTAAGCCAAGGCAAGCCCCTAGGTAATTGTTTTAATTAAGTCAGTCATGGAGGTAGTTTTACAATCTAACTGTGCTGAAGAACTATCAGAAGACTGGCTGATTGCAGTCATCAATTATTTTTTCAAGTGCCTTTAGGTGATAATTCTTCCTAGTTACATAGAAATTACTTCTGTAGTTAATTTTTCCACGTAAATATTCTGTTGCAACATTTCCAATTTTTTCTTATCCCAAAGCCCACAAATCCTTAACCAGCTTAACCAGTATATACTCACAGTCCAAAATTATCCAGGAGACTAAAGAAGTGCAACATTTTACCCAGTCAGGTAGCATTGACATGCAATGTAGACTTCAAGCTGTGCTTCTCCGTATCTATCTATGTATGTCCATGTATCTTTAACAAGGAGACAGACATCCTCCACAGCCTTCTCCATGGCAATCTCATGCACTGATTCTGCCAACGCAAGTTTTCAACACTCATCAGTAAAAAGTTTTGGTTTTACTGTTGCGAAACATTTTACAGGCAAGTCTGGATTCCTTTAATATCTGGGTTTATGTTTGAACCTCCAGGACATGCCTTTGCTGTGTTTTCAGTATTTCCTCCTTCACTGTAAGATCTGAATAATTATTTTTTTCTTTTCCTTATGACATCTAAGAATCTTTATAAACTCTAGGAGTTGGGCCTTAAAAAAGGTCAACTATATCAATATGATCTCATCCTATGGACATTTTTTTTGGCAGAAAAACTGTTTTAAGTGTTCCCTCCCATCCTTTGCTGCCCTTATGCAGTTTGCCACGCTTTCAGCTGTGTCCCTGCAATGGTTTGGCATCTCTGCTGTGAAACAGCTCCCAGAACACCCAGAATCAACACAAACCTTTTAAAAAGTGTTTTTTACCTTCTTCTGTGATCTGTCTTTGTACGGTGGCCCCACTGACAGTTATCCTTGTCAGCTGCAGCACAGCACAGGAAGGACCGGCCGGCCACTGCCACTGCCCTGGCTGCAAAGGAAACCTTGGTAAGACAAACAAGGCTTGGCCTGGCTCCTCTGCAGCCGTCGGGGCAGTGGGGATTTGCAAAGCCTCCAGACCCTACCCACCGCAGGACCCTTGCACACACCCTATGCGTTACCTCTCATAGCATCTCCCGCCCGTTGAATGACCTGGTCATCTCTCCTTTCCACCTGATTCAGAAACCGTGCCCTCACTAAGGTGAGGGCAGCATTTGAGGAGCTTGTATTTCCAGCTAAAGAAAGACCCAGCAACCCTAAAAATCCACTTGGAAGCACCATCTGAAATTATAGGGATTCCTGAATCCTGTGCACTCTGGTCTGAGGAGATACCTGGGATAAAGAAGGATGAGCCTTTGATAAGACTCAAAGCACCTCTGTGAAAGCTCTTTCCTTCTAAGTGTTGACATCTTACCTTTTGTTTTCAGATGTTTTCAGGACTTTATTTGCATTACCTGAATAAACTTTCTAGTTAATAAACAACTCTGTGTGACCAGAGTAGTAGTTAATCTGCTGATATTGTTGTGGTGTTCAGACAAATAAGAGTAATGACCGAATAAAGTTGAATACACAAGTTGGGAATGTTTTGCCTGCTAAGATATGAAAAAGTCTCCAGGGTCTGCTTGGTGGACTACTCCTGTATTAACTCACATCTCAGTGCTAGCTAAAAATTAATGGGAGAAAACAAGTGCTGTGCACTGCCCAGAACGAGGTATTGGGTTGCGTATAGCAATCACTGTCGTTGTCACAGCTCTAAACCACTGATTTTTTTAAAAAATGCTATGATCTCCACTTTAAGGTTTTTTACATTAGCTATTTATTGTCAGGAATCTTTTCCAACTTCCTTCCCAAGTAAATAAGGAAATCCTGCTTTGAAGAGGCTGGGGAAGTGTTTGTTATATGGCTTTTATTCCCAGACACTCAAGTTCTTGTTTTGCAAATTGATGTCAGCTTGAGTTTAACTTGAAAAATTTGAGTGAGGAAAAGCAAAAAACTTAGCCCCGAGAGTAAATACACTGCAGCTCAGTGAAGTACACTGCAGTTTGCTTTTAGTTAAATATTGTTATAGTTATAAATGTTTTTTCAGTTAAATATTACACAACTTTGGAGTAGGAATGATGAAACTAAAACTCATATTGACCCAGGAGACAGCTTCGCTTTCTATTCTTCCTCAGGCCCTTTCTGTTTACCGAGTCTCAGTGCCGTACAAGCCCAGGAAAACATCTTGCACCTGGCAAAATTTGCCATCTGTAAACAACACCAGACCAATTCAGGCTCCGTCCCTGTGGCAATCTGGCCACAGAGCTGTCTTAATACTCTCTTTCCCAGTAGCTATGGGGAACTTCTGCTCCCCACTATATAATGACCCATTTTTCAAGACAGAAGGAAAATGCCTTTGCTGCTCGTGTCACTGAAAATACAAACTAGCCACTGAAGATCCAGGTACACAAAAAGGTAGTTCTGTAACTCCATTATAATGTTTGCATGACATTTACGCAATACCTTCTATAACATAGAAGCGTGTATATTTTTTATCACCACCTTGATTGGCGTGTTCACCGAGTCCAATGTTTCCTTTCAGCTTTGCTTCAACTACCTGATAACCCAGCAATCTGCACAAGTAATTCAAGTTCTGCCAGTCTTGCACAGACTTCACTGCCATGTGTTTCCTGCTCACCAGCCTCTGAAGTTTCCCTCTAACGCTCTGGACAGCCTTGTCTGGCCCTGACTAACCTGGAAAGACTGAGCAGATGAGTCTTTCTAGCTACTGGCATGAAGTCTTCCAACGGGCACAAAAGAAATGGTAGAAAAACCTTTGTGTCTTAAAATAATTAGTATCTAGACTGAAGTACACAGCACTTCAACAGTCATCCAGGAGCCAGATCCACATGCCACAGATCAGAGCAGTCTGCAATACTTCCCGCTGTCTGTGTCGAGGCTAATGCAGAGACCAGTATATGCAGAGTCCACTTCACCTGCTATCAAAATAACTCCCGAGAACAAAGCAGCCACCAAGCAGTCCCGAAACTTCCACAGCAGTAGGACACAGAGTGAACAAAGCCAGAAAGTGTACACAGAGCAATAGGTATCACCTTATATGACATGACGCTCTTGCTGTAGATGCATAGATGAGTAGATGCAAATACAAACAAACCTATTTCCCACTATCATTCATATATCCTCACGATGGCTGTGTTGGTATAAATACAAAACCAAATCCACACATACTCAATATGGATTAAATATGTTGTAGACCAAGCCAAACCAAGCCTGCAGGAAAACAGATTCTGCTGGACAGAGCTGAGAATTTAACTTCACGCCATGTTTTTTCAATCAATCACAAGAGAGAAAACAGCCCATCCAATTAATATAATACAAATATACGGTCCAATCCATTATGCCCTTTTTCACTAGTTACATGAAGAGGGAAGGGGTTTCATGTAGGTAAAAATCATCCCCAGCTGCTTCTCCCTGTTTCCTCTGCACCCACAGCATTTAGTTGCCAGCTGGGAGAACACATCAGAGCAGGAGCCCTGGCCGCAATGCTAATAGTACAGAGGAGTGCAAATGGCAGGTTCCCTCAGCAACGAAGCAGAAATCTCGTTCAGTCCTCTACCTACAGCCTTGTTATTGATTTTAAACTGTCCCAGGAGGAAACTGTAGCCCAAACAGGTATGCGACAGATGCTTTACCATGAAGAAGCCTCCGAAAAAGTGATTTCTTTGCATACGTATCTAGCACCATAAAGAGAAATGTTTGTCTTCCATTTTTGGAGGAGGTTAAAAAGCACTCACCTGTGGTAAAGATAATCAAATTTCATGCTTCAAGGCTTAAGCTGATTACTTAACAAGGCTTTGCTATGTGCCAGGGACAATTCTTCCTCTTTCTGAAATGTTGCAGAGACAGCTAGGTGTGTTACGGAGTTCCTCCCGGTTTCCCCTGGAGCTGGGGCTACAATGAACCTGTTTCAACATTATCGCTTTGTTAATATAATATAGAGAAAGACTTAAAAGCAGCTGTAAACATCCCCTTTGCTCCCTTAGCAAGGGCCCTTAGCATCATCTAGTGCTTTGCACAAGTATGGTCATGTAATAAAGTAACAGCTGTATGGCCAGATCCAGCCTTGGGATCCGCAGCTGAAATGAGTTGCTTCTGCCTTAGTGATCGTGAGGGACATACAGGAAAGTATAGCCATACAGCCCTTACAATGGATATATACGTTATTCTAATGATAAAATCATTTCAACTATTCCAAAATGAAATCTTTTGAAACTTTTCTTTAACCAAAATCTTTCATTCTAAGACAAACAGAAATTTTGAAATGTGAGACTTTCCCATGGAACTGAAATTCTGAGCTGCAGCACTACAAATAATAATAAAAACAGTGACATATAAAACATTTACATTAAAAAACATGACAAGGAATCTCGGACCAAGGCATGCCAGTGAAACTAATTGCACTGATTCGCTGAGTAATGTCTATGTGCTTTACCGGGACGTGCCTGGTGACAATCGCGGCATTTGGCTCGGCCAGTGAACGTCAGAAGAGCAGGTACCGTGCACAGTACTGCAGCCCACGGCTGGAGTTTTACCAAAACTCACAGGGAAGTTCAGCATCAGGAAGGTGCTCTTTTGTTTTTAAGCCACGGCAACCTAATAAACCTGGCTGGTTGCCCAGGGCAGCGCAAAGCGCAAGAGTTGAGTTTCCAGAGATGCTGCCAACAAACCTCAAATCCACGGTTAATGATCTTGTGAAGGTGTACAAATCTGGAGAATACTGCTGCCACTGCTCCTGTTCTACTCAAGAACTGGCTTTCTAAGTACAAACTTTTGTTAGAAAGCTAAAGAAGTACTAATTCTCTGAAAGATGAAGAGTGCTCATAAAGGACACTATACTGGTGGAAGTACCCCTATATAACTGACATAATGAAAAAGCTTAAAATATATACAGCACATTAACAGGCAAAAGGTTAAGTATTTTGTCACCCAAAAAAGAGAGATCCAACGTTAGATCTAGACTGCTAATGCTGCAGCATTATTGGACATGAGCGTGGCATGCGTATGCACGTATATTCCCTGCTCTATTTATCAAATCTACTGCTTAGGGCATTGAAAGAGAGACGTCAGGTCTGAATAAATTAATTCATAGGTGCATTTTGGGCCAGCTAGACCATTGCTGTTGTTTGTGTAACACCATAGGCAAAAAGGGCATTGCGCTGATAAATAGATCCTCATTCTGATCCTATGACAGTATAAATCACGATTAACTCATGAATTTGCAATGGTTTGCCACTGACAGTAAAACATGAGGTCTGAATCTGGCGCATGGACCACGAAGGAATGAACAAACCGCAGGAGCCAAAATGTGATCTGTCCGGCACATGTACAAAAATGAGGACCACTGTGCAAGGTTAACTCTGCGCTGGCTGGAGCAAACCATGCTTTTTGTGCCTGCTTCATCAGCAGGCTTGACAGGATGAGGCTGTTCATGACCCGTGTCCCTGAAGCGGAGCGTGGCAGTGCCCTGTGCGTGTGCTGGGAGGCTGCGGAGGTGGGCAGGGACTGTCCCTTCCCTTCGGGGAGGAGAGCAGACACAGCAATCTCTTACTGTGCTCTTACAGCCAAATATGCAGAGGCTTCGTGGTAGGAACTAACGGCCGGAGTAGCAAAGCCCAAACCAACAGCAGCATGCAGGTGCCTTCTGGTGGGAATTGGGTACCTGAGTTCGGCATTAGCTTGTGAAGGGAGACTTAAGCGGTCATAGCATCTTTGGTGACAAAAAGCTCAATCTGAGCCATGCTCCCAGGAGGTGGAAAACTACAGCCAGCAAGCACAGCCATGGGGCTGCTCTCCTCTCCAGAATGGTTAAATTCCCTCTCCACAACTAGAGCACTACAAATACATGCTTTGATACCTGTGACGAAAACCTTTGCTGCTCAACAGAGAAATCAATGTTGAGAACTGCTATGTACCAGAAAGTCAACTCTGCTTTCTCTGCCATGGAAAACGAGCACAGCCCTGCTGTGCCGGGGCTGGCAGAGAGCGACAGCGGTGGTAATAACAGCCATCTGCATCACTGGGAGAAGTATATGTATAAACACGCGTGAACCTCTGTCCTCTGAAAACATCTTCATCGCCCCCATCACTGCAATCAGTGAGGAATGAGAACTAAGGGCTTTTTCAAGACACTCTTCCCTTCATTTTTACACATTTTCAAAGCCGTTACAGCCTCCTACTAGTCACGCTGCTGGGGTAGAAGTATGGCAGGTCCACTGCCAGGTGTTTCCTTGACATGCCAAGTAACACAGGCCCTGAGTCCACAGGACAGATTAAGGTTTATCTCTAATTAAATGGTTCACCGAGTAAGCTTTAATAGGATGAAGGAGCCAGGAAGAATCAGAGGTTTTGCTGGCGAGCTGTTTTGGTCTAGCCCTACGCAAACACAGAGGACTTGGTTTTGTTTAAACGGGTGCTGACGACATTCCTTCCCACTGGTGTCACGACCTCACAGTTTTACTGCCATAAGATTTCAACAAAACAGTAATTTTACACTCTCAGAACAAATTATTTGAAACAAATTATTTTCAGTGTAAGTTTACACTTATTAGAGACAAAAATTGTCTGTGGAAAAGTAAACATTGAAAGTAGCAAAGATTTTCAAGTGTATTCGATGGTGGAAACGGTTGGAGTTTCACTCTTGTAGTATCCTATGTCGGTGTAGAAATCCATAAACATCTTATCATTGTGCAATGAGATTTTAAGATCTGAAAACTTCAGAAAGAAATGTGACGTGGTCATTTTTGGAAGAGACGGATCTGACGGGGGTTTTTTCCTTGTTTTCCCCGTTGTTCTTTTCAACACACACTTCATTAATTTTACCTTACAACACTGGCACTAACTAAACAAGTATTAAATCAGACACATAAGGAATATCCATGGAGGATTTCAAATGATGGGTCAGGGGGAGATGGACCATGCCTGATAGACATCTACAAGCCGAGTAGATGGCTCTTGGAAAAATCTTGGTATGTTCACCCATGAAAATAGCTCTGTTATGAACTATAGGTTGGGGAGAAATCCGTGAAGAGGCTGAAAAAACACAGAATAAAGACCAACTCCTAAACGTGAACAATAACAAGAGTGCTCTGTAGTGCCCTGGGCTTCCTTTCACTTTTGTTTCTATTCTCTTTGAAAGGAAACACTGAAAGAAGTTTTGTTTCCTTCAAATGAGGTAGGACCTCTCTGAATATTTGGAATGAAAATCCACACACTCTCTTCAGCAGGCAGGACTCTTTCTCCAAGTTAGTTTATCACCTTTTAATTGACTCTTCACATGGCTCCCTCAGATGAAATTTCTTTCTTAGGAATTTATGAACCACGATAAACAAAGTAGGAGACAGATTATTTTTTAGTAAGATTCTTTGGTGCATGTGCTAAAATCTGTAAGAACCTCCTGTTCTGCAGCTAATGCAGAGAGCTACTTTGCACTAAGCAAATGTGAACAAGAGTCCCACTAGCCCTGCTCAGAAGGAGGCTGGGATGCTGTAAAGCAGAAGGAGCCCAAAATGTCACATTTACTTTGGTCAGAAGTCATAGGAGGAGATCATGAGCTCACTTTCAAGAAAATGTTAATCCTCCCCATCTGACATATGTGTTGGAATTACACAGATCTGAACTGTTTTGGCACACAGATTGACTGTTACAAAGAGCCAGAGAAATAAACTGCCTGCTGCCACATTAAACAGGGATTTGGGGGTCATTTTGCTACATTGTGATGGAAGAAAAACCAATTAATTTCCCTGTAAATGGTTCAGTACAATGCAGTTACATCTTCTAAACATCTTCTCCACAGTCAGGAGAGATGAAGAGACCTTTGTTTTAATTTTGCCCTGTAGCTCTACTGAGAACTCCCACCTAGCACTCAGGCTATGGATGTTGGGCAGGGGCCAGAATTTCTTACTGCCCCGCAGCAACGGCGTGAAAGTGAACTCACTCAAATCTCTGCACTTGGATTTGAAATCCCGATTTTCCATGGCTGCACAGTCAGCAGACCATACTGCTGCTACCTCTGCTGATTTTAAAGCATCTGTAGGTAATTACAAAGTCGCTTATAATCCACAGTCCGTGTGAGACGAAGGTATCGAAACCCCAGCGAAAGTCAATGGGCACGTCCTCAATCGTGCACGTGCCTTTGGGAAACTTCTACCTGGGCTCAACTATTCGGAGAAAAGTTTGCAAGCAGGGGTCTTTGAGGCTTGAAAACCAACCCAAACGTGACTTCAGGTAAAGCAAGCCCAAAATGTACCTGGCGTTCACGCTCCGTGATATTCAGCGTGTCGTGACAGGGGGGGAAAGCTGTGTGGAGAGGGCGCGACGGCAGCGCCGGGCTGGTGTAACGGCACTGGTACGAGTTACTGGCCCACTGGTACGAGTTACTGGCCCACAGGCACTTTGCGGCGATGCACCAGCTCTGCCGGAGAAGCTACAGAGAAAGCTAGCGCAGCCTGGAGCCAGGCGGGCCTCGCCGTCCTCTTAACCAGAACCTCCATCTCTTAAAAAAAAAAAAAAAAAATCCTATTTCCACCATTCCCTAGCGGAGCTCGCTCGGCAAGGTTGCTCAGAAATGCTCTGCAACGTGACGGCAGAGCCATGACACCCCCCCCCCCCCCCTCTTCCCGCCATTTCGGACCCTCACCCCGCCGCCTCAGCGGCAGCCGCCCGCCTCAGCGGGCCGGGCCGGGCCGGGGTGAGGGAGGGAGGGAGAGGAGGGTCCCGCCCGCTCCGCTGGCCGCCGCGGAGGCGGGCAGCCGGGGCGGGGTGTGGAGCGGGCGGGCTGCCGGGGGCCGTACGACCGGCGGCGGCGGGTGAACCCCCTCCCCGCCTCCCCTTCTCTCCCTCTCACCAGCCCCCAGCCCCGGCCCGGGTCGCTCCTCCCTTCCCCCGGAGGGAAAAGGCTTTCCCGAGGCGAGGAAGCGCAAGCGCCTGCCTGGGGCGAGCCTTGCCCGGCCATGATGCTGCCCGCGGCCGGTCCCAGCCCCGGACAGACCTGCGGGGCCGTGCTCGTCGCCGCCGTCCTCCTGCAGTCCATCTGCGTGGCCGTCACCTTCCTCTACTTCACCAACGAGCTCAAACAGGTTGGTGGGGGAAGGCAACCGGGCCGGGGTGGGGGGGTACGACGGACGGACCCCGCTTTCTCCCTTTCTCTCCCGTCTTTTTTTTTTTTTTTTTGGCCGAGAGAAGAGGGAAGGACGGACAGAAAGCCGGGCGGCGGGTGTCCGTGCTGGGTGCGGAAGGGAGCGCAGGTTTGCGATGCGAGCGGAGCTGCGGGCACCTTGAAAGGGTTCGTTCAGCTCTGCGGACAAAGAGCTTCGCTCCGGGGGTGCCTGCTCCTTTGTCCAGGCTTTCCTCGGGCCGTGGGGTAGGCGCGCAGGGGACGGAGTTCAAGGCAAGAACGATTCAAAAGTTCTCCCCCTTTTTCTTAAAGTTACGCGTTTTTGCGGAGAAGTAGCAAATGTGCTTTTCATTAGAGCGCCAAACTTGCTAACTCATCACATGGCCGTGCCGACGAGCGCTCGGAGGACTCGAACAGCAGCCTCTGCCAGCTGGGCAGCCGTACAGACAACAGGGGAGGAAGGCTGAGGAAAGCTGAGGTGCCTTTTAAATGCCTCCTCTAGGAAAATACATAGTTTTAAGGCAGTGAGTAATCCCAAAGGAACTTCACCCAGACGGCAAACACCGCTGAATTCCTCAGAGCGACTTGTAAAACCCCCACTGTATAGTCTAGATGCTTTGGTCTCCTTGCAGCCACCCTTCGAGCCTGCTAGCTCCTGCTTAACTCTTTCCTCCTCCTCCAAAAGATCATTTGCATTCCGAGACAATTACATTGACTTGATAGTTCCATGAGCCTTTGTGTGTGTGGTCCTGCTTTTCACTGACCCTTCTAGTGCTCAGGGTTTCCCCGAGCGTCTTGCCCAAAATTTACTATCCTGCTCCAAGTTGTACCGCTACATTGGTCTCCCTGGCACAAAAGTAAACCTAACTGCAGGTAAGTGCACTATAGTTATACAACTTCAGAAAGTATTGCATAAATGTAAAAATGTTATGTTACCCGTGCGTTTATTCCACACCAAATTTAATAGGTGGAGTCTTCTGAGATGTCAAAGTCCTCTGTGAAGCAAATGTTAAAGGGTATACAGTATTCTACAATACAAGCCAATGCACATATTTTGGAAATGTATAAAACAGTTTTTCCTGCTCACTTTGTAGCTGTGGCTGTCCCATATTTGGTGACATGGGGGAGTCAAGGAGATGTGTTGATTTTATGAAATCAGGTTACATAATACTGATAATGAAGAAAAATATATAAATGCATTCTCGTCTCTTCATATGGTTCAGAGTCCTTTGCTAACAAGCTTGCCAATATAAGTAATTAGTAACCACACTTATCTTTCCCTTCCTTTTATTCAAATATGTACACCTGGGGCACAACCACATCTAGTGATACTTACCCAAAATACAACTCACTCTTTCTGAAGAGTAACAAGCCTGCCTTTGGTGTGACAAGCTAAATCTACCCACACTGAAGTTCTGCTGGGCTACAAAGGAGGGTTGCTGGCTCTGGAGGGGGTACCTTAAGCACATATTCTTGCATGTGCCATCTGGTGCACAATAAACAAGGAAAAAGCTTATCTAGAAACACAGTCTGCTACCCCCACATCCACATGGTGCATGTGGAATACATCTCAAAAGATAAACTGAGATTTTTGTCTGCCCAGCTTTCTTCCCTTTGTTGTTGACAATATCTGCATTCCTACACTTCCACCAAATTACTATGGCTGCACAGACTGCAGATATTCTTATCTTTAAAAAAAAAAAAAAAGTCTAAGTAGCAGGTTTTTTTTCTCTACAGCTGTAGTAATCTGGGGAGGACTACAAATATGACCATTTGTTTAACAGTTCTGCTATGGAAGGAAGTGCTGAGACACAAGCACAATAAAGTTCATTATGCTTCAGGATACAGGGCTGCAAGGAAAATATCCTCAGACTTCCTTCTGTTTTGAAAACATAGTCCATGCACTACTAGAATAGGAGAGAAGCTTTACAAGATAGCGTTCCTGCAGGACTTGTGTTCTCAAAGACTTCAGTGCTACAGATAACCTCACTGGAGTAAGTCTTCACCACCCTGATGCCTTGCTTTCCCTACCCATAAAACAGAAATACCAATCCTTCAGTCCCATATGGTGGTGGTACAAGGTTGCATTCCCTGAGGATTTCAAAATGCATGCAAAATACTGTTCCAATGCCAGGCTAGTAAAGTCGTTTGGGGGAAAAGTGTGCAGGTAAGGAGAAGGCAGAAGCGCAGGAGTGTTTGCTTCCAGATTGGAGGGCAAAGCTCAGAGGTGAGCTGTAGCAGAGCTGGTAAGAGAACAAACAGTAAGGTCTCAACTGCTCACTTTTTTTTTTTTTAAAAAAAAAACCTCATCAAATTGCTTTGTTATAGAAGCTAGTATAGTTAAATCTGTCAAAGCCCTTAGTTTTAAGTGCGGTTTTACCTTAATAAGCGCACAATTTTAACCACTTCAAGTCAGTTCTTGAAACAAGAAACCTGATTTAAGAATATCACTGTACTCCTCAGCAAAGACACAGAAACCTTCACCAACACTCGCAGGGGTGGCCCCATTTCACTCAGATGCCTCCAGAATACAAAATCATTTCAAGTAGTAGATGAAGCGCAGTGGAGTCTGCTGCTGCAAACCGAAGGTGCTGTTCAACCTGGTAGGACTTGCAGGGTAGTATGGGGAATTCTCCTCATCCTCCTGGAATCTCTTCCTAAACACCTTTGTTTTCTAACAGGCAAGAAAAGCACGGAGTGCAAAGGAGGAGGTGACTCCATTTGTTGCTTTCAATACCCCAGTCTCAAGGACAGCTGAAACTGGTACTTGCAGAATAAACGTATCTGTTTAGCAAACCAAACCACACTTCTTTAACATAAGAAGAGTGCAATTTAAGTGTTAACAACCAGAAGTCCATCTGAATGCTTTGCATGTTTAGTGCCGATTGCTCTTTCTTCCAAGTTCCTGTAGTACTTTGCTGGCACAGAAGCCTTACCAGTCTTTACAGCTGATGCAGCAGCAAGGGAGTTGAAAGCCACCAGGAGCTGATCTCTGCTCGCGTTTGCTAGAGACAGCACGCACAGGTTATGGGCTCGTACATTAAACAACAGCGCCAGCTGGAGTTGTCTCTGTCCCTTATCCTGCGAGGCTTGGGAAGAGCTCTCCGCTACAAGAGAAACTCTCCCAGGCACATTCCCTTGGAGCCGACAGGAGTTTTGCCACTCTCTTCAAACTCATTTCTTTTTATCGGAAGAAAACGTGCTTCCTCTATCACTAGAGGGTATAGACATAGGTCCATGTCACAAGCATTCCGCATTATAATTTTATCTAGACCCAAATGTCATTTCTGTTGTCTGGACTTTGTTCCGAACTATTAAGTCAAATACTGTTACAGAGAGACCACGGACTGGATATGGGGAGGGTATAGTGTGGATATATATCAGTGAAAGCCTGGGTTGTAAGTGGCACTGGCTGAATGCAAAATACTTTTAAGGTCTGGTATTTGATTTCATCCTCAATAATTTGTGAAGAAAAATCCCTTGTGCAAAAGAAGTGTTTTTAATGCAGAACTAGAGAAACTAAAGAATTCACAACACTAGTGATTTGGGTATTGAATTTTCACAAAGCTTATTTAGTTGAGTGCTGGATACCAAATTTGTGTCTGTGGAGATAATGTAAGTATATTTTTGTGTATTAGGTATGCCATCATAGTTAAACAAATATGTAAAATCAGGATGAATTACTTCTGCTATCTGTGTAGTCATAACATGCACCATACTAGCAAATGCTTTAAAGAAAAGACAGCGTGTTCCTAAGCATAGTGAATTTAGTGACATACCACAGCTGAACATCTGCGAGCTCATCACAGGTGAAAAATTGTGGCTTTCCCTTCTGCTGCAGCTCCAGGACACGTACTCCAAGAGCGGCATTGCTTGTCTCACCGGGGAGGAAATCGGAAATTTCATCCAAAACTTGGATCTAATTGAAAGCGAAGACAGAGTGGCTGATCCCTGCTGGCAAGTAAAGTGGCACCTGGGAAAGTTAATTAAAAAGGTATTTGGGAACCGACACGCTGGAACAGTGTGCTTGGTTATATTACAATTCAAAGAATCCTAATAGCAGAATAAAGGGAGGCTCTTGGATGGTTTTGTTGCAAAGCAATAGTCAAGCCACAGCTTCAGCTGCAGAGCGCTTGCACTAAAGCCAAAAAAACCATGACAGTGGTTTCACTACAATCAGGAAATAATAAAGCAAAGACAATCAGTTTTTACTAAGCGAATTTCAGTGATAGGTTGGCTTGTCTGAAATACCTCAGGGCAGAAGTGTTTGACTGGAGCTTGTTTTCTACCTGACCGTAGAGATCATAGTGCTAGCAGAGGTGTCACTCCCTCTCTGGAAATACAGGGAGACTGGCATGAGAAAATGAGATGAAATGTAACATGGGAAAAGGGAAAAAGGTGCCTGAGGAATGGTCTAGTCATGAGCTGTGTAATGTATTAGGGGAGGAAAGAGCGAGTGAGAGAACACGGCATCAGGCACAGCACCTTCCCAGCTGGCCATTCAGAGAACACTATCTCCTGCATGACTTACACACAATACATATAATTTTGGCTACAGAGAAGAAAATAAGCCTGGCTGAAAAATCAGAAAGGCTAAAATCTTCTGGAACGGTTTTCAAAACCCCATCTCCAGCACATTAAAAAGCTCATCCGTAAGAATTCACTTCTGGATAAAACTTACCTGGCAAATCTTGCAGCCCAGAACAGATCCTCTGTTTGTATTCAGAGATCGCGGCTCCTGCAGTGGAAGTTCTGCCAGTGAAGTCCCCAAGCTTCTGCATAAAAAACCCAATGTTTTATTTGGTGGATAGTTAAACATCTGATATACCCACTAGCTCCCTGATTGCTTAAAAAAAGATAGCCTGGGTGCTAGAAATAATAAATGATGATGATGATGTTAATAACAACGACAACAACAATAATGATAAATAGAAATGTGGCATGGCAGAACCCATCAGTAAGTGGCCATACAGGGCCCATGTTAGTCACCCAGGTAAATAAGCCATCAGCATGCTTGCTGCAGCTGCACCACCATCAGTAACCAAACTAGTTCATTGCAGCAGTCAGCAAACAGTTATAAAGAAGGGGAATGCACAAAGCAAGATATGCTGGCTTACGAGCTTAGGAAGGTAGATATGTAGAAGTATAAAAATAAAGGAAATTTAATTTCTCAGAGCTAAGATCTCACATAAGTGCACACTGCCAGGTATTCTGCAAATGGAAGTTGATGCTTGTACACTGTATCTCTTCTGATTTGAGAAAATCATGAGGGTCAAGTTTTCCAATAGGGTTAAAGCCCAAATGGCTGAGCTCTCTTGAAAATGTTTTGCCACGTATTTCGTTACATAAAAGATGTAAACATAGGAATATTTGATTACAACAAATTAATAGGCTTTTTTTTATTTGCTTGTTGATCAAATCCAGAATACCCTTTATTTGTGAGTTTGAGAAAGGGGTATCTCTTTCTTGCACCTATCAGTTTCTGCTGACAAACTAATTCGTTTTCTCTGTGTTTGTTGGCAGATGATGTCGAGAAGCTACGAGGAAAACATATCTGCAGTCAACGGTATTATAATAATTTTATTATCTGTGGCAAAAAGGAGCTGGTGGTGGCACCTGATGCGTAGTCACTCAGTTTTTTAAAAGTGCAGAAAACACTGACTGAGATCTTGTACCGGCAGCAAGTCATCGAAAAATGATTACTTATTACAGAAGCCAAATTTTGGGGAGCCAGAAATATGGTCAAGCGTTTAGAGCAAGGTGACCAAAGTGGATGCAGAGGACTCAGCTTCTAGACCGCGGTCCCACAGTGTTACGGGGACTTTTAAACAGTCCCGGGAACGAGCAGCGCTGAACTACTGTAAGCAATAGATCAGTTAAGGAGTAGCTCTGCTGTAGCTCATACAGCTCTAAACACGTTGAGTGAAAGCATTACAACCTCCAAGTGGAAATTCGGAGTAAAGGTTATGAATATTTAACCATAAAAGAGACGATCACGAATGTGAAAATCTGGTACTATGGGTTATTTTAAGTTGTCTACTGCTAATATTGGGGTGGGGGAAGGAGAAAAAGGAGAACAAAGAGGCATATAAAGACATGTCAAGGAGAGCAAGAGCAAAAGAGAAATTTGAGCCTCACTAAATAGCATTCAGTCTATGACTTGGTCAATTAAAAAAACAGATATACACATTCCTTAAAATCAGATCAAATGGGACGGATGTACTTACCAGGTGGCAGATGTGCTTTCTTACCTCCTTGCTTCTAACGTGAGGTTCCATTTCTGGTCTTTCCTTAGCTGAAAGAACCCTGACGCTGTCGCACACTGACGGGCAGCAACCGCGCAGTCCCATCAACAAGATCGCGGCGCATCTGACAGGCAACAGCAATAGGAAGAATTCCCTGTCCCCACGCAGTAAGGAAAAACCGTTAAAAACAGTTAAAGATCACAGAAATGACTCTCTCATTGCTAGCCTCGTGCTTACATACGCTTTTTAATGCTTGCATTGAGTCCATAGTAAGAAACAAATTATAAAAAAGTCTCCTTGTCCCAGACAGTGTTTTTTTCAGCTAATTCTTGCAGAACAGGGAGAAAGCCCGTTCCCTCTGGGTACCTCCCTAACTTTTGTTCTGGAACCTTCATTAGGGGGAAAAAAATAAATAACCTTCGTCCTAATGTTAAGTTTACCTCTTTTCTTTCCTTTAATTTCCTTCTGTTGGTTCTGTGAGTCCCAGCTGCTATGGTGACAGACCTATTAGAAATGCGAGACAGAGGCAGGAGAGACTTGATGTTCAGGCCATATTAATGAAAGGCTTGGTAGGGTTTCTACAGCTTTGGAGGGTATCAGACACAAATGGCTATTTTAACTTTGTTACTAAGTAACACCACGATGATTTTTCTCTTATTTGGGAGCAGAAAAATTTAAAATGAAGGTAGTTCACATGAATTGTCACGTAGAGCTAATCAACTCACTCCTGGACCTTCGCATTGTTTTGGGAATGGACCCAATAGCCGCTGGGAAGAACAGGTTTCCTTACTTCGTTGTTAAGAACCAGGCTCCCCGACTAGCAGGCACCTGGCTTCACTACTGGGCTTTTAATTTAACATTTTCTCTCCTTTTTTTCTCAAGTAGATTCCACGCCCAGAAGAGGGAACGGACAAAAAATAAACAACTGGGAATCGTCAAGGAAAGGCCACTCTTTCCTGTACAACGTGGAGCTGAGAAATGGCGAGTTAGTCATACCCCAAACGGGCTTTTATTACATCTACTCACAAACTTATTTTCGTTTCCGTGAAAACGAGAACGAGGATTCAGGTTTGTTGGCACAAATCAGGAACCCCAAACAGCTTGTCCAATATGTTTACAAACTGACTAATTACCCAGAGCCCATTTTGCTCATGAAAAGCGCAAGAACAAGCTGCTGGTCTAAAAAGGCAGAATACGGACTTTATTCCATCTACCAAGGTGGTGTGTTTCAGCTGAAAAGAGAGGACAGGATTTTTGTGTCTGTCAGTAATGGTGACATAGTTGACATGGACAAAGAAGCAAGTTTTTTTGGGGCTTTTATGATCGGTTAAAAGATGAAAATCATGCTCCAAAGGAGCCAGTTTTCCTAGTCAGGACCAGCTTAAAATTCTATAAAATAGGGGATAATAAGCAAACACTGTAGCAATACCGACAATACCAGACTCCCCTTTCTCAGCTCACTCAGCACGAGGTCCGACCGTGCCGAATACTCTCCCCCCAGGCCAGGAGGGAGCCGCAGCAGCTGACTGCAGCTGTGGATGGTGATGCTTTGTGCAGGCACGGCCACCACGGCTCGCTGCCCAGCCAGGCTGGGGACGTGCGAAGATTTCTTCCACCACAGACGATACCTTCGGCCAAAAACCCAGGAAGGTAAGCGCTCGCCACCACCTCCGCAGAGACGCTCCACGCCGGCTCAGCCGCGGCGGGCGGGATGGAGGATGCTCCGCGTCCGGTTACTCGAGGCTGAGACTGGACATCAGATTTTATTTGTGGTCTCCATTGGGACCCTGTCTTGAATATCTCTGCTCCTGTAAGGAGCCTTTGCAAGTACTGCTTCCCAGATGCTCGTGGAATTACTCTAGAAGTTTTTGTTTGAACCTGAGTTTTACAAAAGTTGAAAGGCCGTCAGAAACTCAAAACTGCACGTCTTCATCTCATCTAACAAAGCACTTAAGCACCTAATTAATTTTAAGCACACGAACAGTCTGACTAAATCAGGGTATTTACATGCTTGAAATTAAATAGTTGCTTAAGCATTTTTCAGGATCATGGCTTGAGTAAACACATTAGTCTGTCTTAATCAGGATATTGTAGATAAAAACAGCTGCTGAAATGGCACAGAAGAGGTTTTGAAATCAATCAGTATTTTTATCAGCGCATTATGATAGTGCCTATTTACTTAATTGCTGTGCTGCAAAGATTTCACCAGGCTTCCAATAGGTTCAGTAATGTAGTTGCTGTTACACTTGTTGACAGCAAGTACTTGATCCAGAAAAAAAGGTGTTTTTCTGTAGATACCAAGTTCTATTAGACATTTGCCACAAATTAAGCATGACATGGCTCTTCCATGTTTATTTGTACTGGCCTGTATTTGGTAGGATGTAATGCAGAATAACACACCCCAATGACTAATATTTTAAGGAAAACAGACACAACTATCCATACTTAAACAAGAGCTGCAGACTTAGGTAATAGTGTTTTGGTTTTGTTTTTAGGAATGGGTGGAAAATTTTCATAATTTTTTTTAAACCATAATTTTTGAAAAAACTGGCCACTATATTTTTTAACTCTATGAGTAGGACTATTTTTTATTTAGTAAAAAAAAAAAAAGGGACAAAAAAATTTGCAAGTGTAAGCTCTGTGGGCTAAATCCACAGCAAAAGTCAGGTAGCATAAATCAGCACATCCGCAGCATTGTCAGTGGAGCGATACCAATTTGTAGCATGAATGCATTTTGCCCAGGCTCAGAGAAAACGGTGGGGAAAAGAAGGTGAAAGTGAAAAAAAATTGGAGGGAAAGGCAGGCAGTCGTTCTGCAAATGTTACTTTACGTCAACAGAACAATGCCAGGAGAAAGTCTGGTTGTCTATTTTTTTAGTACACTAAGGTTGCCGTGGGAACCCTCGCATTCACCTCCACATTCTGCTAATTAAATCACTCTACAGCCCTTGCATATGGGCCTCCTGAGTAAACATGCATGGGTCATCTTACTACTTTGTAAGGAAATGAATAGACACAAGCCCCTGCGTTTCTTTTGTCATTCAGAAAAGCGGGTACGATGGTTCACTTAAACACCTGTGTTTGAGCAGCAAGAGAAGAATTTCGGGAATACCCTCCTTTTGACAGGTTAGGGCAAAGAAATACACTGCCGTAAGCCTAAAATGAGGAATTTTAACTTTTGCCTGCTCTTTTAACACAGCATCACGCATGCTGTTTTCAGTGGTAAGCAACTACGTGAAATTCTTCATTGTTTACTGGAACACTGGTTTGCCTCCTTCTCAAATCGTATGTTTCAACAGAGAACAGAAAATATTTCTACAGTGTTCTTTCTGATTTCAGTATTTAATTCAGAAATTTTCTGCCTGCCAGAAAAGCCTAGGGAGAACAAAGCCGTTCCCTACATATCTGGATGCCCGCTATATTGGAGAAATTACTTTGTAGGTTCTCCTTCCAGATGGACTGGGCTTTTTGATCTCTGTGCCGGACTGACCCATGTTATCAGGTTTGAGGTTGTTTTTAGCAATTTATTATATTAAAAAGTTGGGTTTGGTTTTTTTTTGTTTTTTTGAAATGTTATTTTAGGAGCTTATTTGAAAGGAAATTTATTTGAACTGTGAAAAAGTATTTCGGATTTACTGGTGGCAGCTTAGTCGGAAACCCTCCCTATGGCTAAGAAGTGATTTGTGTAACGGAGGAGTCGTGGCTGCTAGAAAGGACTGGAAGGAAACCGCAGGGACTCCACAAACTTGTAGCTGATCCTAAGACAAACTGTCTATCAATCACACAGTTTTGTTTTTTTTCTCCGTGTTCTCTCCTCAACTCTCAATATATAACACCATGCCGGCTGTCGCTTAGGGAATGCTCCCTGGCATTATCTTCCTTTTTTATCTAAATGTACATATTCTTGGTCTCTGCATGCAGAGCATATCACAACAAGGATCACACCAAATAATCATATTTTATTTTTGAATAATCCAAAGGCATGCTTGCCAGATATTATCTTGGGGAGAGATTATCAACCAATATCAGACAGGACACATTTGAAGATGAATAGAAAGATATAGCAAGTTCTGTTAGTACATTTGCACCCTGAATCATACTTTTCATCTCACTTTACGTTGAATGGCAAATGTAGCAAATTTTTATTTGTGGGTGTAGGTTGTGGTAACATGTAAATATTGTAATATTTTTCTACATGCATTTTATATAAAACATTTTTAGTAAATAATTATTTAGTCTTGCAGTGATTGTTGGTGTCATCCTATGGCTTCCATAACAACAACCCGGTCTGAAGTAATATCTCTGACATTGGTTGGTATCAGTTATAATCCATTAAATGCCACAAACAGTTGCAATGCAAAGGACATTCATAACGCAAGCTATTTAGCAATGCCCTATCGTGTAATGCCGTATAACTGGCTTCCAGACCCTAGTTGGTGAACAACACAGCATCTGGAAGCAGTACGCTGAAGGAAACACTGAAAATGATCTCATGACCAGAGACTACAAAACCCTGAGCACTTCCCTTGGGGTCCTTCTCATGTTTCTGGGCTTTGGCAATTACTTAAGCACTGGGAAATCTAGTATGGAACCATCTAATTCTCATCCATCACCGAACTACAGTAGAAGATACATTGAATTCAGAGGGACAAGGACCATTTTACGCAGACATTGTAAAGCAGCAGTAAACTGGGGATCCCCTAATGTTGAAAACAAATGCAATCCCTGCCCCAAAAGCAAACACGGGATATCGTTTGGTCTGTTCACGCCACTTCTAACATTTGCCCCGACCTAAAAAAGGGTACGAAACCCAAGCGAACCCTGGAAACTCAACAAGACATGAAGGCACCGTCGAACCTGACCCCAGCCCTGAGATGGGAGAGGGGCTGGTTTGGTCCTGCCGGTGCAGAGAAGGGCTACGGCTGGAGCAGCAGCAAGCTGCCGCAGCAGGGAAACCAGTTGCTCCTGGGGCACAAACCCCCAGGAATATTGCCCCCACCTTAGCCACCCCCAGGGGCTATTTCACCTCTGCGTGTCTCCTTTTGACATCGCTTTCTCTCGGCAGTTCCCAATATTATCTTAGTCTCACCATACTGGGCTCTGGCAGACCCCCACATCGCCGTTTTACGCGCCGCGCAGCTACGTGATTAACAAAAGGATGCTTGCCTCCCTAACGGACTCATAATCTTAAGTACATTTAGCCGGGTGTTTTGTGTCAGGCTTTATTTGAAATAGATGGGCACGCCTCAAGCCTCAGTAATGGGACGCGTAGGTCCGCGCGTGCGGCTCTCCCCATCCACACCGAGCCCCGCTGGAACCAGTATGCCATTGCTGGGGAGGAGCAGCCCCAAACTGCAGGGATGCCCAGAGGTTTTTATAAAGAAATTATTCCTTTCATAGAGGCTGCTTTTATTTCAGCACAGGGTTCTCACTTTTCTGGTGTTTCCATGGGAAAGAGGACATGCCAGCTAACTAACTGGCTTTTATTGTACCTTTCATCACCTCATGGAAACGGACTTCTATTTTTTGCCTCCCTTTGCCTTAATAAATATAATTACTATTGTTTGTATTGCAGCAGTATTCACTGCCCAGGCAGGATCAGGGATGCATTTGCTGTACTCCATGCAAACGGTTAAAAAGCCTGATTCAGACACCGGGATTTTGAGATTCATAATTGTAGTTTTCAGGTTACATCTAAATATTAGGGTCTAAGAAAAGACTGAATGTCATGATCAATATAGCATAAATAAGCACACTGAGACAAGATCTCATTCATCCCTCCAAGGCACTTTGTGCCATTCAGTAGCAGAAATGGAAGATAAATTAGGATATCAGTGGGTCTGATCCAATTTTCACAGGTTGGGATTTTTTTCATGTAGAGTTACATGGAAGCTTATAGCAATTTTCATCAGAATCATCCCAAATTTGGTTCTCCGTAACTCCTCTGTATTAACAAACTGCAACTGCATGCTATGTATGTATGTCGCATGTTAAAAATCATTAAGTTTTCCTCCGATTACCAGGGTACCACAGTGAAGTGCCTGACCGCCGCATCACTGCTGCTTCGTCGTACCACGCCTTTTCCCGAGGCATTCATAATCTGAACCTATATAGACATTTCCATTAATTTCTTCTGAAAGTTTTAGAGGTGACGTCGAGTTGGGACACTGGGTTGTGACAGAAATGCTGTCGAACTGCTCGCGGTCAGTGAGACGGGTCTGCAGCTTATGGCAGACGCCTGTCGGTTTAAGCAGCTTCCCATTTTTTATGGACTGTTCTACCAGAGTTAATATAAAGCACACTTCCTTGTCTTTGATGCGCATAATACTTTCGCACTGAACACATCACGTATACAGCGCTCGCAGCATTAGCAAACCTTAGGGAATCCAAAGTTGTTCAAACAGCCTTTCAGAAAGCAGCAATTTAAACACAATAGAATCCAAGGCACAAACTCCTCCTCAAGATACTTCCAATTTGGTCTGATGATTGTGAATTCTTCAGCTCATACTATTCTTGGTTTGTATTGAGTCATAGGTGTTTAGCCCATATAACTACTGGGTGAAGACAAAGCGGATTAACTGCAGATTTGCTGGTGAATTGAGCTAGGTTATCACTCCCCATTTAACACAAGGTAGAAGTATCAACAAGAAAGTACGACCGGGAATAATTAACTATGCAATCCCATCCTGCGTGTTCTGGCACTAACAGAACTCAAATCATAATGAGTATTAATAAACCCATGTAAGTCAGGTGAACATTTCTATCGAAAGCCAGGACAGCTTTGAGTCAAAACCTGCAGATCTTCTTTAGAGAGAATGTCCGATGATATTAAAAAAATACAGGCTACATCTACTACTCTCATGCTAGAAATTGTTTCATAAACACTATGTAGTTTTAACCCACAGTAAACATACCTGTGACCGACGAGCCACGCGTGTTCTCTCTCCATGCGGTGACCAAGTCTAACGAAGAGGGACATTAATGCCCAGGGTGCGACCTCGCGGCACGATGAGCTGAAGCACGGCGAAAAGCTAACTCTAAACCAGATGCCTCTGGATTAGTGGTGTTAGAGCACAGCTTTGCTGATTAATACACTAGCACTGTTTTGAAGTCTTGCTTGCAGATGTTTACTGCTATATAAACAACTGTAAAGTCATTTGAGCACATTCTGGGGTTTAGGTTATTAAGTTGGATTACTGCTATTTCATCGGCACTACTCACTGATGATAGTTGCTAAACCGTAACCTTTGAAAGCATACACCAAATGCTACTTTCTGTTCTTAAAATACATCTATAATAAAAGTCAAAACATGTTCTGCTCCTAGACATAATAAAAACCCCCTGCATTTTCTTTTCTGCGAATTGTTGGAGGTGCATCATTTTTACATAAGAGATCTCTCCTTGCAAGTCTGTTTTCCAGTTTCTTCATCTCTCCGTGATAAAGCCATAATCATTCTATAATCAAAGCCTTCAGATATTTCCATGACAACAAACAATGATATAAACAAGAATTAAAACTTTAGTGAATGAGAAGAAAACGGAAAGAATGGAACATTGGAGAGAGATTTCAAAACTCCATAAATAGAAACTCTCGTCTACCTTACCTCCAGTGCTCAACACAGCTTTAAAGCTACTGAAGAGAAGCACCAGTATTTTAAGAGTTCCATGAGAGGTAAACGTCCATTATAATGTGTTTTTTTAAAAATATTTTTTTAATATCTGTTTTGTTCATACGTCCAGTTAGTGGATAAAACTCTCAATAAAAAGTACTTAACTTCTGCCTCTTTCTCTCCGTTTCTCTCATCCTAATAACATCAGTGACTTTCATCTTTTCTGCAGTTGTTAAGGCAACAAAAAAGTACTGTTCTTGCAGCTAAGGGCTAGTAGATAACTTTCTGCAGCCTAAAGCCATCTTCTCTCACAACTCTCATATCTTCTGTCACCACTATCTTCACCACTGTCCTTCAGAATGTGCAAAGCAGAGGCAGGAATTCACTATCGTGCAAAGTTTGTGGGATGTCAGTTCTTTATATCCCATCGAAATTTGGCCTGCAATTGCCAAAGAAATCAGAAAGAATCAGAAAACTGGAGCTGCTTTTCTTCTCTCTCAGCTGACATTTTTTCTGGCCCTGACCCCATGAAAGAAAAGCAGCCAGAGAAGCCCTTGACTCATGATACCCTTTAAACGAAGGGGATCGATGTTGCTGGATTCAAAGCACAACTGCCATTTCTGATCCAAGTGGCTCATCACTCAGCACATCAAACTCCCAATGAATTAAGCGTTAATTTGTTGCATTACAAGTTCAAGTTGTCCAGAGTATATAAATCTGGTGCTACCTCACTTTTGACTACTTGATTTTGCTGCACACACCTCAGTTCAAGTATTATTTTAATAAGGATTTTTTTTTTTTTCTGGAAAAAAAGAAAAAAAAGCTTTTCTCTCCCTGGGGAGAGGGAAATGGCCATTTTTTTTACAAGATACAGCTCAGCAAAACCTGGAAAAATTTCATGAGAGTGAGGGATCCTCTTTACACAGAAAAGCCACATTTATAGCTTCAGGCCATTTCCTCTGCCAAATATCAACATCCTTCAGCAAATGCCACTGGTCTGAGAGTTTATCAGGGGAAAAAAAAAGAGTGAAATAACTCTTTATAATAATGCAAAGTATTTGGCAGCCTAAATACAGAGGCAGTTACCGGCTCCTCCGTAACATAATGCAACGTCATGTAAATTAGATGGGACACAAAATTCTAACATGAAATAACTGTACATTGGTGGCATGCAGCCCGTGATTATTCTTCAGAAACATGTAAAACAATTATATAGGCAGCTGGATAAACAAAGTGAGAAGCACGTTAGGCTCTTCCTTCTTTTCAACTGCAATTAATGTATAGCCACCCCCCATAAAATTTAGCAACTGTTGAGTAATTTGCTACAAAACTGTCTCACGGTTCAAGAGCAGCAATGATGAATACTGCTTCCAATGAAACTGCAAAAATGTATCATCCAAATAGGATACGAACTCGGCGCTAAGGCTAACGCTTGCATTATTACAGAAAGTAAACTACAGAAAACAGGCAGATTCAGAGGCACAGGCAGAGTAACACAGCGGTGCATCACACCACGCTTGCGCTCTATCCTCAAATAAAGCTCTGCAGCCACGAAAGAGCAAAGCTAGCCGACGGCGTACCCACGTACGCGAGTGCACCCTGGAAAACCAGCCCCAAACTGTTTCTCGGCTGAATCGAGCTAGATGCCAACGTGGATTGAGAGCACCGGTTGCCACCTGAGAGGTGGGGTACAAGGGAAGGGGTGCAGCCCCTCTGGACAGAAAGGCAGGAATGAGAAAAGATTGCGCCGTAGCACGCACACTCTGATGCTTCGCAAGGACTTTTGACTTGCTTTGGGGAAGAGGAGGAGATAGGCACCCTTTACAGGTGTGCTGGGGGTCACTTCACCTTCCCCGATCTCACCTTGCGCTGCTTCCATCTTATTTCTTCTGGGGTACCACGTTATCCTTTAGTAGTAGGTAGGAGTCAGCGGCTGGGGAAACGCACAGTTAGAATCTACGCGTCCGCAAAGGGCAGAGCGGCGGACGGCAGGAACGCGCTGAACCAAAATTTAACTGTAGGGAAATCACACGGAAGGCGGCGATGACTGCGGCTTCGCTGAACCGGCGCCCCTGCCGAGATCCAAGGGCAGAGCAAAGCTACGGAACGAGGAGAGAGGAATCGCAGCCCACCCTGGAGCTCCGCAGCCCCAGGACTGCCCCCCGCCCCGGGGGGGGGGGGACCGCGCACCCCCGGCCACCCCCGCTTCCACAGGCAGAGGGAAAGCACCCTCCAACTCTCCGCAAAAGGGAGTTAAAGAGCACAACCACCCCTGCCACCCACAACCGGGGACCGCACCTGCCCAGCGCACCCCCAAACCCCCCCCATCCCCATCCCCAGCCGGCCCCCGCACCGGGAGCGGGCAGGGAAAGTTTAAATCCCTGCTGCCGCTACCACTTTCGCAGCCGCCGAAGGTTTGGCGCTGCGGGCGGGCGGCCGGCTTCGTTCTTCTTCCGCGCCCGCGGAACCGGCGCGCCCACGTCTCCTCTGACGCGTGGGCGAGCGCCAGCCCTCCCCGGGGCCGGGGGGGGGGGGGGGGGGGGGCGGTCGGTAAAGGGGAGGTGGGGGGGGGGGACGACGACGGGGACGGCAGCGGCCGGAGAGAGGCGGAGCGGGGCCGCCGTGCCCTCCCCGCGTTCCGCACCTGGCGGAGCAGCGCGGCGGAGGAGGGGGCTGCGCGGGTCCTCCGCGGGCGCGCCGAGGGGATGCGCAGCCCGCGGGCGGCAGGGATGCGGGAGGGGAACGCGGGAGGGCGCGGAGGGGAGAACCGGACGGGGAGCGAGCCGCCGCCGCAGCTTTTCCCCGCGGCCGTGCTCACCGGCATCACCGTCGCCTGCGTCCTCCTCTTCGTCGTCGGGATCGTCGGCAACCTCCTGACCGTGTTGGTGGTGTCGAGGTTTCGGGACATGAGGACCACCACCAACTTCTACCTGTCCAGCATGGCCTTCTCCGACCTGCTCATCTTCCTCTGCATGCCCCTGGACCTCTTCCGCCTCTGGCAGTACCGGCCCTGGAACTTCGGGGACCTCCTCTGCAAGCTCTTCCAGTTCGTCAGCGAGAGCTGCACCTACTCCACCATCCTCAACATCACGGCCCTCAGCGTGGAGCGGTACGTCGCCATCTGCTTCCCCCTCCGAGCTAAAGTGATCATCACCAAGGGGAAGGTCAAGCTGGTCATCCTCTTCCTCTGGGCCGTCTCCTTCATCAGCGCCGGACCCATCTTCGTCTTGGTGGGGGTCGAGCACGAGAACGGCACGAACCCCCTGAGCACCAACGAGTGCCGAGCCACGGAGTACGCCGTCCGCTCGGGGCTCCTCACCATCATGGTCTGGACCTCCAGCATCTTCTTCTTCCTGCCCGTGTTTTGCCTGACCGTGCTGTACAGCCTCATCGGGAGGAAGCTCTGGAGGAGAAAGAGAAAGAACATCGGTCCAAACGCTGTCATCAGGGATAAGAACAACAAGCAAACCGTGAAAATGTTAGGTACGGCTCTTCCTGCTCTCTTTTTCCAAAGGATGTGTGTGTGCTTGTGTGTGTGTGTGAGAAAGACCGAAAGAGCTCGGGTAGTTCACTAGAGTTGCTTCCGAAGGGAAGCGTTTACTGAAAACGATTCACACGAAGGGCTACGCCACCAGGTATTCGCAGAATAACTCCCCTCCTTCCTCGGGTTTATTTCTAATTGTTTTGAGCTGGGGACTCTCGAACAGGTAAACAAGTGTTAATAACAATCACCGACAAGGACGAAAACTACGGTTACAATTAGCTAGCGCCCTGGAGATTTTTGACCATTTTTGCTCTTCGGTTGTGGGTACCGGTCTTAATTACAGAAGGATAGTTTATTTGAGTTTTAAACAAAACCGAACTCCTCTCAAACCACAAAGTTGAGCTGCAGACTAAGCAAGCAGGATATGATGTGCACTTGGTTTCATATGAAAAGAGCATCAAGGTTTTAGCAAATTGGGGTGATTTACTAGCACGGCCGTGTAAGCTTATGAAAATTAATCTGCATTTTTATATTAGCAAAACACCAGGATGTGCTGAACAGGGAGCATCGTGTCTCCTTTGAGGTCTGCGATCCTGTAAATTCTCACTGACTTTAAGAAAACAGGATCAAGATGACAGATGCTGTCATTCCTAACTTTGTATATTTACATTGCTGAATCGCTTAAACAACAGTTATTGTTGGCACACAGAAACACATATTTTAACATACTAAGTCAGTGCATGTGGTGGGAGTTTGATGCACAAAACCAAAAAGTCGTTCTGCAGTTTAGTGTCTGAAAAAAAAAAAAGTCCTCCGCAGTGCAAGTCATCCCGTGGATTTCAGGGGGGACGAGGTGCTTTGCATGAAGGTTTCACGGGCGGCAGCTCTGCCCTGCTCATTTCAGCTAGGTTGAAGGAGTGGGCTAATGAGCTCGACAAAGAGGTGGCAGTGTGTCCTACGTACCTAATTATTACATGGGAGCCTAACTGATTTTTTTGTTCATGTCCTACTTTATTACTATGCAACGGCAGGAAGAATAATAAAAAACCGCGGCTTTCTTTGTGCCCTTTCAGCTACATTTTATCATCAATAGAATTACTTCAGTCTGGTAAGCGTGACCTTGGAAGTAATTCTTCATTTACACTTCGAGAGTTTCAGGATTATGAATCTCTACTTACAATAAGTAAATTGCTGGCATATATCACTACTGTGTTTATATTTCTGTATACTTAACTGTAAATCATTTTGAAATAACTGTTTATTTCTGCCCTGAAGTATTGCTGCAAACATTACGATATTTCAGACACCTTTTTTTTTTTTTCTGTTACGAGGTCTGAGAACAGCAAGACAGTGGCAAGACTGTCCTCTGACAGAGAGCCAATATTCTTTAAATGATAACAGCCTGATATCTGATGGAAAGATGGAAACAAAGTAGTTAGTAAGGGCTCGGTACCAGCAGATGCTCAATGCAGTCTGCTCTCAGTGGTTTTAATGTTCTGCTTAAAATTTAGAAGGCACTTTGTAAGACTTTAGCAAGTCATGGAACATCAAGTAAATGGGATTAGCATCGACACTTGTTTAAATCGTAGCGAAAGGTTATGCTTCTTAGGTCCGTAATTAAACATCTAACTGTATAGCCTGACTTGTGAAGGAACTATCATACCCCATTCCTGTTGAAATCAATGTGATTCTGCACGCGTCACGATCAAACTGTCGAAAGCCTGACTAGGGATATGCATGCCCACACGCGAAAATACTGACTATGCTTAAAATTCTGTTTGTAATGACCATTATGATAATATTCAGTATATGGATTAAACTCCAGAGCACACTGGTGAGCTAGGGAAACATCTGAATTTTATAAGTGAAGATACTGCGGAAAAAAAGGAATGGCTCAAGAAGATGCAGAGCTGGAAAACAGATACTCTGAATTTCAGCTCTGTGCTTTAGAGTCCACCATAAGTCTTGCATAAGTATCCATTTAAACTTGAGAATGCCTGTTGTCAGTCTGACAATCATCCCTCTCAGCTCTTTGAATTTTATATCTCCTGTGACTCAACACGAGCAAGCAGGATTGCTAACACAAGAGAACAGGTTAACTGGTAAAAAATGCTTAAGAATGTCGAAAAACCTCCCTCGAGTTTTCTGGTTTTTGTCGCTCTGGTATATTAATAGATACACTCAAAGCAATATGAAAAATAATAAAGGTCAACAGCACACGGGAAATGAACAGAAAAAGTTTCCCTTTCTCTAGGATGGAAATGTTCAGAGATACACACATTCCTATTACTCTGCATATATTATATTTGCATATAAATGCAACCACAGCGATAGTGTAATATTACAGATAAACTATGTAACTATAATTATGCGGTTACATAGTCTATATTTAGTTTTACTCTACTTGGAGTAACTCACGCTCCAAAAAATGGACCAACTGGAGGCGTGCACCACTCTTCTGTTCTTACCTCGGCACGTGTGCTCTACAAGCCCACACGCTGGTGGTTTGTTTTATTTTGGGGCCTTTGCCGTAAATAATTTTCCTTTGCCTTAAATAATTCTGCTTTGTCTTAAACAATTTTGCTTCCCAGTGATTACAGTCTTCATTATAAACCACAGTGCTGAGTCTATCACGTTATGTATTAATTTGCTTTTATTAAACGCTGCAGATGATAGATTGCTATACTGTTTTTGTCACCATTTTGATTCTTTAATTCTCTGTTTAAGAAAACATAAATTTTATAGGTCAGAAGTATGCTACGTCAGATTAGTTGTGCAATACACAGGCAGCCTGTTTAGATACGATCAATGTGTATTAAGTATTGCTAATTTATACTCTCAGAGAATGTATGGAAAGACACAAACCTGAAAGCTTACGGGAGGCATTGTCACACTTTGTGATTAATTTGTTAAAGAAATAGAATTTTAATCACCCATATTTTAATACTCATACTTAACACAATTTCTTCTGCTGTTTTTATTTTAGTTGTGGTGGTATTTGCTTTCATACTCTGCTGGTTGCCTTTTCACGTAGGACGATATTTATTTTCCAAATCCTTTGAAGCTGGATCCTTGGAGATAGCAGTGATCAGCCAGTACTGCAACCTGGTGTCCTTTGTCCTCTTCTACCTTAGCGCAGCCATCAACCCCATCCTCTACAACATCATGTCCAAGAAGTACCGAGTCGCCGCTTGCCAGCTGTTTGGACTCAAACCCCTTCCAAAGAAAAGACTCTCCAGCACAAAGCAAGAAAGTTTGCGCGTTTGGACAGAACCCAGCGTTACTACATGACACGCGATTTCCAGCGCCGGAGCATCACTTCCCCGGAATTCCCAGAAAGCCATAATGAAAGAGAGAGAGGGCAAGAAATACAAACAGAAATGTTAAAGCTGTACTTTTGTCATCATCTGGATTTGCTGAAAGATGTCATGTAGGCAGTTAAAGATTTAAAAAGAAAAAAAAAAAAACAACTAAACTTTGAGACTATAGGAGGAGAGACACGGTCACAGAATTTGGCAACACTCAAGTATTATTTCTCTGCTGCTTTTGCCCATGTGATTTTTTAGCACTGACTTTAGCAGGAGAGCTAGGCTTTACCAGTCTTAACAGGCAACCGTAGCCCAGTTCACTTGCGAGTTCGTGTGACTTCAGTAGCAGCTAATTCGAGCCAAATTTTTCCAGCGTTGACTTCAGTTTTGCTAAGGTTTTTGTTAGCATATAACCAGGCTGTAGAGAGAAAATTGAATTGCCTTTTCAGAGTAGTGAACATAGAATTTGATACACTTTTCATATCCTGATTTTTAAATAAACTAACATTTTTCTCTGAATGAGGAAAAGTGATTTCTTAAAAAAGAAAAGGAGAAAGAAAACAGATAATTTTTAAACATGCTAAAAATAAACTACCTTCATGTCATGTCTGAGTAGAAAGGAAATGAAAAAAAATACTTTCACAGAAGTGGCTTCGAACATGACTGTACTGAAGTATTTTTTTAAAGATATATCAGCGGGACAAGGACAGTGCCGACTTCAGGACCGCAGTGATGCTATAAAAATATGGAATGTAATCTCCCACCAAAGTCATATTTTTTTTTTTTTACTAGCTACATCATCCGTACTTGTTCTGTTCAGCTTGACTGTGAACGACTCAATGTGTTTGAACTTGGAAGCTTTTCGTTGTTTTGATATTTGTAACGAGTCCGTGGCTACCTGTCCCTATGCTGCGCACCACCGTACCCCCCAGATTTGCCGAGGACGGGTCTCCTGCCTGTAAACCACCGCTTGTTTCTATTTAAAGCACATCAGCTGGTTACCAGTACCACGTCGCCCCATAAAACCCAGCGTGCGGCTGTACTAGTTTGCTGCAGTATTCAGTCGAGAACGTTTTTTAACCAACGTGACCTGACGAAGTAATAGAAAAATCTGCATTAGAAGACACAGGCAGACACATTCTCATACTTGATCCATAAAAATCTTAAATTCAATTGATTTTTATAACTCAAGTATGCCGTTAAAAGGCAAACCAGAAAGCTTTCTATCCTTTATGCGAGTAAGTATGTCTTATATTGCACCTATTGTCACACCAACACGTAGCTTTTTGTGGCCCAGCTAATAGAGCTTCGGAGCGTGCATGTGCAATAGCAGCTTTCTATTTATTTTGTTCTAGTATTTATTACCAGCTGGTCCACAACTGATTCTCCATAATGAATTGTCTGTTCGCAAAAGTCCTACCGCCTTCAAACTCCTGTTAACGCCGATGGGCCGTTTTCCGCCCGTTACACCTTTAGCTGACGGTGCTGCCCAGGCATAACTCAAAAGAGAATTTGGCCTTTTCTGTCTATACGGTGTCTTTTATGCCATGCAGTGCTTTGCTGGGGCCAGGCGGCCGAGCGCTGCTCCTCGCGGCACCCGAGCCCGTCTCGCTCCCCGCTCCAGCGCTCGCAGCGAGCGCGGGTTTGCTATACGCGAACCTCTAAATTAAGGGACAAACGAGCGGTAGGGCTATAGGATCATCATCTCCCGTTCCGCCTCTAACCTCGTCCGCCTCGTCATCCATTTTGTTCTCTCGCTCATTGACCGACGAACAGAGCTGATGGCAGACGTCACGCAACTCAGGGAAACAAGAAATTCGGGAATCTCGAAAAGATTGTAAGGATGCGAGCTCGCCAATAACACGTCTGTGTAAACGAACCGATCGCACACCTAGCGTCGCGTTACGTGTTTCAAATCTCGGCTGTGTCTGTGGTATTAAACGTGAACAGAAAAAGAAATAAATAAAGCGATGAGACCCTTTGTAACCCTACCGGGTCAGCGGCGGTGGAGGACCCGGTACGATTGCACGCAGGCTGGAAAAGCGAGCGGTCCGCAGGTTTTCCCAGCCGCGGGAGCCGGGCAGGGACGGGCAACGGGTAGGGCAGGCACCCGTCGGCATCGGGATGGGGTACGAAACGGGTGCCAGTGTCACCACGGCACGCGAGACTTCACCAGCTTGCTCCGTTCCCTGCAAGTAAAACCTGCGTCCCGGTTATGGGAAGCAATTCTGCCTGGGCAGAATGGTCCCGCGGAGGCTTTTACCTAGCGGAGAAGCTGCATCGTTGGGTTTTAATTTTTTTCTTTCCCCAAACCTGTACAACTAACTTGATTGGGCTACGGGGGTTTTGTTGGTGTTCATTTTTTGTTTGTTTGGGGTTTTTGTTGGTGGTGGTGGTGGTTGTGTTTTTTTTTTTTTTAAACCAGAATAACTGTAACATTAAAGCCCTGTGTAGACATGTTTAATCTCTGCATATAAACTATAAACTATTAATTTCATTTAACCTAGCACTTCATCAGGAGAGACTGTAAATTTTAACTATACCAACAGTGTGAAATCGCCACAACTTTCTGTACAGAATAGAATTGCAAACATTTAATCGGCTCACAAAAGTCAGAAAGAAGGGGACTGGCTGCTTATTGGGAAGGGAGGATGGGACTTCTTCATTCCTTCTCAGTTAAGAAATGGACTTGCTTCTGCAAATCAGTGAACATTTGCCCCAATCCAGCACAATATATGCATTTCTATTAAAGCAGAGTAGCCACCTTCCTATGACTCTTGAACAAGTAGGAAATTATTTCAGATCCAGCAGGAAACATTCAAGCATTTAATGCACGCAGTAGCTGTCACTCCTGCAGCTGGCACTACAACATCCATTAGTTTTGCTTCCCTCTGTACTAAAACTTTTCTATACAGCAACGCTAAAGTTGGTGGAGTCACACTTACTGGCATGCGTTGACTCCAGAGGGTGAATAGGGTCTTCTCCTTCAAACAGGTACCAATGCACAATGAACTGCTTTTATATGGGGGGGGGGGGGGGGGGGGGGGGAAATAACCTTAGTGAAGGATAACCTTCACTTTCGCATCATAAAATCAACTATGGTCAGATGCCCCCAGAAAGATATGTGCATCCCCACCAGCACCGATGGATGAATCCGGCATTGCTTGCCTCAGGAGATATTGCCTAAGTTGTAAGCAAGAACTTGGAAAAAAAAGCGCAATCGAGATTTCAATAGCATTTTTCACCTAAGAGCAGCTAACCGAAGTCACTCCAAGACAGGTATAAGGAATTTGTCTCAGTAGGAACATGGGGCAAGGTTCCTCCTGCCTTGTCTCTGCCAGGTTTTACGCAGGCAGAGCAGATGCTGCAGGCAGAGAGTGCGGTGGCAAACAACCCGTGCTGGCAACAGAAGTGCTGGCGCTGGTTTAATTCTCTATCTCACCTGCTGCAGCTGCTCCGTGTTCGTAGCGTATGACCATCCTGGCAAGTACTTTCTAGCAGAAACAAAGCTTTTTTCCCGTTTCCCAGGGCGTTTCTGCAGCACCTCATGTTGCTGGCATCTTCTCCCCAAAGCCTTCCCTATCTGAAAGAGCATGGGTGGCTCCCCCACCCCATTTTGGGTCTGGACGTGGTTTTTGAGGTTTGTTTTACGTGCAGGGAAGGCAAGAGCCCTTTGCGAGCGCTGGGCTATTCCTTAAGTGTGGCAGGCAGGGTAGCTCCGCAGGAAGATTTCTTTCAGGCTGTTGAGCCATAGGCTGCATTTCTGGAAACTCTTCCCTCTAGGGACAGACTTTGTCAGTTCTGACTGAAAAAAAAAAATGTATAGGGGCTTTATGAGTCAAAATTTTGCTGTGTTCTCACTGACCTGTATGTGAGTAGCCCATACAGGAAATAACCGGAGGTTCATTCGTTAAACGGCTGTCCTGGTTTCAGCTGGGAAGCTTTTCTAACTCTACATTTTGTATCACAGCTTCACAAATAAACAGGAACGATTTGCCTGCATTTTATTTCTTGGCAACACGTTAAATTGGTGATGAAATAGGTCAAAAGCACTTTACCAGAAAGCTTTATTCATTTTAGAAAAGTACCTTTGATAGAGGCATGCACAGGCAGAAAATCATATCCTATTGTACTTCTTGCCAAAAATAAAACACGCTGGAAAAATAGTACTTACATGTCAAACAGTGAGGGGATAGATATTCGGCAGTTACGTAAGTTTGTTTCAAATGACATTTGCATAAGCCCTATTTAAAGCAGCAGCCATTAGATACCTAAAGACCCAGGAGAACCTCCTCTCCGTCATGGATCTGCTGTAGCCGCGGTGCTGCTCCTCGTCTGCTGATGGGCAAAGGCGAGGCGTGGGGAAGCGGCCGCTGATGCCGACGGTCCTTTTGCAGGTTGGAGGGCAGCCGCTCTCACACCGCTGTCTGAGACCCCCCCACGCTTGCTCGCATCGATCCGCGCGTTCCTTACCGGGCTGTCAGCAGTTCCCCTGAGCCCTTCGGTCAATGTTTCCCGATGGGCTTCCATACAGTTTGTATCATTTGCGAAAACCCCGTGGCCTTGAGGCGGTGAATTCCGTCCTGAGAAGTAAATTCAAAATTCGGTACAAAGAAAAATAATCTACCTAACTCCTCATATCCCAGTGATGCCCGCGTCGCTACTTCCACGCACCCTGAACCGCCCTCCTCACCCCCCCCCCAGGCCGAAAGCACGGTGAGTAGATTTTACCCTCGCACCTTTTAACGAACAACATTAGCCCAATTTTATGAAAAGGGCATTAAAGCACTTGGTGTTTTAACCCCTCGCTCAAACCACGCCGTCTCAGAGCGACGGGGCGCGGATCCGTTCACCTCCCTCCGGGTGTTATTCCTTGGGCTGCGGGCTGGTGCGGGCAGCTCGGAGCATCGTTTCTGTTTCCATGCTGTGCCGCCGGAATGCTCAGCACAGTAGCCCGAGATAAGCGTTATATGGGAAATAAGTAACCTCTGGCTGACACTCCAGCCTCCGGAGAGCTCAGCCGACGGGAGCCTGAACGCAAGCCCTGCTTCTGCATCCCTCCCGTCAGTAACCGCCAGCGAACTTGTGCCAGTGGCCGAGGCAACACCTACACCCGCAGCGGGATTTGTATCTGCGTGTGAACCCTAACGCCCGTTCCTGGGCCCGCACACGTGCAGAAGCTTCCAGAAAAATCCTCCAGATGGAGGTATATCCAGCAGATGCAGTTGCAGGAGTTGGCACGTCTTGGGAACACCTGGCGTGATTTACGCTATTTTACCCTATTTGCTGCCAGGAACGTTTAGCTGGAGTTACACCCTGCAGTGCCCGCAAGGAGCTGGAAGCTTGGAGGGCATTAGCGTGAAGTATCTCTTGTTCTTTTAGGCACATCCATCATCCACGTAGGGCAGTGGTACCCAAAACTCTACCCTCCTCCAGCTATCTCCTCCCTCCCCTGCATCCCTACCTGATATACTGCAGCACACTCCTTCCCAGCTCCGCACAAAGACCAGGGGCTTCACAGCGGCAAAATAATTTCCTCACGCAGGTGCCCTTGCCAATGGCTTTTCGCTCAGAAGCATGATTTCTGGCGAGAGACAGGTAAAATCTCCAGGGGTTTCGCTTCACGTCCCATGTCCTCAGCCAAACTTTTGCCCAAAGCAGTTTGTTAGGGGATGGGGCCCAGCTTTGCCAGCTCTATCAGATCGTGAAATCACAGTTGCAGTTCCCAGAAGCCCTGGCTGCTGCTGTTTAGGGGAAAAAAAAAAGTGAACGTTAGTTCATGATTTGTCTTTTGCCTCTAAATTGTGATTATGCAAGTACAGTGAAAGAGGATGAAGAAAAAGACAAACTTAATCCATCTTGTATTAACGAAGGTTTACAGGTTTCTGCAGGCACCTCTGCCTGCTGTTGAGCCTTAGCACGGTTGTCATTCCAGCACACAATACAGTACATTACATTAGTATTATTGAATGTAATTAATACACTCGGTGGGCATTTAACAGGCTTTCTCAGTGCTCTTCCCAGCAGAAAGGCCTCTGTTCCCCTCCAAGCCCAGCGCTTGTGTGTTACTGCCCTTCCTGATCTCAGTTGCGGACTGGTGCATGCCATGACTTTTCAAATAAGAGCAAAATTCAGAGCCTCTCATTAACCCTATTACTTGCACCAAAAAAAAAAAAAAAAAAAAAAGCCTGTACTTCATCTCGGAGCTGCGCATGGTGATGCCGACTGCACGTTTCCCCGAGTCCTGAAAACACATTGACTTGGTTTTGCTCAGCAAGAGAAGCATGGCTCCGCAGCAAAATTTTGGAGAGCAAATACCTCCAGACTTGTCGGGTAGGCTTTGCTGCTGCAGCGGTACCTGGATCCCAGCACTAACACATTACGAAGACACTCTCACGCTGCCGGCCGTGAGCGGGCTTGAGGAGTAAACGCAACGTCGGCGGAGGACTATGAGCGTTGTGCGGTATCCCAGCAAACCGCCTGATGGGATGTGAGCAATCCCCAGTCTCTTTAGTCTTCCCTGTGGTTTTGGGCATTCACGGACAAGCACCTATATGTCCTTCACACACGGGGTCGGCTCCGAACAGACATCAGTGGTGAGACCGCTGCCCGGACCCCAGCGCTGCCCCTCACTAGGAGGGGTACCAACTCCTAAAAAATAGCATCTAAAGTGAGCGGTGCCTGGTTGCCAATCTACCGCTCTCTTGTTCCATGCGCAAATACATCTTTCTGAAAGCCTACAGGCTGCTCTTTGAGCTGTACTTGGAGATAAAACGCTTTGCAATGAAGGCATTTTATTGCTCTCCACGCTTGCTGCGTTTCCCTCACTGGGAGCGAAATGAAGGTTTGGTGACGTGTGCGAGCCCATGAAGTGAAATCGCACTCAGAAATAAAGTACCCCCCGCTCAACTTCAGAGGCTGCGCAGAGGGCACAGGAGATGCTCTACCAGCATTTGCCCCCATTTTGAATGCTGCTGGATCAAGAGAAGAGCGTTGCTCCCCTTTTCTCATGTTCTGGCTGATTTTTCACGTGATTGCAGTGCTGTCCGTAAGAAAAAAAAAAAAGGCATGGAGATTTCTAAGCCTTTATTCACACTGTTCTTACCTGCGCAACCTCCTTCCACAAACGAGCCGGTGCTGCAAATCATCCTTCATTAGGGCAGGCAGGCAGGGAATCTAACACCACATCCTGCAATGAGCCCGCAGCATGACGAGCTCCGAGGCGGAGAGATTTAAATAGCTTTAACACGCCAATATTACAAAAGACAGCAAAACCTCATACTGCAAATTCTCACCAAAAGTTAAGCCAATATTCATGATCACGCGTGGGCGTGTATTCCGCCCAGTCGATAGCACCTCGGTATTTTTTATCAAGCGGTGACTATACCATTGATTTGTGTAAAATTCCCTGTGCTGTGCCAGGGGCACCAGCGCGGGGCTGCAAAAGGTGCAATCTTCTGCGCTAGTTTTGATCGAACGTGTAGTTTTGAACACGCTGAACTATCGCTAGTTTGTGAAGAGGGAAGCGGGCGGCCAGCACAAGGTTTTCCTCGTGCCTTGGGTTGGTGCCCCGGCTCCGGCGGAGACGCGCCGGTGTGGGGCTCACCCCTCGGATAAGCGGCTGCCTGAACATCTCTGGTCTAACGCCGATATATCAAGAAACAAACTCATTTCAGATATACTCGGATCGCAACAGTGGTTTCTTTCTCACAAAAAAAGCTGACCTGTAAGGCTAACCGATGCCACTCGCGGAGCCGCTGCAACCGGCCGCCCCGGCCTCGGACAAAGTCACCTCGGACCAGCTACTCTTGCTGCGGTGTCAAAACCCACGAGAAAATTGTACTTACCTGCTTTCTCCTCAGTCTCTGCTGCGCCTTATACCCGATTCCCCCCATCACGGTCTAAGCCGGAGTCTGCCACGTAGCTAGAGAAGCGCCGCTGCCGTAGGCTGTGCCGAGACCCGAACGAAACGTCCCTTTCTGCGAGGCGGGCGGACGCGAGCCGGGGGAAAGGGGCTTGCGCCCGCGCTGCCCAGGCAGGGCTTATTTAGAGAACAGCCAGAGGTTTGTACGGCTACGATGCTTCTGATTTCAAAACACCGAGGTCAATGACACGACGCTTTAACGTGCAGAAGAAACGCCTAACCCCAACACCGGAGAGAAGGCAAAGACAGGAGCAGGAGCAGCTTAAGCACTGCGACGCGGAGCAATCACCGTTTTAGAGCCACACTTAACACCATACAAAGTCCATCCAGCAGCATCCCAGGGAATATTTGGCCCTGCTGAGCGCAGAGACCCACTTTTTCTCATTTTTTTCTCAGCCTGGCAAACCTCGACGTGCTGCAGCGGCGGCTGGGCAGGCACCGAGCAGCATCCCGCCCGGGGACGTTAATGCGCGCGGTCCGAACCGAGGATGCTGCGACCGGTTCGCAAGCTTTTTGTGGAAAGAAAGGGCGTTCGAGCTGTAAATTAATAAATACAATATGTGCACTGGATTAGGGTGAATTTCTCAACTCTATTCACGTGTTAATCCTCAAAAGGCTTCTGCATCCCCACTGTTTGCTCCATTTTATTTGTAGAGAATAATAGCTTTCATATGACAGAAAGTGAGAGGGATGAGCTAATAAAATTACCAAGAAATGACATCCACTGAACACATTGACCCAAGCAGTTATTTATTAACCATGCTAGTAGACCTAAAAATAGTTTTGATTGCATGCAATACCACCTCTGCCAGCAATTAGTACAATAAATATAACTACTCAAACTAATAACAGCACATTCACCTAAGTAACAGCAGATAGCAGGCTAATCCACTGTGTTTGAAAGCATCTTGTGAAACCTCTTGTTTTTTTTTATTTCGCCCAGCCAAGAATCTGTGCATTGAGAGAGCAATTTTCAAGAGCAGAAACAGATGCAATCATTTACAGCTTAGTAAATGTAGTACTGATGACATAACCCTTTCAAGGGATCTCAGCTGGTTTTTTTTTCTGCTCAGCCATAAAAATATTGAAACAAAATGTCCATATCCTCCTCTCTACTTACCTGTGGTTTTCATTTCTGAGAAGAATAAGGAATGACATTTATATCTTCTCTCCAAGGCAGGTGAATATTAAGGACAGAGAATATAATTCTACACCATTTCAATAAATCACAATACATCATGAATTCTGCAATAATGCTATAATTCTAGAAAAAGAGTTGCATAGGAAATGTAATTTATACATCACATTTCCATAATAATTTCTTTATAACTTTTCTCCGATACCTTTGGGTGCAGACAGGTCTAACAAAACCACCTGGTTCATGCAGATGTCATTGATGCTGGGGGGGGGGAAATGACCCTATATCCCTAGTCTATAAATTGCTCAAACTTGGCTGAGATCTCGAAGGATCCATTTAGGCTCGGCATGAAGGGGTGAAGATTAGATTGCAGCTAGAGACTTCTTCAAAAACATGAACCGGTCTCTTTTTGTACCACTTGTATAATCCCGACCGAGCAGCCGGGCAAGCGGAAGGAGAGAACGAGGTTTTGGTGAGGGTCTCAGGTTCAGCTCCATCAGCTTCCCAGCGGTCGATGTGGAGATGTGGGTGGGCTGTGGACTCATCCCACCGCTTTCTACCAGTTTAACTCCCACGTGTAACACCTGCAACCTTAAACTTCAGCAAAAGGACAAAAATACAGCGGGGCCGTTGAAAAGAGCGGCGATTTAAATCACCCGTTAGAGAGGGACACAGGCTGGAGCCCCTTCCTCCCATTCACCCACGACTCACGGTCCTCATGGACCGTCCCCGCCGCGGGAAAAGGATCCGTTCTTTCCCCACGGATGCCAAGCACAGCTCAACAGCGTCACGACGGCGACGGCGGAACGCCGAGCTTCTGCCGGCACCGCAGCCTCCGCGTGCAAGGTACCGCCGTCCCTCCGCGCCGACAAGAAAAGCGGCGTTCTTCCCCCGGGGACGCCTCTCCAGCTGCACACCTGTAAGCGACAGGAGACCTCAGGTAACTCGGCCAAGCTCCCACCTGGCCGGGAACGCTGGCCACGCTGACCCCCAGGCCCACAGGGCAGGAGCAGCTCAGGCGATGCTCTTTTACCCAGCGCGCCCCGGAGGCCTCTTCGCTGGAGCTCCCAAAGTTATTTAATTTTCAGGGGTATTTTCAAATACCTCTGCTATGCTTCAAGACAGGAGGGACAGGCAGGAGAGCCGCGGTCCCCTGACACAAAGGCTGGAGTTAAGACCTAGCTCCCTTCAAGCAAGTCCTATTTATAATACGCTGAATTTCAGCGCCTCCTAAAATTCCAAGACTTGAACAAGTCCGGCAGGAAAAGGTGTGCAGGAGGTGAACAGCATGGCCTGACGCATCTTGCTTTGATCCGCTGGTTCCTCACACAGAGACACCCCCCCCCCCCGCCTTTAAAAGGGGCTCGACTCTCCTCCGCCAAACCAAACACGCTCCGAACTTGCAACGGCGACTGAAGCCAAAAGCAAAACAAATTCTACCCCGTTCCGTTTTTGAACGGGCTCTTTGATTACTGAGAAAAGAGAGAGAATCGCTGCTGCTATAGAAACAGCAGCCACCAACCCGGTGACCACGCTCTGCCGCAGGCAGACCGGGAGATTGCTCAAACTGTGAGATGTGCCACGGGCCGCAGCCAACTACCCTACCACCCTAAAGGTTGTTTGTAAGGCCACAAAGATACCTAAAAATACGAGCCTCTGCTCTGTTTCAAAACTTTTCAAAGCAGATACCTTTCCGCCACCAGGTACAAGCAGGTAAATATAATATTCCCCAAGCCTGGTTACAACTTGCTCTGTATTTCCTTGTAGAACAAAATCCATTGGAAACTTAGTGCTACTTACCCCACCTCTTCCCATTTTGGGTGTGGGCAAGGGACCCAGCACCAAACCTGCAGGTTACAACATTACAAGACAACGTTCAGAGCTCAAACGGCAAATACCTAAATCCTCCTTCACTCCCGTGGGCTTTAACCATCCTCCGTCATCTCTGCAGACGCTCACGGTAATACTGGAAACCAGGGACTATCGAAAATAAAACATCTCTTCAGACACCAAAGCGGTGATTACTATTCTACAGACATAGTTAAAAGATTTTGTTAAAAAGAGATCGTTTTGGCAAGCACTGTTTAAATAAAAAAAAAAAGCTGAGTAACCAAGTGAAAAAAATTACTCTATTTCCTTAGGAAAAACCCACTCATGTTGTAAACTGCAGTAATTAAAAAAGCAAACAATGTTGTATTTATGCAGTGATTTGAAGAAAAGCTGTTTAGAAAACAAACATTAATGTGTTTGCCAAGAAACATGTACACATACTAGACCAATTCTTTATGATGAGTAATTGAATTTATTGCACATAATTAACAAATAAGTGAAAAGTTCTGATATTTCAAGGTTTAATTACAAAGAGATAACAAATCTAGTTGGGTTTTTTTTTTTTTTACCACCCTTAACTTTTCACGCGAGCTATTTAAAAGAAGCGATTAAAACATAGGAGAAAGTTGACTTTAAGATTATTTCCGTAAGCTTTTGCTTACCGCACATCAGCCCCGCTAAGGGAAGCGAACTGCGGGGCAGCACTCCGAGCTCGCTGCCACAGCCGATGCTGTCCGAAACCGGGCAGCCCCCGGGAGAGGACCGCGATTTCCCACGGACAAGGAGACGGGGGGGGGCTACAGAAACCAGCCCACCAGTTTCAAACCAGCGAGAAGGAATTTGGCATTCACCGGGACGGTGCTTTAGGTCAGAACAGCCGCAGGCTGCCGACGCACGGCACGGGTAACAGCCTGGCTGGACTTCAGCTTTCCAGGGGGTGCACTGGCAATCTGCGGTGCATTTAGCTCAGTCTAAGAAAAGATGATGCCATAAACTGCTGAACTGCACCAGCAAACGCTTCACGAATAACACAAAGTCATTCCAAGTCAGAAACACCCCGAGTTAAATTCAGGGCTCTCGCTCCCGCTTCAGGCTGCAGCAACACCGCCGACCTGCTAGAAAGGGGCCACACGAAGTCTGCGTTTTTCAATTAAGAAAACTCCTGGTAGTATCAGAAAGAATTAAAACATTTATTGGGCATAAATATATTACATATACACTACAGATACAGTTAAGTCTTACATACATAGTGTAGTATTTGCAAAATCTATACATTAAAATTGATATGGCAGTTTTAATACAATGCATATGAAATAGTCTAAAATTTACAATACAAGAAAACTTATGATTTTTTTTTTTTTGAAGTTGAAAAGCTTGGAATGTATGTTCCCATAGTGAGGTAAAAACTTTTTTTTTTTTTTTTTCAATTTAAAGAACTGTGCAAGGATAAGGTTCATACACATTCAGTTAGGGCACTTTTCAATCGTGACACTGAATACTGAGCTACTGTAGCCAACAAACAGGATTAGAAAACATTTCAAGTTCATAAAGAAAAAGGCAGAACAATATAAAAACCATCTCTCTCCTTCCTTCAGGGTTTTCAATATTTAGTGTTTCATTCTACCTTTTTGTTGTTGTTGCTGTTCATAATTTCTTTGAGAGCAGAGAGCCCTCGGGCTGGATTCAATGCCTGGATCAGAGGGCATAAAGGTGTATGGGCAAAGACAAGGCATCAGCGAACGGTGGGTCAGCGGTAATGGCAATCAGAACAGGAATGGTTTAACATCTGCAATGCTTTATTTTTTTTTTTTTTGTTAATATATGAATGACAATCAAATCACTATGGCAGAATATACAAACTAAAAGAATGTCAAATGAACTTATTTAGGGCCTATTCCAACTCCTACAGAATGCTTCCTCTGATAACCTCAGGGTTGGACTGGGCGGTCTCGTTAGCGTGATTATAAGGGACACTAAAAATTAGCAATGACAGAAATGCTTCAAGTGTAACCGATCGCTTTTCTCTACACTTCTGCTCACTGCTTTTAGTATCATCTGTATTTCAAACTTTCAAAATTGATCAAATCATCTAAAGCAAGATGGTTTTTTTTTTTTTTTTTTTTTATTAAAGCAGGTTTTTTTTTAAAAAGGTGTCAAGCTCGGATTTCATAGCAGCACTGCTGAAACAATATTCTAAAAATAAAAAAGGGAATCTATTCAAATTTCTGGGTTTCCAAACTAGCAGTCTTTTCATTGCTTTAAAAAATACACTCTTTTCCCCTCCATTGAAAACAGCTGTATATGCTTCGCTCACAAAATACAGATGCAAGGTCACAAAGTTTCATATCACAAATAAATTTAAATAAGATGTAAATAAATTTGACAAGCCATGACTTTGGCAAAAACAAAAAAATATATATATTTAGCTCAATGCCATTAGTTTGCAAGGCTAAATTAAACTAATTATAGTCAATAACAAAATACAGAACATTTCTAATATTTGCTACATCTAGAGAGGCACACAGAATAATTCATTGATCTTAGCACTTCCTTTCCAGAGATGATTATGTTTTTGGATACATGTAAACGTTTGAATCACTGATAATGGGTTTTTTTTGGCATTTAATGTACTAGATGCTCCCATCTTCAAAAACACAAAAAAATGTAAGAAGATTAATAATACTAGGAATGCTGCCAGGTAGAAAGTTGACCTAAAGTACGACAGTATAAAACAGACAAAATATAACATGCTACGGGGAGGGTGGGGAGAGGGATTAGTACATAAGTACACTTTTTATTTTTTTTACAATAAATAAAAGATTGCACTGTAATTGGTATTTAAAGTACTGTATGCAGTATATAGTATAAATAAACCTAGAACAAAAATAATGTTGTTTTTTCCCCATTACTTTGGTTAAGGGACTATTATGCTAGTACAGGACACTGAATCTTAGACGATGGAGACAGAGCACAAAATAGCTAGGACAAAAGCAAAACCAAGTAGCAAAAATATACAAAAACAAGAGGCAGGGAAATACACTGTGTCTGTTGCACCCTTTTGGAATCTATTTGCACCTCCAGCTCATTTATGTCCCTGAGGTACTCGCACAATGTTGACTTAATATAAATAACCCAATGACTCAAGAGTTAAAAATCTAGTATCTCGATGGATTAAAATGTGTGTCTGGGAAGGGGCAGGCAGGAGGGGGGGCACTCCCATCAGAGCAGGGACTATTCCTCCGCAGGACTCTCGTCTGAATTTTGCCGTGTACCAAGTTATTTCAATTAGTCCTGTGGTAAGAATAGCGTAGACACCCATTTAAGGTATTTCAAATAAACAGATCTAGTTTCTGACACCTCCAAGAAAGTTCCATAAAATGGATACCCCTCAAAAAAATAATAATAATTAAAAAAAGATCAACTGACAGTAAAGTTTGCTTACCTTAAGTGTAAATCTCACCTAATTCAGTAGAGGCAGTAAGCTGTCACCAGCTCTAATCATATAAATCAGGCTGAACATAATAGAATAATATCTAGTATTAGATTAGGAGTAGTTATATACAGTGACAAACAGACAAGTTAAAGCAGCTTTTAAATAGCTGAACATGGGAATAACTAACTATTGCACAATGCCCTCTTACTTAAAATTACTGCTAGGAATCAGAATGGTAAAAAAAAAATCTATAATGCTTCATAATTTATATGCAGTTTGGTTATCTGATTTCTTATACAGGCAGTTTATAGTGTTGTAACTGTAAAAATAACAGATAATTAAAAAGGTTTTTTGACTGCAGGATATCGTTCTGATTTAAACGCACTAAACAGTTAAAATAACAACTTAGGTTTTATCTTGAAAAAACTGGGGCAAATGTAGTGAATAATTCATAGGCAACATTGCTAATACTGTTCAAGGAAAACCTGTTACTGTTGACTAACACTGTATTCTAGTCTTACCACTATACACACTTGTGACTAATGTTTAGAAGGAAAAAGAAGAGACAAAAAAGTGACTCATGATTAAAATGTCCTAAATAGTAAGATAAAATAAGAGACTGTACGAACTTCAGTGAAAAAAACCAAAACAACATTGAAAAGGCAAATTGGTGACAATTTTGAAACTGTGAAGGAAAAAAAATAAAAAATCTTGCTTTTGGTATCTGGTTTGCTTGATTCTCCAGTTTGACCGCTTCCTAGTTTTGAATTTCAAAAAGGTGCATCAAAACACTGATTTATCTTTCTTCAAGCTAGAACTGTAACAACAAGAGAAGTATATAAAATGTATGGTAGAACAAAAGGATTTCAAAAAAAGGAATATCTGAATAAATGTGTGGATTATAATGCGTAGCATTAGTTAAATTTGTATCTCAAACTTCCATTGAATTCTCTACTTCATAAAGAAGTATTGTAATATACAGGCGAATATAATCGACAAACTTGCAAAGCCAAGAACAATGAGGGCTGCAAACTGTTCATCAGTAGGAATCATGCTCTTTATCTTAGGATCATCTATGCTTCCCATTTCTCCTGCAAGCACGATCTCGTTTCGCTGAAGCATAAAGGCAACGGATGGGCTGAAAGGTCCGCTAAGTTCCTGTGAGGTATCCAAGCACCGGCGGCAGACGCAGACGCGAAACCGATAGTCTGTGTTGACTTGAAGGCCTGAGATGTGGAAGGTGGTCTCTTCTCCCTTGTACACCTTCAAAACAAAACGGCAAGCACAGTCACGTACAAAGAGCAAGACAATCTCCTCCTCCTTCCATAGCATCAAACAATTTAAAGAAGTAATAATGCCAGATTTCGCAAGGATTTGAGCCAGAAAGTTAGGTCAAATCTGAGTCTCTTAAGGAAACACTTCTGCAGCTCTCAAGGGAAGGAACTCACTAGGTCAATGCAGATTTTGGAAAATCAGAAGCACGTGGAATACTATGTAAGAGATGTCCAACCATGAGAGGTCTCAATGCAGAGCGTTCAACAGAGTCAATTCACGCAAGGACTGAGAAGACTTCACATAATACATCAACCATAAGACGTACTCATCTTTTGTGGGTGTCATGAATACTACAAACACATTTCTGTACTCTTAAAATGTGACTATATGCCTAAAACATGTCTAAGACATAAGCACCGTGTTCGGTTCCAAAAAGAAGAAAACCTGCAAGCTAGAGTTATTGGAAGACATTCACTGTATAATTGTAAAACCGGTTACAAGTATTAGTTTAATGTACTTTCCCCTCATATTTCTCTCAAGAGTCAGCAATCTTGCCAGAAATTACATTTTCAGAACTGTGGAAACAATAAAATATGATTAAGGTATAAAAAAGCTCCTCTTGGTTGCATTATATCTGGTTCTTTAGCAATCCAAACCCATTATGTATTTATGTTAATCAAATGTAGGTACCGCACGACTCTGAGAGCATGAGTCACACTATGAGAAAGAGGAGAGATAACGGAACATCTAAGAGACAGTTTTGTGACTTAAATGGAAAAAGACCACTGGAAACATTTACGAACTCTGAAAACAAATAACCAGTCAACAATTTATATAATGGAGGATTGTTGAAACTGGTATTTTATGAAATAAAAAAACGTGTCACAAAGTGCCTCTGTCTGCTGGAAAAATAAACATCCTGAACTTCAGATTCTTCTTCCCCTGCTCATTTAGCTGGTTTCCTTCTCCTCGCTGCAGGAACAGAAGGCTGAGAGCATCTCTGCTCCCCCGGAGGCAAGAACTCAACTTAGAAAAGGGTAAGAAGAGGGAAATCGAACCTGAGCCGATAGAGGACTTCCTGTGCATTACTCCGGAGTAAGAAATACAAGAGGAAAAAGAAGAGCTGTGCTCAGCTAAACACCACTTGAAGAGTCCAGCTTTCCTGCCCATACTTGCCCCTGAGACTCATCCCTCCGTTAAAAAGCCAGTTGCTGATTTCTTGAGAAGGTCTGGGACAAAAGATTAAGGTTTTTCTTTCATTTGTTTTCTCCCCTCCTTTTAAACTTTCACAGTTTTTCCAAATATAGTTTGAATGATGGTGACTCTGAGTTCCCAGACTAAGTAGAAATCCTTTAACCAGCTCGTGTTTCTTGGCCCCAAGGCATTAATCAAGAAGCAATGTTTAAACAAAATTACGTTACCTTTCTCAAGTATGCTCAGCATTCACAGGAAGTTCACTCTAGCTCAAGTGACAGGAATAAAACAAACTCATACTGTAAATCTCTGCGATTAACCACAGCTATGCACCGTTGCCTTTCTTGTCATCTTTGCTTGTCTTCCCAATGCCAGTGAGAAGTGAGTCGGTAAGTTACGGTAATACAGGAATTGCAGGGAAAACAAAACTGCAAGTGCTGTAGCAGTCCACAGAAATAACGCGATGGTTGAAACATTTGTTTGCAAAGCATATCTCATCCCAAGAACATCTCTGCCACTCTATTTTCCAATGGCAACTCCATTTCTAATACCCACCTGCTGCGGGCAACTGTCCTCCACCTACTCCATCACCAGTGCTACATCTCGTAGGTGGTTAATACTTCGGTTTACTCCCAAATAGAAACGATCGTGCAAAGAAAAGTTGCATGCATTTGGCATGTAACTGTACATTCAGCAAGTAATTAAAAAAGGACGTGTTCTTCCACAGGACCAGAGTCAGGATTCTTCTACTTGGAGGACTTACCTAACTCCCATTTCTTTAGACTCTGAGACATGGTAACTCAAAGCAACTAACCTTACAAAACAACCTTAAGCGACATATGTTTTGTGGTGCTGTTGTAATCATTAATTTCATTTCAAAATGTATAATCATAGGAGCTCCACATGCCTTTGCTGTAAATGAACCTTTGCGACCAATATGACCGCTTCTAAAACAAAATAAAAATCCAGTAGAATCCAAGTAATGACATTTAATAAAAATTTTACAATCTAAGCTTCATAAATTACATTTAACAGATACTAGGGATGGGATATATACAACCTGTCTTTGCACTGAAAAAACCTGTCCAGTTAATTGGTTTTTTTACTTGTTTTGTTCTGTCAGAGTGGTGAATACCAGTGTAACTGGAGGCTAAGTTTGGCTAAATCAAAGACCTGCATCTTCATTACAGTCTAATAAATATAGATGACCAAGTTCACTCAAGCCAGCTACTCAACAGCACTTCTCAGAAAAAGGCCAGACAGTCAAACGAGAGAAGAGTGCATCTTTAAAGAAAGTTCGAAAAATAGTCAAAAGTACACTGAATACATGAATTAATATTCACTAACGATAAAGACAAAACATTTCGCGTGCTAGAGCTAGGCAGGTGGTGGAAATTGTCCTGCTTTCGGTGGTTTGAGGAGTACTGAGCACCAGTGGACCTATGTCCTTTCTCAGTAACAGGTAAAAAATTATCGTGCTTAATTGTCATTCACTTCTGGCAGTAGCCTCTGTATCCTCCGTAACCGGCTGCAGCGAGCACCCTGGAGACGCTACTGGCTCCAGCTCACGTTTGCCTGCGGTAGTGTCTGCAGGAGCAGGCTCAGCCAACGCAGGATGCCCTCAGCACAGAGATACACGCTCGGCTGTGAACGCAGTCACACTCTGTGAACGGACTTCGCATACGCAATAGAGAAAAAAAAAATAAATTGACAATTCTGGAGAAGGTCTTTAAATTTCCTAAACAAATACGAAACCAAATATAACTGTATAAAGCAGCATAGTTTTTTTTATATGTAGCACATTATGCTTGTTGTGGCCAACAAGACAAAGTAAAGTGGCTATCCAATTTATCACTTTCACTTCCTAAAAACAGCTTTTCTGTTGAGGCACCTGAGAATATAATAAAAAAAGGAGCTTTTTGCCTGGTTCCCTCAATGAAAATATCATCACAAGTAATAAACTGCTGCTGAAGCTCTTTATGGCATTTGATCCTACTGATTGAGCTGGACAGCTCAGAGAATTCCTGTAGGCAAGTATTTCTCAATTTCACCAATGTCATTAAATAATTCCACCCCCCCTCCACCTTTTCCAAATAATAAAGATGACAGCCACAATTGCCCTTTAAGCAACACGCTGGAAAGTGTAAGATAACCTAACCTGGCTGCTGCACTCCATAGCAATGACCGGTGTATTTAATAATTAATAAAAGCCTATTCTGTATGGTGATAAGAAGATCAAGAATCAGAGGCAGGATAAATCTATTTACAAAGCATGCCCACTTGAAAGGTTTGATTTCTTCTAAGTCATCTAACAGATTTCTCTTCAAGAAACTGGTTTATTATTTTATCCAAATTCAAAATCAGTTTCACTCACTCCACTGTTGAAATGCTCATAAACCCTCAAGAGTTGTGGGGACAGCCTTGTCTCCTAAACAAAGTGAACAAGAGTCCCTAAGATCACCTTCCTCAAGGTGGGCTGCGCTGAAAAAACTCTAACAAAAGGAAATTATTTGGTCTGTCTCATGACACAAAATTGGCATCAGGAGGCAGAGAAAATACTCAATGTAAGTAGCGCTAATAATAAATGCCAATGCGTACATAATGTACACCTGTACATTAGGTTGTATTTTGGCACGCAACCAGAACAAGTGCCTTTGACTTGCTATTTAGAATAGAGAAGGAAAACCAATTTTTTTGCTGATTAGAGCTTTAAACAAATTAACAGTGCACTGAATGGGTTTCAGAGATTGTGTGTCTACAGAGTCTGAACCAAAGAAAAAACAATAATAGAAATTTGAGCTCGGTAAGACGGACCGGGTTCTTCCAGTCGCCCAGCTCTCAGTGCAGACCCGAGCAGGCTTCCCACTGCATTGCCAGGGGATTTTTTTTTTTTTTTTTTTTTTTTTTACACACCCAGTGTATCCTACCCATAACTCTTCTTCGTTTGGAAAGCGTTTGGGGACAGTTTTCTCCCAGAAGAGATGTGGCAGAAGCTGATGAAACACCATTGCCTCCAAATTATTGGAAATTTCAAAGGTAGAACATTTTGCCTCACTGGCAAACAATTTAAGGACAAAGAAGCATTAAAGCTCAGCTCTCATTTCCCGCGGTCAGCTCTTACAAAGAGCTGGCTCCTTGGTGATTCGATCCCCAGAGCTGCTCAATTGGGAAACTAAAACTCAGGATGATGAGTGTTACGACCGTTATCCCAAGCTTCAGCTCCTGCTAGCGCTGCACAACCCAGCCTGCTCCCCTAACTCCAGAGGAAAACTGCAAAGCTGGAGACGATTTTAACGCACTTTAAAGCTAAGTTCTGACTGAGTAAGCTTTGCTAGATGAAAATGCAAGAAACAGAAAAACAAACCTGGGCCACCGATTCCTGGAATCTGCCATGATTTACATCCTGATTCGTAAACAAGGAAAACGTGATTTCCTAAAAAGAATTGTCATATGCCATTGCTTTTTTGAAGTATCCGAATAGATAAAGCATACAAGTACACAAAAAGGAACACATTGCTTGAGAAACAGGAAAAGCAGTAGTTCGTATTTTTTTTTAAACACACTTTTTAGGGAGCTAAATTGTTATCTCTTTAGCTCTTGCAAATCCAGTTCTTCAGACAATTCTCAGCAGAGAAATATTTACGACGTGTTCTCCCAGAGGAGGGCAGGGATAGCTATAGCCCCAGTCTGGAAAAAAAAAGAGCTTTTGAGTACTTTGATACCACCTCTGCTAGGTCAAATGATGGAAAAGCAGTGGCTTTTGGGATGTGGAGGGCTGCATACATCAGGCTACAGGGGGAGGGAGACAGCTCGGGTGTGATGATCTAGAAAGAAACTATAGCTTTACCCAAAAGCATGTCAGTGGCTAATGTTGCAGCAGGGGAAGGAAATGCTGAAGTGATTTAGCTTATTTTATAAATTAATGAAGATGTTTATTTTCTGTAACTCAAATTTGTTTCTACAACATAAGTGAGGTGCAAGTACAGATGGGTGGTGTGCTTCTAGGAGTTCTTACATCTCTCGAGAGCTTCATCTCTAGGATGGCATACACAGCGATAGATTAATAAAGGAGCTCAAACTTTGAGAGTTAACGGATGGCAATAAGACTGTTTTCTCCTATTAATGTTCCATTTCATAATGACTTTTCTATATTTATTCACTTTAGATACAAAACACACTAGACAGGTGTCACAATGCCCTACTTTATACTGGTCCACAGGCAGTTCCAGAAAAATCAGTGCCGTGTACTAAAGAGTTACGCTGTGTGAGTAAGGGAAGTGAAACATGGCCACTTATTTCAGTGTGCACCCGACTCTGGGCCAGGATAAACTGAAGCAGACTACTTCATGCTTAGTCAGCACGAAGTGCCCAGGTGGATTTTTTTTTTTCTTCTGTTAATGAAATTAATATGGGAGAACATTGCATTCTGCACCTTCTGAAGGGCTTCCTAGCAAAGAGCTGGATCAAGATCTGTAACGTAAAATTTCCCCAGAAATAGGCATCGAGTGTCACGTTTGTGCCACCTGAGAAAGGATTTCTGTGAGCTTTCTTATCGAGTCCAGGGAGACTCTGTGCTCCACACCGTGCCGCTCCTCTGCACAACTGTTCCCCAAATAATCACAGGATATAGCCGTGTTTTGAAAACTCAAACACAACCATCATAAAAAAGTGCTAACTCAGTTTTCACAATAAAAGGATCTTCCTTTCCCGGGCTTTTATTTGGATGAAAAGACTAAAATCTACTATGTAAAGCCTACAACATTCTTAACATTCTTGTCAATATAACACCATCACACCGGTTTAAAAAACATAACAGAGTATGAATGCTAAGGCAGTATCATAAAAGCCATACTGTCATCTTCCTAATAAGTTTGTCAGAATAACAGTATCTTTGCAAAATTTCCTGGGGGAGAAACATAAGACATATAATCAAACATTCTCCCATTCTCTTCACAAAAAACAGATTTACATGCATCATCATCTTGATTTCTGCCGTGCACAGTCACTTTTACAGATGGTAATGCTTAGTAAATGCTTTACCCTTTAATTGGTTTGTTCTGCTCCAGGATATACCTGCACATGAACTTACACTCATAAGCTTTTACTCATTTAAACACTGAAAGCAAGAATTAAGAATGAAGAAACTGCTTTTGGTCATCTATCAGCTGTGTTCATCTGAAGGAAATCGACTGGGAGTAGACACAGAGACGTGGCTCCATGGGTTTGTAACATGTCTTCCTAGTTAAAACTGTTTAATGTGTTGCCTTAAATAGTTGCCTTTAAATTGATGCAAATAAAGCGATCTGACTATTGTCAGGATTACAGCCTTGTAACACAGAAACAGTTTTGTATGTTCATTAGTTGAAAAGTTTCAATTTTAAGGTGATTTTAGAAGTGGTTTTTTATTCTATGAAACTCATCTGTGTTTGGGCTGGTGTAAAACACGTCATCCTTATGGATCCCTTCCAACTTAGGATGATCTATGATTCTATGTCGCAAAGCTGAGACAACTGTGTCCTGGAAGGTGAGTGAAGGGGAAAGCGTCTGAGGATGAGAGGCCCTATACGTGATATGAAGTCCTGCACAGCCCATAAATAGCTTGAAAGAGCTATTTGTTGCATTTATTTCCATGCCAGTGGGACATAAAATATGACTTCACGCAGCTATTTATCTCCTTATCCAGCTGTACTATCCCTGGATCTTGCAAAATGCACTGGCGACTGCTATAGAAACCCAAGTCACTTAAGACACTGTTCTTTCTCATGGGTGTATTTAATAGCCTGAAAAATCTACAATATTCTTCATTTGTGCAACCCTTCAAAACAATTTGCAAACCATTTCTAATACAGTGCGCCTCCTGAGATACATGTGCAAAATATCTACGTAACTTGCAGGGAACCAAACAGATTTAAAAGTAAATTTAGGACTGGCGCTTCAAATGTAATTAACATATCACTAACATTACTTTTCAGCTAAATAGTGGCAAGTGATCACATGCATGCCACAGCAAAGGTAAAGTGAAATGCATTAGCCGGAAAATCACTGAAAGATGTTTATATATTTTCTCTCCTATTGACATAATAGGAGCTAAGAGCATGCACATAGCTACTGCAGCTCGGCTAACCGACAGTAAGTCAGTGATGTGCCCCAGCGTTGAGATGACACCCACGTTCATGATGAAGACAAATCATTTTGATGGGCAAAACTGATTTCTGAGTAGGTGAAACAGTGGAACTCTCCCTCTTTTCCATGGCTGGTTATCAGCCAGCCCAACTACAGAAGACACAGTGTCAGCTTTGAGCATCCCAGCCGGGAGCTTCTCCTAGTGAGTTACTTGTGAAAACTCAAGCAAAACACCCCTCATCAGCATCATGCTTCATGAGAAATGAAGACCTTCAACATAAGACCCTGAAGGTACTTTTTATTTCCTTTAACGCTGGGTTTTTTCATATAACAACTTCTTGACTGCGAAGATTAAGCCATCACCTACCTTAAAGGATCAAGAAGCCATGCTCAATTCTCCCCAAGGATATCCAGAACATTTTAAGTGCTTAAGCTATGCTTACTAAAGCTGTGCGTGAAAGTTATACATCAAGGCTATTTTGTAAATCAGGCAACAGCAAAATGGCTCCACTTATCCACTTACCACTGACATTACGAGGCCAACACAGTACACAGAGGTTTTATTACCTATACCAGCACCAAAAATATTTCCTGACAGAAACAATAGTTAGGTTGCTGAATCTTTAGCACCCACATGAATTTTCTTGCATTTATTTATGTTATTTTTGATAATTCATTAATTCACAGTAACAGTCAAAAATAGACTGAAGAGAAGCAAAGACAGTTGCGAGGAAAGTACCACCTTATTCATATTTTTAAGAGTTTAATTTAAGGTTTAACATATCTCATTCCTTAATTTGGACTTATTTGGAATCCATATGACAATGAAAGAAAGGACAGGGAGAAGACAGGGCACACATGAAGCGCGCTGTAAATCACAGAGTCAGAGGTGTGATAGATGAAATAAAAGATCTAGCTGTGAATGAACTGTTCTGTCTCAGGTGCTCTGGGGAAATGTCCACTTGTGAGCTCTAATCAAGACACACAAGGAAAAAAGGATCAGCCGTACTTCATTCGCTCTGCTCCCATAGTGCAAGAAAGGACACCGTTTTCTGTGGGGCAGCTGATATACAGCAGCTACGCATCCAGGCATCGAAACCTCGGACAGGAATGGGATGGCTGAACAAACCAATTAAAAGTTGTGTCCTTGACTGAAATCCTTAATGGAAGGTTTTGGAATTGGCTTAGTGAACGAGGAAGATAATCTACCTACTTCATCTTCTCATCTTCAGACAGCAGTTAGCACCAGCCACTTCAGAAGAAAGCATGGGTGGACAGAATTGTAACTTTTCAAAGGTTAGTTCAGTTAGAAATAGTGATTAACTACGGACAGAGCGCAAATTGCTCCAGTAAGATAACAATGTTCTATATACTCCCTCGGGGGAGAAAACAACCTATTACAGCCCTTAATTTTAACTCAGCCTTTACCAAAGTTCACCTGACACATCACCATAGGGTATAATTCAATACAGTAGAAAGAAGCAGCACAGCGAATGTTCAAAAACATTTCCATTATGTCATCAATTCAGCAATATTAAAACGAGACCATTTTCCTACCTGCTTGTATTCAGATTCTCTTCCAACCAGTACCTGCAGAACATAACCAACAGGATCTCCCTTCATGGGTGGGACCATTTCCCAGGTAATTTCACAGGCATTTCCTCCCAACTGTGTCACTCGAGGAGCTACAATAAAATGAAATGTGTTAACATTTAATATAAAGACTGCATTGAAATCTTACTCATTTTACGTGTAGTGTAACATATACGAAAACATTTTAAGAAGAGAACTTCGGGACATCACAAGGGTTAGTAGCACATACTCTGTACTGTATTTATGTGGCCAAAAAAATCACATTACCATCACCACTGGATGAAAGAAGTAAAACTGCTAAGTCACTCAAAAGTCTCATGTATTTCAGGACAGCCTTACCTGATTAAGCAGTTCAGGATTCTTGTGGTATTAAACAATAACAAACACTACCCACCAGAAAACTGGGTGAAATTTAGAGCTGATGAACAAGCTTCTAGGAAGTTTACTGTAGGACCCAGATCACTTCTGCAGAAGGACAGTAAGCTGCTAGAGCATCCCTCATCTGTCAGCTGTGCGAGCTGCTAGAAAGGGGGAGTGGACATGATAGAAAACTTTGAACTTTTAAAATTCAATTGCAATGCTGTGCACTGATCTTTTCAAAGCAGAAGCCAAGGCGTGAATTACACTGGCATTAATAGAAGCAGCAATTTCGTGAAGTTCTGAGCAAACACCTGTACCAGTGGAGACGCCTGCATATTCCTCCCATGCTATACATCATTGAAAGAGCGGAATAATAGAAAACATTTCATTCAGGAAAAATAAGGGAAGGAATGTGAGAAGGGAAGCTAAATTATCTTCTGTATTAGAGATTAAGTCCAGCCTGGGAAGCAAAAGTACAAGCATAATTTTAAAGACTTGGACTGGTATCTAATTCTGAGCCTCACATTCAGATGAACAGACCTGCTACTTCTAGCCAGGCTTAGGGTAGTGCTTTCACTAGAACTCTAGAGAAATTCAATTTGTCAGCTGTTACAATGCTGCCGTCCTTGGGATAGGATCCCTCACCAGCTGAAAGCCAAAAGATGCTGTACTACGCCTGACGGCAAGCTTGCAGGTGAGCTGAGCAGAGTACTAACAGAGGCAGCATGTTTATATGTACAACTAAGCATCTGCCACTGGAAGGCATCAAAACAACTGTGACAGCATCCAGGGTCCACCAACCTCTTGATCAGGCAGAGCAAGCAAGCGCGCGCATGATAAAAAAAATGAAACCGGGAGAAACAACGGTGCTAACGCTTAACCAAGTGGTTAACGTGTGCACGTGCAAGGACACGAGCTTGTTAAAGGCAATCTAGATTCCCAACCCTACGAAAACAGACAACAGGAGAGTGTATCAAAGAAACAAATGCTGCCGCATACATTACATGAATTTTAGACTAATTCGTTAGCACCCAAGGGGAACACATGAATCATACGCAGATCCAAATGTAATCAATATCCATTTGCTTCTCTGTGCACATCTGCCAGGGTTGAGAGACCGATAATAGACGCCTTCATCTCAGCTGACAGCAACATTCTCAATTATTTTCCCTCCTCCTTCCATCCCTCACCCCAATACACGTAGATTTTTGGCTGACACTCACAAAACATTGCTATTAACAACATTGCTATTTTAGGGTCGGCATCACTAAGTGAGTAATTAGGATACTTTATAGGAGAATAAACATATGCTTCTGATACATCAAAAACCTTACTAAGTTTATCACGTAAGCTCCTTTGTACTGCTCTGAACACAGAGGGGAATCAACACCATCGTTTTGACTCAACAGATCTCTTTTCCCTATAGCATTACCTCCCCACAGCAGTGTTCACTTAGACAGTTTTTCTTGTGCCCTTTTCTCTGTTACAGCCAGTGTTTTGTCATGTACCTGTGGTTCCAGCCCACACACGACCCAGTATTTGCACGGTATCTTAACTGCTTGATATTCAGTCGCGGGTATGAGTCATATTTACCAGGAACTAAATAGGCAGGCAGGGAGTTCAAAACAAAAACCTAGGTGAGACCTAAATTTAATAAAACGGATTTCTATCCAACAAAATGAAAATGAGAGTACAGTGCATGCAGGCATCCCTGTCCCAGTTTTACCCATTTAGTGCAACCAAGAGAAGCAACGGCAACACGGGCTCAGCATCCGCGAGTGACGCGCGCCTGTGCCCAGGCACTCCGACAACTTGCAGATGCTAAAGCTGTGAGCACACCCTCCCTCCTCCAGCCACCTACGCCAGCCCGGTTCATCTGGCACGAGCTCCCTTCGCTTTGCTGGGTACCGTATCTTACGACTGCGTAAGGGATTGAATCAGGATAATTCACTGTTGGGTAAGTATATTTACCCTTGAACCTCCCACCAAACACATACAGATATCTTCTTCCAGAAACAGCACTGAAGCAAATGCCAAAACCCAGGGGATACCCAGGCAGTAATGAAGGTGGGATTCTCGCATATGCTGATTTTAGCGTAGCGAAGCCAGTCTCTCAGTGTTCTCTCTGCGTTTAAGTGTTGTTCTTCCTGGGGGTGATTCGGAGCAGCTAACCTAGGGACCAGGGAAATCACACCCTGGCAGCGTTCTCCCCTCTCTAAATCTTTGATTACAAATGGTGTCAAAATCACCAAAGCCAGATTTTAAGTATAGCAGAGCAAATGAAACCTCTCTGAAAAACGAACAGCTGCTGTTTCTCACAGTAAGTGGTACTGCTTGAGAAAGGAGTTTTAAGCACACAGGAAAAAAAAAAAGGTGCATCTGATTTCAGCTCAGTTTATCAGACAGACGATATAGTGAATCCCCTGCCTTTGTAGTAGTTCTCCTTGGAAGGAAGAAGCAAAATTACTTAGGTCAAAATCTACACACAGTAAAAGATGTTTCACTATAAAACTTCATTTAATTAGGCCTTTCATTTTTCTAGTGGAACACGTACTAAGCGAGTTCTAAATCTAATGCTTTATATATGTGAAATATTGTAATTAATTTTATACATTAAAGGAAAAATAAACTCTGAAGTTGTATGCTGAACATCACCTACACAACTAAAAACAACATTAAACTTTACTAATGCTTAAGCTGGTATGTATACATATCTACTACAGCTTTTACATCCCTTATAGAAGTGCTGCAGTAATCCAGAGCAATCCCCTGGTAAACACTATCGTTAGCAGCAGCATTTCAACAGTTTATGTATAACAACAGGGGTTAGTATAACATTTACGTTGTTTATATGAATTTTTTGGTGATAATTTAGGTTCCCACCGTAATGTAACTTCACAATTCACAGAAATATACAAGCAGCACAAACTGATTTTTCACGTTATTGCACACTTATGTTAACCCTTACAAACTCACTGCATACTTGCCAATTACTTAATTACATGTTACTTACGTATATGGAAAAAAAAAAAATCTATTACGTACCTTTGATTGCAGGTGGGACTGACTTAGTTGTGCAGAAGGTACATATTTCTGAGAAAGGTCCCTCCCCAGCATCATTGACCGCCTGTATTCTGAACGAGTAACAAGTGGATTCTGTCAGCCTTTGTATCTTGTATGTATGACTTGGTCCCCTATAAATTGGTATAAACCTGGAAACAATGAAAATGAGAACATGTAATTACACTGGAGTGGCACTGACATTTCCGGCACAAAGAGCTTTGCAGAGCTGTTAAAGGCAAGTATAAAAATGGCACGTTATTAACACACTAACAATGACTAGTAGGTTAGGGAAATCAGAAGTTCATTGTCCCTTTTGCAACTAATACTTACCTTGCAAAATGATTACGTGAATTAGCAGGAAAAACATCTGTCAATGCATCTCCTACTACGCAGTAATCAGAACAGATTCAACCTGTGTTCTGCTACAATACACCACGGGTGCTGCTGGTTTAGAAGTATGTTTAAAACAAGATTAATACTTTGAATCTTTTCTTGCTTAATTTGGACTTTATTCGCACATTAAGACCCAAAGACCACATCTTACACTCATCTGTGCCATCTTAAGCCAGAGTAATTCTGTTTAAATCAGAACATATAGATTGCGTAATATACGTGTAATATATTTCGCACTTCTCAGTTTTGAAGAGTTCACAGACTGAAGACAGCCAAACAGCAGAGACAGAAATAGATTCAGAGAAAACACGTGGTGGTCTAGGAGTGAAAAGGCACGGGGGAAGCATGAGTATAGCGGGAGGGATATGGAAGATGGAAAAGGATGCCAGCTTAGGAGCTCTGCGGGACGCCCGTACTGACAGCTCTACTAGAGAGCAGGCTGAGGAGAAGAAGAAAAAGACACGACACTACGGAACTGACTTCCAAAATACTTCCACTGACAAGACCAAACATCAGCACACACAAACTTGTCCAGCGATGTAATACAGAACAAAATCATTGTCACTTAATCTTACCAAGACAAAAAAAAAAAAAAAAAGTACAGTTGCTAGAGAGAATCTGACTTCTATTTCCAATTGCTCTGCTCAGATAAATGCTTTTCAGCAATAGTCATATGTTAGCCAGCAATTTCTCCCTAAGATCCTGACCCCCTGGGTGCTGAGCGGAATGGGGATGAGGGTAAATAAATAGGAAGCATCCAGCATCTTGCATCAATCTGCTCGGCCTCCACTGGGGAACAAGGTCTTATTTGCGATAGTCCTGAATCTGGAGAACATAAAATTCACCGCACAGGATCACATAGTTTTTTTGACGATTTAGTACACTTATTCAAATATCTGAACCATTTCAGCAGATTTTAAATCACTAGAAAGCCAACAAAGAGATTTGGTTTTGACCTCCCTATCTAGGTGCTAGCTTTATCCTTTGGCTTTGCATGAGATACACAGTATAACCAATTTGAGCATTTCAAAGAAACTGGGTCTGTCATTAGCTCTCAGGGACAGAAATCAATTCGTATTACATTATGATTGAAAACCACGGAAGTACAAACAGAGAGATCAAGAATCATCCGTAATAAAAAGAAATGTTCAGGTAATTTAAATTGCTGGAAATGTACTCTGAGGACTAATGTGATTGACTACCCCCACTGAGTTTTAGTGAGCCTCTCACCTTGATTGGAAATCAAAGATCTGTGCCACAAGTTTTTAAGAGGTGATTTTAGAGCCAATTTCCAAAGAATGTTTTGGGTTTTTTTCAACCTTATGCTTACACAGTTCTAAGGACTGCCTGCTAGCCCACATTTTTGAAGCTCACATAAGCAGCTATGGCACGTTCCAAAAGACTGCCACAGATGTGTTCTCACGGAACAAAATTTCTTGGGATTCACTGCACGATGAACAAAGCACACGTATTTAGGACAGCAATAAGACTGAAAAGACAAGACGACTCTGTCTCTCCCTCTCCACTTCTTGTAGCTCAATCAGACAGCTGGCTCAGAAACCACTGCAGTACTCATAGAAGTGCTGACACTTATCTCTGACCCTGATCCAAGGGCAACAGATAGCAAAAAAGATGCAATGCAGTATTATAGACTAATTCCCTCTTTGTAATCATCTGTGGAGCTAGGTAAGCAAGGGAGGATAAATATACCTTACCAGCTACCACACAAGCACACCCACACCCCAGTTTGGGCTTACAGTACACTTGCTAGACGTATTTAGAATCATAGAATAGAATCATAGAGTAGTTTGCGTTGGAAGGGACCTTTAAAGGTCACCTAGTCCACCCCCCCTGCAATGGGCAGGGACATCTTCAACTAGATCGGGTTGCTCAGAGCCCCATCCAGCCTGACCTTGAACGTTTCCAGGGATGGGGCATCGACCACCTCTCTGGGCAACCTGGGCCAGGGTTTCACCACCCTCATCGTAAAAAATTTCTTCCTTATATCTAGTCTAAATCTACCCTCATTTAGTTTAAAACCATTACCCCTTGTCCTATTGCTACAGGCCCTGCTAAAAAGTCTGTCCCCATCTTTCTTATAAGGCCCCTTTAAGTCCTGAAAGGCTGCAATAAGGTCTCCCTGGAGCCTTCTCTTCTCCAGGCTGAGCCACACCAACTCTCTCAGCCTGTCTTCATAGGAAAAAAAACCCCTCTGACCATTTTTGTGGCCTCCTCTGGACCTGGTCCAACAGGTCCATGTCTGTCCTGCGCTGAGGACCCCAGAGCTGGACGCAGTACTGCAAGGGGGGGCTCACCAGAGCGGAGCAGAGGGGCAGAATCCCCTCCCTCGACCTGCTGGCCGCAATTCTTTTGATGCAGCCCAGGATACCGTTGGCTTTCTGGGCTGCGAGCGCACATTGCTGGCTCATGTCCAGCTTTTCACCCACCAGTACCCCCAAGTCCTTCTCCGCAGGGCTGCTCTCAATCCCTTCATCCCCCAGCCTGTACTGACACCGGCGGTTGCCCCGACCCAGGTGCAGGACCTCACACTTAGCCTCGCACAACCTCACGAGGTTCACATTGGCCCACCTCTCGAGCTTGTCCAGGTCCCTCTGGATGGCATCCCGTCCCTCAGGAGTACCAACCACAGCACTCAGCTTGGTGTTGTCTGAAAACTTGCTGAGGGTGCACTCGATCCCACTGTCTATGTCATTGATGAAGATGCTGAACAGCACTGGTCCCAGTATGGACCCCTGAGGGACACCACTTGTACCGGTCTCCAGCTGGACATTGAGCTGTTGACCACTATCCTCTGGATGTGACCGTCCAACCAAATCCTCATCCACCGAACAGTCCACCCATCAAATTCATATCTCTCCAATTTAGAGAGAAGGGTGTTGTGGGGGACCGTTTATATGGCAAATACCAATGACTTAGTCCTGAAACTACCCTTTCACCTTTTGAATATGATTAAGTTTTCACAACACTGAATAAGTGATCCAGCAAAACACTTGAGTTCCTCCTGTCATTTGGGAACTGGACTAATAATCCCATTTGGTTTCCATCTCCACCCCTTTTCACTTCTCCATCTCAAAAAAAATCTGTAACGAAAGCAAAAACCGTTACGGAAAAGCTCGCACCCATGTTCAATACACAAGATTGTAATGGAAACACACTTCTGAGATTCAACCATCTTTGAAGAAAGAGGCCTTCCCATTTTGGAAGAACAAAGGCTGATTACTAAGTCAATAAAGTTCAGTTGTTGTTAGGCTTTACTACGACAATATGCTTTGTAATTGTGTTTGAAGATGCAAATCATAATGAAGATGAAACATTTTAACTTCAAAATACCAGTGATTTTTTGTTAATAATGAAGAGTTTTCCTCATGTCTAAAGCATGAAGTCCTCCAGAATTACTTCTGTTATTTTTAAAAATAGTGCAGTTATTTTATGTAGATGGCTACAGACTTGGAGCAATATATCCCACAATCTTTTTTCAGTCTCCCAGGCCTCCTGCTGAAGGACCGCAGTGAACCTGAAGTTGAATCAATCAGCGTGATTATATATTGCTACTGTAATGTCTGCATACATTAAAAATCGTCTAAAGTAAGATAATTTGTTCATATTATTGCAATTTCATTTTTAAAATCTTACTTAAAAAGCACATTTAAACATGAGCTCTATATATCTTTGCCTTCTTGGCAAGCCTGACATTGTCCACTGTGCCCTGTGTCCTGCCCACGCGTCCAGGCCCTGTTCCTTACTTTTTCTTAAAAACAAGCCAGCTTTGAGCTTGTTTGCAAGGACTTCATCACTTACTCATTTAAAAGTTGACTTAATCTGCATATGGAAAAGCTCCCATGCTCTCCATCTCCTTCACAGCTTCTTCCAGCCTCTACTCAGTTCTCCCTCTGAACATGGACAATGAGTTTTCCTTCTCAGATGCTGTGGGATGCCATAAGCATGGTCATTAACAAAGCACAGCCATCAAAAATCTTTCTGGCTTTTCAAGGTGAGAGCTGAACTACACTGGGGAGGTGGATTTTTTTCTACATCCCGCTTATCTAACGGAGCTTTACATCATTCATAAATTGAATGTGCTAAGTCCCAGTCTTCACAGGGCAGCAACACAACTTGCACATCAGTGCAACTGGGAGCCGAGAAACTTGTCGAGGAGGCAGGTGCATGGCTCAGTAGAGCCTCCTCCATCCCTCCTCCCCACGTGGCTAGGCTGGAGCTGAGGGATGGGCACAGGATTGAACACGAATGAAATACTGCAGCTTGACAAACTGTCACTTCTTGTCCCTTCAATCAAACGGATACACCTTTAGCTGCAATGTTGAAAAAGTGTTTACACTTTGATTTCTTATTTCATCACTCTTCCAAGACAGACAAAACCAAAACACAAAACATGCTCAAGTGTGTCTTAGCCAAGATGTGTTCATTCTCTAACCTCTACCTGCTTTCACGTAATTCCCTGAAGCGTGCTAAATAAGCACCAAGAAATTTTCAATTCTCAGAGGTTTGCCCAGTTGAATTTAAAAGACAGTAGGCTACATACCTTAAACCGGTACCCTGTCTTTGAAAAAAGACCACCTCTGTGGGTTAATGGCATTCTCAACACAGTTGCATTATTATTTTTTTAAAGTTTGCACCGTCCACAAGTAAATCTGCATTATTCAAATTTAACGTGCCGCAGCGTTGTCTCTCCTCTCCACTAAATTAACAGCAGAAACTGAAAAGAAAGCAACTTTCTCCAGGGATGGAGACACTCCCCAGAGGCTACTTCCCTCTCTTCTCACTCGAGCAATCCCAGTTCTCCCCTTCCCAGACATTCTCATGTCAGTCACGGATTATTAATTTACCTACCCGCAATGGAGGGGAGAGAACACAGTGTCCTAGAATGATTGTTTGGGAGACACCGCTGCTGCTAGTTGTTCATCAATACCTTTTTATTCTCAGTGAAGATCTTCTTGGAAACGTTTTACATGTTGCAGCTATTTTGTTTCCTCCACTTTAGTCACTTCCAGTCAAGCAGAGGAATATGAATGTACTCGCTCTACCCCCGCTCATTAGTTCTCAGCACATTTTAATCAGCAGGTCCCCTTTCAAATTCTCGGGTTTTGTTTATATTTTAGTAACCCGTTTGTCCTTACAACAATTTAATTTGAAAGAAAATCTACCGTACAGCACTAAAGACAGCAATCTTGAGCCAAGGTACAAAGGCTGAAATAGCCATCTGACTGATTCTGTTACTGCCTCCCAGAAAAACATGGTCATCTGCCACAAATTTGGCTGGAGAGAAATCATTAATACAGCACTGGTCTGACCTGGCGACCTGAGGCTTCATTCAGCATACACGGGTAACTGCATAATTAGAAACTAAAGTACATGAATTTCACAGACCAACAGCTCTTTTAACATTATTATCGCAACATCCCTGTTATGTGCATAATTATAGCCCCTACCTACTTTCTTAGACTATTCCTCTATTTTGTTTAAAGAACATTATCAAACACTCACTGACTTTGGTGATTTTCTTTCCCCACCAGCAGCTCCCTGTATTATGAGGTGGCACCAAGGGAAGCAAAGCTTCAAAACAAAAACATCTGGTTCAGAGATACAGGAGTAAAGTCAATGCACAATTTTTTTCATTTCTTCTGTATTTTAAAATGTTCAGCTCAAAGAGAAAAGCTTGACATCTGCAGCATCCCCCATCCCCACATCCATCAGTGCTCCTGTAACCAGTACCAGGCTGACCCAATCTTTTCAGCTTTGAGACACCTTTCCAAGCCACTCTTTGGCATCTCCTTTTGCAGGTAGGTACCGAGGGAAGGCAAACACCTAGGCAGGGGTTCCCAAAAGAGTTTTGTGCTCCCCCAACCTCCCCCAACCCTGACTTCCAGTCCTAACATGAGGTGTGGACCAGACAGGATGTCCTGGGCGCTCTGGATGAAGATCTATTTTCTAGAAGACACCTTTTCAAAAGCTTATCATGTACTCTTGCTCATAATATGTTTAGAAACCAACCTCCACAATGCACTGTCAATATATTTTTTGTTTATAGGCATAATAAGTAATAATAACAGGCCCCACTGAAGGAGGCAACTTTTCCTTCCTTTTACTTAGAAAAGCAAAACTAAGCAAAGAGAGGAAAAAGGCACGAAGATAAGTGATAACAGTCAGATAAGAAGAATTTTGTTTTCTTCGCATAATTACCTAGCACATCTGCAGGCTAGACAAAGAGTACTTGCCGCCAAAAATTGATATTTAGCTTGCTTCTACTAGATCATCCTTCATCTGCTGATGAATTTGAGCACGTAATCCCTATTTACCACAGATAGTCGCTTGTCAGATGTCTGGAATTATTGAAAATGGAGATGCCTTAACCTACTGAAGCTCCCCCATAGCAAGAAAAATTACTTTTTTGGAAGGAGCTTCTGGGTACGTTCAGGAGGAATGGAAGACAGATCAGCAAAGTGCCTGACAGATGATTCCTGTGCGCAGCCACATCAGGGGCCAAGGAACAGGCAAGGAGGACAATACTGAGCACAACTTAATGTGAATTAACAGCGTTTGAATGAAAGATCTGGGAGAAATTAAGGAAAGCATCCAATGGCCTGTTGAAACTATACAGTCAGGGAGAACCAGATTACTAGGCAGCTACCAATACCATGGCTTGCAATGGCAATGTGTTAATAATTAACAGTAGATATGAATAAGAGTGGGCTTAACAAAGCTAAAACCAAAAGAGAACAAACCACAGTTCAGCAGTAGCAAACTAATGCTCTTACAGCCATATGCATTTTTATCTTCCTTATGCAGCACTACAATCTACCATCCTAGTGTAGCAGCAGCTAACAGTGTCTATGAACCTTAAAATGAAACTCATTCAGCACGTCGTGTTCGCAACTATTTACTGACGTGACAGTCTCAGTAATATGTTTTGGCAAAGCTCGCTAAGGAAGCCAAGCATAGTCTCTAGTTTACCAACTTCACTTGGAACCTAAAGAAGTGCTCTTGGAAAACCGGCCAACGTGATCCCGTTGCTCTGAGCTGAACCCCATTACCACTTTAGATATTAAACAGTCATTACTCCGATTAAGGCATTATTTTTCTTATGAAGTTGTTAGAGATGTGCAGAAAATAGCTTTTATTACATTGACAATCTTTGGTCTAGATGCTGCTCTTATTTATGATCTGCCGCCTGGAATATTTAGTTACACCCATGAAGTGTGAAGCACCTGCAGATGTACACTGATCAAAATAGAAGAGAAAATTGGTCCACTGTGTTTCTATGTAGTTAACTACTAAATTTCCCACCAAACCAGGGATTCTTTGAAAATACTTACGGAACGGCATCTAATTCTGTGTCTCAGGAGACTCCTAATAGCTGAAACATCTCATCTCAAACATTTAACACAGTATTCTCACACTTTGTCTCAAAAGATGACGCACACACCGTGAACTCATATCTACTAAAAATGTTGTTTTACTCCTATTTCTAGGAACAAAGCTGAAACGCATTAACAAGTTAAGCTTTTTATACTTCCTCTTCAGTTCTTCCTCCTCTTTTTCATCTGCACAGCACTTACTGCAAAGCCCCAAGTTTCTGACCAGAATGCTCTTAATAGAAATATCAGTACTGTTAATAGCAATACTCATCTACACAATGCAACAATATGAAGCGAAGACAGACTACCTGAAAGACTTTTCTTGAATGTTAACCTTCTATTTAGCCAGGCTTGCAGAGTAAACTGTAGCATGCCATATGTCTTCGCACTCATTCTTAATTTCCTTTCATCATTGTTTTACCCAATATGAAAATGATTTTTCCTGCAGGTTTTTGCAAGGATATGTTAATGTATCTGATTTTATATTTTAATAGAATTTCACAAGCCACTAGGCCTGAAACATATCAGTAATTGCTGCTAAAATGGGTGTAAATCGTCTTGATCAAATCATGAGCGTAAACAATTTTTTAATTAGGCTGCTTGAAACTCGCAGTAACCAGATAATGATTATGCTAGTCATCAGGAAAAGGCAGCACGTTTAGCAATTTATCTCCCTGTGTTCCTCTTCTACCTTCCTTCAAGCTAATGCAGAGCAAATGTATGTGTCGAGGTTCATACATATGACCGCTTCCTAACACAGAGGCGTACTTGGCATTAATCGTTCTGCGAAGACTGCTGCTTAGACCAAACCATCAGATACAATATTCCACTTCTACAGCCAGGGAAACCGCCCTGGACACTGCGACAGACGGTCTCCATTTCGTTTGTGCATTCTCTGCTGTTTGTTATACTTCTTCGAGGAGTAACTAGGTCACAGAAAACTGTGCTAGAAAAAAGGGAAAACAATTTCTTCTGCTATATACAACTTCAGCATGTGTGGGGAGAAAAGGTTTCCAGCACCACCAGGTGAAGACAACAGAAGAGTGGCAGAATCACTGGAACAGCTAGGAGCTTCATAAAACTGAACCTTTCTGCAGAAAAAACGAGCCCATCCGCATCTCTGCGCTGGCTTTACTGTTTACTGTTCAAAGCACGTTTTCATTTTCCTTGGAAACCACCTCCCGACAAGTGTGTTTTGGTTCGTCTCACCTTGGGAAAATATCGGCGTAGATTTTTATAATATACTTTTCTCTCCTTCTTACAGGCTTTCTATAAACAGTGAAATAGCTTAGCACACGATTGAAAAAGACAGTACTACCAGGAGCATCGCTAACATCTGGGTCAGCAGGCACTGAAACAGAGGAGACGATACATCTCCCTTGGATACCGGGAAAAACTTTTATGCGTGCCCTGTTCGTACTCAGGCTCTAAAGGCTCTGTTCGCAACCCACCAAACAGGAGCGAGGAAAGACAACCTGAGCCACTGAAAGGCAACTGAGAGTCTACCAAGCTTATAGCTCGGATGTCCTCTGCTGCCTGCACCACGATAACAGGCACTCCTGGGACGAGGAATTCGAGGGGTGATGCCTCCCGAAATAAATATTCACGTCGAGGTGGTTACGTAATTTGGTTACAAATGTTATTCCTTCCTTGGAGTTGCTAGAAATTTCCAGGACTACGCTGATGTATGGCTACGGCCATTGGGACAATCATACCTAACCAGAAAAACAGTGTGTGCACAATGACTGTGCCCAATTAGTATTTATCGTCATTAGGCAAGTTCTATTTTGTGATCAATTTTTCATTTATATTGAAGAATATCATCTCCTTAAATGGCATACATGTACAGTTTAGCAAAGTATTTTAAAACAGTTTAATACTCACATAAATAATCTTTCATATGATATGAAAAGGAAATACCACTACTGTTTACCCAGTGATATGGGGTCATAACTCATTTATTCAGTAAATAACCGTAACAAAAGCAATTGCAGTTTAGAATGCCAGTAAACACCATCTCTTACAATTCACTTACAAAAGCAGGCTTACTAAGAATTGTCAATGGTATTTTTAAACAATATGTTTAGGTTGCTGCTTAGCCAACCTTACCAATGAGTCTCCCTTAAAATATAATTATACATATTTTTATTTGGATTCTGTATACATAAAAAAATCACAGAATTCATCTCAACTGCAACATATATTCATCTAAGAAACACAAGCAACTGATAAATGACCCACAAATAACGTACTTGCTAATTCTCTCTTTCAGACTGGATATTGTAAGCATTTTAAGACACTAAGAGGTATAATTAGTTGTAGGAACAACTAAAGACTAATTACCAGTATAGGAAAGAAAAAATCAAAAGCATTAATATAATTAGGTTCATTTGTTTCACTTGGAGAGGAAAAATCCACAGTATTCTGGAAAACAGTGCAACTTGATTAACATGATTTTCTTGACGTTACTAGAGTTAGGATATGAAGTCACAACTGATAGTTTATTTAAAAAAGGAAGAAATTTTAAAATCCTCTCTACATAAAGGTCAGCTACCCTCAACAAACTTTCCCATGTACTGTGCTTTCTAGAAACAGATTTTTCTTCATTTCCACTTAATGCTACACATAATTGAAAGGACAAGAGATGCTAATTTGATCTTCCCAAATGTCACACACTGAAGAGCAAATAAGAGCTAAAGCAGGTACATTTCTGATGTGCACACCTTTTCAAGATCCTACATTAATCAGCGTCAGGAGATTTCCAAGTATTTTGTTTCACAGGTCTTGCAATCAATGAAACATTTAGTCTCCAACAACAGGCCTGTTATACCTCATTACAGCATGGAAAAGTTAAAAACAATTCTTAATGACTAGGACGCATTCAGGAGCACTGGCTAACTATCACTGCGTAAAACCAGAGCTCAATCTTTACAAAAAGGCCATTAAAGCTATCAGGGTCAGAATTTGACTTAATGACAATTCTCTTTTTTTAAAAGAATTTGCTCATCTTTGTATTTCTGTTTGTGAAACTGCTTCAACAGCATTTTAAAGCTAACTCCTATTTTAAACCTCATCAGTAAGCAATGTAACAGTAAGCAAACTGCATGCTCAGATTCACTGAAGAGGGGAAAATTGTAATACTGAGTTGAAGGATTTCAATATAAAGCTGTTAAAAGTCATTTCAGATGTCTCAGGGAATACAGTAACAATTATCTCCTGAAAGACTAAAGACATGACAGAGGTCAATTTTGAGTTATCCATGTTTACACCACAGCCTCTTCCCCTGCATCAGGTGCTATCTCTTCTCTCAACAGAGGGGACACCGTGGAACCTTCCTACAACCTCTTCAAACCATAAATGACTTCAAAACATCCTTCTAGATCATTTATTTGGTGTCACTTTTTTGGTGTCACCTAGAGAGGTGGTCGATGCCCTGAGCTTGTCAGTGTTTAAGAGGCATATGGGCAACACCCTTAATAACATGTTTTAGCTTTTGGTCAGCCCTGAATTGGTCAAGCAGTTGGACTAGATGATCATTGTAGGTCCCTTCCAACTCAAATACTCTATTCTATTTAATTATTCCATTAGATGTCCACAATTTACCTGCCTGTTAAAGCACTGCCCAATTAAAGAGGCCAGCGATGCTCAAAGAACCGTATTCCAATATTTTTCACAATGGTACACGAGTGAGTAACTCCTCTCTCACGATGGGGTTTGCTTTATGGGAATGACCGAACAAAGGACTCCCACCTCTGTAACTGCTGTTCCTACCAGTTCATGGGTGGGCTGTCATTCTCTGTTCATCAGGAATGATAGCTCTCCTGAACGTACAAAACTTCGCCGCTGTATCCTTTCAGTAACATCTCTTATTGTGATCGATGCACACAACGGGGAGCAAAAAGGGACTGTCAGATAGGGAACAAATAAATAAATCTTATTGCCACGACCTGCCAGCTCCAACTGTTCTCAAACACAGCACCGGGCACAAACAGCGCACCCGTTCTATTCCTCTGCGGTGCTCACGCTGGTATGCACTTCGTCAGCCGGAGGGCTCAGGGCCGTGGCTCATTTTAGGTATTATCTGTATTAATGCTACAAGCCCAGCCACCGAAGGAAGCCATTTCATGCAAGGACTCCGTTCAAGCAGGAGGAGACAGTGCAGTGTAGATGAGTAGTTCCTCTGCATCTTTGGGAGCTCATGTAGACTATAAGCCAAATTTAAAGCTAAGAAAGCCTAGCAGAGAAACAAGTTCAAATTCCTCCTAATTAACAGCTCTTAAGAGACCATTTGCAGTGGGAAAGGTTTGTGCAAAAGCAAAGGATTCTGCTAAAGCCTTGTGCAAAAGCAAAGGGGAAAAAGCTTTCCTTCTGTGCTGCCAGGTAACATAACGTATTTTATTCTTACAAGGAAACTTACTGTTTTCTCCAACATAAAAACAGGTTTAAAACAATTTATAGCTCTTCACCATCCTACCTGCAGTGCTACGTGAAAGCAAACAAAAGAAGCCTGCTGGATGTTTCTTTAGAGCTGGCTTGATCACATGCTGCTGCAGGTGATGGGCTCCTGCCAAGCATCATTGCACTCTGAAGAAACTGGTTTTATCAGTCAGACTTTCAAATGGGCATTTATATTCATTGGACACCTCTCAGTATTAATACAGGGGAGCATGTACCCTCTCTGCATCAGTACAGTTGAGATACCGGGTGGTATTTAGGCATTATTCATGGTGGTTTTATTACTTACAATTAGAGCTTTTGGGCCAGACCCTCAGCTGGCATAAACTCAGCACAGCTCTATTTAAATTAAAGGAATCATGCTAATTTACACCAAATTATGATCTGTACTGAAGGTCTCTAAGGATTATCTACTTGATACATCAGTTATTTTACCTAATTAAACCAGTTGAGAGTGCTTCTTAGTAAATTATGAGCCATCTACGATATTTATTCATTGAAGAGCTCAGCCTCTTAGGCAATACTCACATATTGTCCTTCTTTCCTTCCCTTCCCTTTTTTTACTGAATATACCTCATTACAACTTTGGAGCTACATTATCCAATCTTCCCATACAAAGTTTGCATGGGAAAATACTTTTTGCCAAGCACTGATTGTTTAATGTTCAGTTTTGTGTTTCTTGCACACCAAAAGCTCTCATGGCTTTGAAGAAAATTTTAGGGAACTGGAACATGGTGGATGAGCTCTTCCGCATCCTTATTTCATAATTATTGTGTAGCTACCAAGCTGATGCCAAGCTCATATTTTCTAACGCTCCAAAATATTACAGCTGTAAAATCTGGAACATCATGTTGCCCAAAAAACCTTGTTCTGCTTGGTTTTGCCTTTCCTAGACCTCTGATTTTGTAACCATTTATTTTATTAATATACACAGCACATTGGGTGCAATATCTTTGTTTTGTATATTCCAAAGAGTAAAGCACTATGGCCACGAAAATTGGTATTAACTTTGACTGGCAGATGTGCCAGTGTTTTGCTAAAATTTCAACAGTATAGCACTGATTTCAGTTGTTCTATATAATAACTTTAACAGCTGTCATGGTTTAACCCCAGCCGGTAACTAAGCACCATGCAGCCACTCAACTCACTCCCCCCACACCCAGTGAGATGGGGAGAGAATCAGAGGAAAAAAAAAAAAAGTAAAACTCATGGGTTGAGATAAGAACAGTTCAATAGAACAGAAAGGAAGAAACAAATAATGATAATGATAACAATAATAAAATGACAATAATAATAATAAAAGGATTGGAATATACGAAACAAGTGATGCACAATGCAGTTGCTCACCGCTCGCTGACTGATGCCCAGTTAGTTCCCGACGGCCAGCTCCCCCCAGTTCGTATACTGGGCATGAATGTCACACGGTATGGAATACCCCTTTGGCCAGTTTGGGTCAGCTGCCCCGGCTGTGTCCCCTCCCAAATTCTTGTGCCCCTCCAGCCTTCCTGCTGGCTGGGCATGAGAAGCTGAAAAATCCTTGACTTAGTATAAACACTACTCAGCAACAACTGAAAACATCAGTGTGTTATCGACATTCTTCTCATACTGAACCCCAAACATAACACTATACCAGCTACTAGAAAGAAAATTAACTCTATCCCAGCTGAAACCAGGAATACAGCTTTGTTATGTAATTTGCTTGGTTAGACTACAGGCATAGAATCCCTATTAAAACAATATTTTGTGTATATTTGTAGGTATGAAATAATGAGGAAAACAACATTTTCTTACTGTGACTCACAACTGCATTATGATGAACCAGAATTCATTTTTATTAACCCAAGGAAAAGATTTATATCTCTTACCTTTTATTTCTGTCTTCTAACTGCAAGATGTAGACCATGTCATCGGTAGTGTGAAGCTTGGAACTGCTGTCTCCCCATTTCAGCTTCAGGCTCTGAGGACCTGCTGCAGCACACTCTAATCGAGGAGGTAAGGGTGGTAATGGCCTGGTTTTTGCTTTAATAAAGTGACTAAATGGTCCAGCTCCAATTTCATTGACAGCCTGGATCCTGATCCTAAAAAGAACAGCAAAAAGGTAAATGTTAAATAAAGTGCTTTCACGAGGTTCTTGGTATAAAAAAAAAAAAAAAAAAAAAAAATATCTCAAGAGACAAAACAGCCTTCTGGACCTCACTGCTCCGTCACTAACTCAGTGCCCGCTCCCAGTTACCAGTGCTTTGCTTTGGCAAAATGAAAGGCTCTGTAAACACAACAAGTATTATAATCCTATTTATATTGTAAGAGCTGCAGTGAAGATACCAAGAAATGCAGTAAGGCTGAGGGAGGGAAGATGTGGGTAAGCAATCTCAGAACCTGACAGCAGTCCCTTTAACCACATAAACAAGGGACAGCAGCACAGATACAAGTGCAACCTGGAAAACATGAAGTGTGTAACTACGAATAAATAAAATGCAGAAGTGTGTTGTGGTTCTTTAACGAAGGTCATGGACTAATTTAGGTGAAATCATTAAGTGAAAGCATTGGTGTCACTGCCATGAAACCCATCTCCATGTTGGTAAGTATCTCCAAAGAGCAGTATTATTTCAGCGTGTGCAGCATCTCACAAAGCACACTTTAAGTACATGAAACTCTACTGGGAAGAGCCAACCGAGAAGGTTAAATCCACAAACCTTCTACATGTCTTACACAAACTGTGCAATATTAACCGTCAATGAACTATATATTAGATCAAATAAAAGTTGGACTCAAGTCACTCTCACACGATGCACAAAAGCTCTTGAGCTATTTGAATCACATTAAGGACATTTAGAAGAAGAGAAAAGCAGACCACCTACCTAGTCATAGAAGTTTTAATTTGGAAATATTCTTAAGACTGAGCTAGTCTCCTAAATTCTATTTCTTAAGATAATGACTCCTGGCTTCTGCTTTGTCACTTTCTCTTACCTGTCTGCACCTTAGTTTAATAATTTGCACAATGAGGAACTGCTTACAGGAATGAGTGAAGAGTTGTAGTCTTTTACTATGGTAACATCCACAACATCATCATAACAGAAAGGTGAAATATGCATTTCGAAAGAGCTTTGAGGACTGTGTAAAATAGAAATATTGGTACAGACGAGCCTGAAAGGTTTCAAGAGTTTGTTAAATCAAACTGAAAATAAGAGAAAACAGTATGGGCAAACTAATTAGGTTTTTTAGACAGTTCAGCCTAGTTTAGATAGCTGGACAGATGCCATTTACTTTGGAAATCCTATGCACAGCAGCGTAGTATTTTCTCATGGGAAAAGAGCCTCTACAAGAAATGTTGCTTCTTCTCAAAACTATCAGCCACCAAGAAGCCAGAAGTCCCTAGGGAAGGTGGCAGGGGGAGAAGGGAGAAGAGCAGAACCTGGTATATCCCTACGACTGCCTGCTTCAGAGAAAGCAGAAGATAAATAGAACTGTCTTTGGTTGGCATAGCTACTTATTTTGATTGAAGTACACAAAGTGATATAAGTTCATATAAACAACATATGAAAAATTACTTTGCTTTGAACATCAAGTTTTCAGCTCTACCATTAGAAAAAGATGAGGTAGAGTTAAAGGGATAGGGAAAAAACCCTCCAGAGAACAATATTCCCCCATAAAAAAAAACAACAAACCAAACCCACCAAACCACATTTTCTGCAATTTCAAGAACAAAAAAGGTTAAATGATTAATAAACATATTGCAAAATAATAGAGCCTTATCTACTCATTAGGCAGCTGAAGTAATTGTACACTGTAAGGATGTACCGCATTTACACAGTCATGTGTAAATGTGTGGTTAAAACCTTTGCTTGTCAACCTAGCCATTAACAAGGGTAAAGTATTGCTTGGTGTGGAGCTGCATTTTCCTTTTAACCTTCCTTTTAGTTTCAGGAAATGCATCCTGACCACCTTACAACACTATACAACGGTGATTTCATCCTCTTCCTCCCAAAGGCTGGATGGTATGAAGAAAGATCTAGCGGGAGCCTCCTCTTCAACTGCTGCATACAAGCTTTTGACGTAAAACGAACAAAAGGCTTCTATAGTATCTTAAGAAGTGTAATTAATATAGGCATTGATCTTACTTCATATTATGTTATTGGTTTGCTTCAGATTGAGGAGTCATTACATTAATATTTAATGGTCCTTCTAGTAAAAAAAAAAAAAAGTGAAAACTGCCTGGATTTTCACTGGATTCTGGCAAGTTATCCGTTAGCATATGCACATAAACAGTAACAGCTACATTACAAAATGCTACTACTTTTTTGTAGATTGTTTACAGCAACACGCTTGAGAGTACATAGCCTTTTTTTTGTTTTATTTTGTATTATTCAAAGTCCCATTAACAACAAAGCCTCGCCTGTCCTCAAGCATCATAACTTTAACTCATTTCCAAATGGCAGCTACCACACTTGAAATCCAGCAGTGATTGAAACGAATCTCTCTCAAGTACCACATCGCATTTCTTAAGCAGAAGCTGATAGGTGTGCTTTTTAGATATGTGCATGAACATACGTCTGCATTTACTTGTCTTCCCTTTGCCAGGTATTTATTCACACAAGGTAAAAACGTGTCCCTTCCTCTTCCCTCATTCGTTGTTGCTTTCATCTGCTGCACGGTGTTCTTGCTCCCCCCTTCTGACTTCGGAGCACAGTAAGACTGATGGAAACTCTTAAGCCTTAAAATAGACACAGGCATCTTTCCAGATGAACGATGATACTGGGAAAGCAAGAATTGATTTATTTGACTCTAACATGGCTGGATGTGACTACCCTGTTTCTGCTGATTACAGCACCATAAAACTCTCTGTAAATTGCCACCATCATTCCCAGGTCCTGAGCTTTGTCAGACAAGCACAAACAACTAGTTTTGGTTTTCTGTGCACGCAGCAGCGTGACCTAGACGCAGCTCTCACCTCCCACCGAACCAACACCGAGTGTCTCCTCAATGGATATTAGGCCTTGGAAGTGTCCACAGGGAAGGGGAGAAGGAAGAAGGGAAGAAGAACGGAGGACCGTCCGGAGGAGGAGGGAAAGCACGTGGTGGTGGGAGAACACCTTGTACTGCAGCATCTTTGCTCCAGCTCAGGTGTTTTCTCATGTCCCTGTCCCGGTCTGTGACACTCGGAGCTCCTCCAGCGGCTGGGTGGCACAGCCGGAGCAGGTAAGGTAACTTCCACAATTAAGTGGAAACCAATTACTGTTTACAGAACTGATACTGGGAAAAAATCAATTCTTCATTTTTGTGTAAGAGTAGTACATAGACATGTAGAAATATTTGCAATAAAACCACTTCCTGAATTCCTTTCAACTTATTCACTAATGGTTTCTAAGTTAAAACACCCCAAATACCATCTTGGAAAGGTGGTTTTAAAATCTGACAATCACAATTTGAAAGTAAGTTTTTTGAAAATGTAAAGACTACATTTAGAGATAGTACCTAATTCTGCAGACCCTGGACCAGTAATATTTGTATTCATTCTCACATTTTCCCACTGCATCTTTTAAACATTTAGAAAAAAAAAAAATATATCAGACTAGGCATATTTAGTAACCATTAAAAGATCTTTAACAGACCACTCTATCTTGTAATATTCTCGACCCAGGAAAATAAACACACTAAACAGGATGCTATTTTCAGATTGGTCACAAAATCCTTTGTATAGTATTCCAACAAACTGAAAAATCACTTTTGAATTTATCTTAGAGTCTGACATGAGAAGAGTTTGATTCACTAGTTCCCATAAGTGGAATGCCACCCGTTGCAATACACGCGCCTGTGGAAACCTGTGGGAGTTAAAAAGCCACAGACTTCAAAAAGGAAGAGAAGCAGCATGCTCTACCATCAGCAGCAGCCCAAACGTAACGGATAGCAATCATACACAGCCCCCACAACAAGCCAGCCCCACAGATCTGCACTCAGACTCATTCTTCTGAGGCTGGAACAAGACTTCGTTTTATACTCTCAAGCACAGATTTTGCTTTATAACCCACTTCAGCATTGCTAACTTAAGCATCCATGTTCATTCTTCTCTCTTCATCTTGGAAGATCTTTTCCATGATACAGTTCAGAAATTTAAAATGTCTAGAATCTTTATTCCTAAACCAAATTAAAATTAAGGGTTGCTATTAAAATTTAATAAGGCTACTATGTGTTTCAGAAGAAAATAAGCATTCTTAAAAATCAGAAGCTGTTTTGCAGTGAACCATCTCAACAGCACAGCACAATTAACTATGGAAAGCATTGAGCGAAGCTTGGGAACAGAGTGTAACAGAAAATTGGAATTTCTATTACTGTTAAATACTTCTTTATTGCGGAATATTTATTAACTCACTTCTAGTTACATCAGTTCACAGAAAACCAGTCCAAGTATTATTACCCTATAATCAGAGCTTCCAGAGCTTCATGGCTATGTCAATAAAACAGAAAGACTGCAGAACTCTCAGATATATTTCTGCAGCTGCTCACCAGCGATGTCTGCACAGTGCTTTTGCGAGGCACCTGCTTTTTGCAACAGGAGTGCTGGTCTGTGTCCGACACTGGAGAAGTCCTCTTGAAACCAGCCCTATGCTGGCCATTAGCAGCATGGCAGAGGCGTGCCCCAGTTCCTCCTGCCTTGAATGTATTTTGGGCTGCAAATCCTTCCTGTGGCATGCTGGCTGGATTTGCTACTAAGATACAGAACCCATCAAACTTTTCAGCTTCAAGGCCACCTCCGCAAAGAGCCTGGAGTTTGCTCGGTGTATACTGGAGTTGCTCGTGTATGGCCATTCCCACACAGGAGCTGGAAGCAGCAGAGCAATGCCAGACCTAAGCTAACAAGTCCAACGGGGTGGACACACGTAGAGATGCTGTTAGGATCACACTGCTATGCAAAACAATGTTCCTTTCCCATTTTGGACTTGGTGGATTCCTAATAACCAAGATTTGCTTTCAATTTCGGGTTCCCACAAACGAAAACATTGACATTGAAATTCCAATGCAACTAAAACATGTAAGTGCTTTGCTGATTTACTTCAAATTCTGCTGAAACTTTGGCAAGAGAGTTCAGAGTCTCAAACCCAGTAGTATTTGGGCTGTTTAGTCTAGGAAAAACAAGGCCTGGAAGAAAACATGTTCACTGCTTTTAAACACAGTAGGGAATAAACACTTGAGAGAGAGAAGAGCTAGTTGAGTTAAACAAAGTTGACATGAAAAGAAAACCCACTGGTGAACAAATTTAGAGACTGAGATCAGCGATGTCCTGAAACACTCTTCTGATTAAAACAGGGAGGGCAAAAACGCCAGCACCTTCTAGCACGCAGCTTGATAAACATGTTTCTTACGGATGCATTTATCAGGACACAGATGTTCCCTGATGAAGACAGGTGTCAAGATAGGCTTGAAGAAGAAATATCAGTGAAAGAGTTAACGATTGATAGCAAAACCACTTTGACCTGTCTGTTTTTATCAGCAGAAAAATACTCCGAACTATAGATAAGGTGCTTTTGCAACTCAACTACAGTAATTTGTCTTCCATGACAGGCATGAGATGCAAGATTTAGGGTTTTCTTTCTCTTGTTTTATTAAAGAAAAGAGCTTTCATATATTATTACTTCTGACTAGTTGTGCACTGGTTTGTGCTCTTCACAATAATTTTTTTTTTTTTTGTAGGAACTTAGTCTTACAACAATATTTAGAACAGTTGCACTTAATGCTTGTTTTCAGCCTTTTCATTTGGATCAGAGACAAGCAGACTTCCTGACTAAAAATATGTGATTTAACATGGTGCTTTTTACAAAATAGCCAAATATGAACGCAAAAAAAAAAATTTAAAAAAAAAAAAAATATTCCAGTATGATCTCAGTGTAACGACACCTTTCATGGCAGCAGGAGTAAGAGCTTCATGGACGAGACTGCAGCATGATTATACAGAAGAGTCATGTCCTGCCCATCCTTTCATTCTGTATCTCCATTTCCAGGCTTTGAAGACAAGGACATTTCCCTAAAAGAAGCTGTAGACAACCAAGAACCAGCTAAAAAAAGAGACTGAAGGAGGAAGACTTCAGTGAAGAATTTAGGTGGTCCATTCTGGCTGTCTTGACTGTGTTGCTCAAAGCTCTCATTTTGCTTTAGGTCTTGACTCTTGATTGAACATATGAGGAGAAACCAGGGAGTACTAGACTGCCCAACGATGGTGTAGTTCCACAGCTGGGTAGCCAGTCAATAGACAAACTCTTCAACTTCTTATGAGTTTTATTAGGTTTTTGATTAGTCTTCAATCAGTTGGGTTCCCTGGTCTGGCTTAGAGTAAGATCAGATAAGCACCAGTGCTGACTCAAGGCAGAGAGCGAGAAACGTGGGAGAACACGGAGACGGAGGGAGGTCAGAAGCATGACAACAGCAACCTCAGTGGGCTCAAGCCCTTGTGCAGCTGTACTCATGTGCAGTATTTTCACAAATACCTTAAACCAGCTTAAGCCAGCATGCCTGCTAGAAGACATGCTGGCCTTCCTTTCTCTCTACCCATTTACAAGGTAAAAAATATGATTAGTTTTCAACAAGACCAGTTTTCCCAGTCTGGAATGCTGTGATAGCACTTTTCTGGCACAAAAGGAGGGAAGAAGAGGCTTCCTTTGACAGCAATACTAGCTTAAATTGACCACAAAACTAGGATCTTAAATAAACACAGCAGAAGACAAAAAAAAGCTTATACTTCATCACTGCCTTTGCCACAAAGGATCACTGTGTCACAAGCCACTGAAGAACTGGAGACAGCAATAATGTAGTCACATTTTCTGGATTTATGTGAGTGACCTGGAACGGAGGGGGGTCCAAGTCACCGAATTCCTATTTCGCCTTCTTTTTTCAGATTGCCACAGGAATATATATATATATTTAATGAATCTACATTTTTTTTTTTTTATTACAAGGTTTTAAAACGTAGATATTCTAGGCAAAGATCAGGAACCACTGTACTAGGCACTGCAAGCAATATACGTTCCTCGCTTTAAATAACTTCTAGTATACATATTTGCATACTTGCTACAAGAAGTTCCCTTGTTTGGTTACATGATAGAATTTGAGAAATGAACTTTTCATTTAACCTCTGCAAGACCTGTAGGATTGTGACCTTGAATACAAAAAAAAAAAAAAGAAAAATACTGCAGAAGGTCTGCACCATGTCTAGCTTTACAACTGTGTAATCAGAGTTCTGTTTTCATTAGAACAGTACTTAAAATAGAATTTCTTTTGTCACATCGTCTGCTGTATTGCTGTTCATTGCCTGCATGGAACTGTTTTTTTTTTCATAATTAGCAATTAGGGAAAAAAACATTAAAATAATAATAACATTTTGGCAATGTCACTTAAATATTTAGACTCTGAAGCAATATAAAGAAATTGTTTTTAAATTCAGATTATCTTTTAATTAATCTCCATGTGCTAGAAACAAAAAATAGCTGTAGCTCTACAAATAAAAGTTCATTGCGTGCAAATTGCTATCTCCTCACAGGGACCAATACAGTTAAGAATATAAACCCCTGGCACAGTACTGCTAAGCATCTGAAAAAACATGAGATGTCGCATTCTAATTTTAGTTATTTCCCATTTTTGAAATTTATTTACCTACCAGTGTAACCTTACCTTAGCGGAGCAACTTAAAAAGAAGGGGAGGTCAGAGATAATGCAAGGAGAGGAGAAAGAGGAAAAAGGGGGGGAGAAACCAATATTTGAACATGAACTACCACAATTCATTCCATAAAGGAACTATTGCAGATTCCTATGCTCCCTGGGTTGGTTGTTTGGGTTGTCAGGTTTTGTTTTTTTGGTTTTGTTTTGTTTTTACTCACTCTACATGCCATAAACATTTCCTATATAAAATTAAGCCATGTGATCTCATCTTGAGTGCTCTGTATCACATCAAAAAAATTGTACTCACCGGTATGAGGTTTCTGGAAGCAAATCATCGATAACGTAAGTTGTCACATTTCCGACTGGAATGCTGATGTCACCCAAGTCAATGTTGTATGACGTAATCTCAGCTCCGTTATTGCATGGCTCTTCCCAGTTCAGTACAAGGCACACAGAGGGTGAGAGGTGATAGGCATCCACGTGCTCATCCTCCAGCACAGAGAGGGTAGAGACTGCATCAGGCACAGATGCGGGGATTCTGCAGGTTACCAGGTCACTGTAAGGTCCAGCTCCTGCCTGGTTAATAGCCTGTGTGTGAAAAAAAAAAAATAATATTTTTACAGCATAAATTTTCTCTTTCACATGTCTATCAAGTTGATAATAATGAACTGTGCAGCCTGGAAGAGCTGCATGCGTTCTTCAAAGACTATGCACCACTGGTTTATTCTCTAAAGCATGACTCATACCCTCTACCTATACTACAGGAATTAATATCTTCCTTTGTTACTCAGGAGTATCTCTCAGAAAAACTGGAGAATATTTCTCTTTTCCCTAACAGCTATTTAATCAAACTTAACAGTAACCTTTTTATCAGCAGCAAACTTTGTTTAGTAAGGGAAAATGTCACAGTCATGCTGTCAGTGACAGGTGACATCACATTGTTCAGCAAATTGGCTACCCCAAATTGTTGAGCCGCCCTGTATAAAATCCTTAGTATACTGCAGAGTGCAACATCAGATGTTTTATGCAAGCAGAGTACCTAAGGGGCATTTGGCTTGCTGAGAGCTACACTGGTTCCTAACTCAGAGAATGGATAGCTAATGTCATGCTAAAAAGTTTCTGATAAGAATATAGGAAGTCAGCATGGCGTCAAGTCTATGACTCAGATTTCCCCAGAAGTCACAAATCACTAGCAAACCACCACCAAAGCACATAGCTCAAGAGAGGAGAGCTTCTCATCTTGACTCATAGATCCAGGATCCCAGTGGAAACCAAGTTTCAAAATCTGGCCCACTTCTCATTAATTGCAGAGGCTGTTGTCTTTGCAAGCTCCACGTTGCACAATTGTACAGAGCTGGTTTTTTATCAGTTGATGCTCAGTTAGTGGCAAATGCTGTATATGCTGCAGTCCGAGGAAATGACTAATGTTAACTCCTCAGGATTATTATAAGCTCCTGTGCACACTATCACAGAACCATGGAGACTGGAAGGAACCTTGGGACACATCTAGTCCAAACTGCTACTCCAAGTGGGGGTCAAAGCTGAATACAGACCAGGTTGCTCAGGCTTTTGTCCAGTCGGGTCTTGAAAAATGCCAAGGATGGAGATTGCACAGCCCCTCTGGACCACTGTTACAATCCTTAATTGCCCGCACAGCGATAACTTTTTTCTTTATATCTCATCTGAACGCCTCTATTTCAACCTCTGCCTGGAGCAAAACTGGACACAGTATTCCAGGTTCTCATGAATGGCACGTAACGGGCAACACCACCTTCCCTCCATCTGCTAGCTGGGCTCCTCCTGGTACAGCCCAGCGTGCTGCTAGCCCACAAGGTACGTGGCGAGCTTATGATAGCATATTATGGCACAGGCTGAGCTACAGGTGGTCCAGAAGGCAAAGACCTTCAAAAGCAGCTTTGACATTACCCAGCATCGTCCACCATCCACGTTTCCTTTGCATTTGGAAAAGCGAGCCCAGAGTCTCCCACCAGATTACAATTAATTAGAAAACTTGGGTTTACAATGTTGCCAGTAGAACTATGATGGCAAGGAAAGGACGTGTCAAACAATTGTTTGATTTCTTATCTGTGCTTCACTGTAGTAAATAACTTATTTCTGCTATGCATAATACAAACACAAAGCCGTGTTCTGTTTTTCCAGGAGGCGTTTTGTTCAATTGAAGAAAGAGATAATAAAGTTAGATTTGTCAGCCTTTAAAAAACCCTTCAAAACAAACCCTGCTCCAGGGACATCGTCTATTTAGTGAAGCGCTCCTAGAGCTGTTAGAAGTGAGCCTTGTTTCCTGGTCTGCCAATGATATTATTTGTCTTGCCTCTAAACCAGTGTTTAGCAATCTGTATCTTGCTCCAAGCAATTTATTTTCAGTGATGCTTTTAACTGCTTTATTGGACAATCTCATCATCCTAACTGATGGGAATTTCATTCTACATTGCTTCCTAGATATCCCCCTCACCCCCCACAAATGACACAATATTCCCCTCTGCAGAAGCCACAATTGTTTTCAGGAATATTCATTACAGGAAAAAAGCTGAGCAACAGTAAAGACAAATTGTCTGCCCTGCAGTTATATATGCCTGATTCCTCAGTTCTCTCTTTTTATTGAGTTACTGTAGATTGAGACAGCAATACTGTGTGTTTATGAGAAGGCAGAGTAAATGTGGTTTGGGGAATCTTTATTTTTAAAAAGCAAAAGAAAGATTTTTCTGTTAGAGCTGCTAACAGGTAAGAAAACCTGCCGTTATTCTCTCCTTTTTATTTTAAAAGAAAGACTAAAATTTCTGAAACTATTTAACTTTCCTTCTTTACCTGCTATACATACTTTGCTCTTTTTTTTTTGTAGTTGTTTAAATGTTCCATTGTTATAACAAATTCTTCTCCATATAATACACAGATCAGATCTAGAGGATGAAGCCCTCTAGAAAGTAATGCATGGGTCACTGATGGACTTCAATGAAATGTCTTAGTGCTGTCATGCATTTCACTTAACTTCTGCCTGTGGATTAAATTATATCGGCTGTGTTAAAAACTGGGTAGACTTGTGCAACATTTTTGTGGCAGGGAGTTTAAAATGAACGCCCACTCAAAATCAAAGATGCTATACAGCTGGCTGTTTCCATTTTTAACATTAAAACCCCCTTGAACTCCCCGCCGCTCACCGCAGAAGTGGTCTCACGGTCTCCTCCCTGCCCAGCGGATGCTGAATGCTTTCCCTCTTGCGCAAACAAGAGGCACTTTCTGGCTCACACTTCCAAGCCACTCATACGCTCTTTCAATTTGCCTTCCCCAACAGTGCCAGTGCAAGGTATACGGCCAGCTATGACCCAGTCAGAAAATACAGTTGAGTGTACTTAGAGGTGTGGGGCCCTAGCTCCTTGGCTGCTGGCCAGCTGCTCGAAAACTACTTCGTTAAAAAAAAAAAAAAAAAAAAAAAAAAATTCAATGTCCTGTTTAAAAAAAAAAAAAAATATAAGAAGGAAACACTCGACAGAAGCATGTTGTCCTTGATCAAAGAAACGACCCTGGGTGGTCCACACGTTGCCAGCTGGGTGGGTACGTGAACTTTTGGTTGGATTACTGGTGGTATTCTGTCTTCACATACAAATAAATCTTGTGGAAGAGTATCTTGGGCAAAAATATTTTTACTTCACTCCCACTTACTTTACTTTCCATTTACTTTTCAGTAGACATAAAGGAGAAGAAGTGCTATATTTTTATTTTCATATATATATATATATATGTAAAAAATATATTTTAACTGTTACTTTTTGCTGAAAAGAACAGGAGAAAAAGAGATCAAAGAAAAAGAAATCATATAGAGACTCTACTTGAGATCCCATCTTACAAATCTAAGAGACAAAATGGTAAAGATGAGGACTCACTTTCTGGCAACTACCGTCTCCTATATACATAGGAATCCACTCGGCTGGTTTGCTTTACTTGATAAATGAAACAGATGTTGGAGTTTATTATTTAAGCTAGGGGTATCTTCAACATCCAGTTGGGAGGTAAATGTTATTTACATCTCATTACCAAGGAAAAAAAATAATTTTTTTGGAAATTGTCTAAAACATTATCATTTTGTTTTAATATCAGAGGACAAGGTGGCTGTTAAAAGCATTATTCACCAAAAATAAACCACACTATACACGAGAGCAATTTTCAAGAGCTAAAGGTTATACCGACTCCCTTGTTTATCACTCTGAATTGTGCAGAATCTAAACTGTTCAGTTATATAGCAACAGTCTGCATTATTTAAATAAACATACATTCCTTGTGACTTACAGGACACATAACTTCATAGTGGCTAGTGATAAAAATAAAAACACAGTGGAAGGAAACTCTGTTTACATCTTAGACTGCAACGCATGCAAAACCTCTTAACTTCCATACCTGTAGCCTACAGCAGTAATGTGCTGCCGCTGACAATTCACTTATTTCAAAGCAGGTATCTGTGCCACTATATGCAAGTTGTAGAGATTCCTCATCTTCTCCCCACTCTAATCTGTATTCAGAGATGTCAGCACCAGAACATTCAGGACTCTGCAACACAAATATTTATGCGGTTCAATTCAGAAATGAGCACTTCAGATCTCTGTGTTTCACTGGGTAAGGAATAAAGTACATGGAAAAAAACCCCACATTATTTTTGAATTAATAGACCATTACTGCTGCAAATGCGCTGAATTAGTGTTCCCTAATAGGTTACTGAAACAGGCCAATTCTACACAAAAATTACCTGATAGAAATTCAGAGAAATGAGAAAGCTACTCTGAGTATGCAGCTACTTTGCTTTTCATCAGGACACTCAGGAATAAATCGTCTCTCCACTGCCTTGGCAGCAGCACAACCGTGGAGAACACAAAAAAGCATCAATCTGGTGCAGTCTAGTCGAGTGATCAAAACGCAGCTCTGGAAGAGCCAGCCTTCAAGCCTGAAGTAGTTACTCATGTTACTGAGAAAAGAATAACCTGAACAAGCAAAGAGCTCGTCTGAGGTTTTCAGTGAAAGTCACCCATCAAGCTAATGGTTCCAGTATGGGACACGGGAGTGCGGACCTGGGTACGTTAATATCCACAAAAAGACTCCTGCAGGATCCGTATGTCCTCAGCAATCCCTTCATCATCCTGAAGTCTAGGGGACCATGGAATAAATACCTGAATTTGCTGGAGATGAGCTAGTGCAGGCATAACGGCATGGTTCCCGAAACAAAATATTTTGGGTTTTTACCAGAACTACCTAGAGCTGTACTGTGGGGACTGAAGCAGCTCGGGGAACCACGGCTCTACGTGCAGAGGTGCGGTCTAGGATATGGCAAAGACTTTGTGATTAGGGCACGCGAGGTGTAATTTCCAGTAAAAGGATCCAGCGCATTGCTGCACGCCACAATGACCATCCTGCACACGCACGTGGGTTTCTCTAGCTCTGCCTCTGAGCTTCCAGCTACTTGAGTAGGAGCGTTCAGAATTGCTAAGCCAGCGTTTTAAAACAATGTGTAAAAAAGGCACAGTAGGCACCATGGTGTGCTCTCTAGCCAGACAAAAATAACTCCACAGTCCTGCTCCGGTTTTCCTTCATATTCATATCAGCCAAAAAATGATAGACTCTTCAAGGAAACATAACCGTTGCAAACCACATGACTCCTTCCGTAGCTGCGTTTTTAGCTAGAATAAACAAATATATCCTGCATATAAATATGGAGCCTACCAGAAACACTGCTGCATTCGCTGATGGTTGGGGAGAGCAAATGCCTGTCCGTATACTCATTTAAAAGGTAACATTTAAAAGTTTCGTGCAACTTCTAGCTTAGTGTCACAAACTGTTGCAAGAAATATTAACAAATACCCCCAAACTGCACCAAATGCACCTGTTTCATTATAAAATTGAACTCAGATGACATTCAAATCTAGATATGTCGTTAGCACAATCAATTTAGTCGAGCATCTCGTGAACGTTAATAACTTCTTTCTCAACGGTGGCATCCTTTTGTGGAGGGACACAAAGGATGCTGGGCTGGAACAGCTGCTCGGTTTTCAAAGAAAGTCTGTGGCAGAACTACAGCCCCATTGCTCCGTATTACAACATTACTTATGACAACATACTTTCCTGTCTGCCTTAATTACATAACATATATATATATATATCTTTTTAATGACACCCATCAACCCCTCAGCATTTCAGCTAAGACTTATTTTAAGAGTCCAATGTCTAAGATCCGAGAGAATGGAGAAGGAATGCACACACACTAAAATAAAAGTAAATATTTGGGGAAGAGACAAACAATTTTTGAGGAAAAAACACTACTTCATAAGCATTTGTACAGAGTTAATTTCATATCAGAGACTCCAGCTTCAGTCAAAATCAAATATTTGCTTTCACAATTCCACCCCAGGACACGCTGACATGCTAAAAGCCTGCAGAGAGCACTTCTACCCGACCAGTGCTCTATCATCTGACGCCAGCGTAGGAGGTCTCATGTCTGAATCCTAGTCCAGATGACTCATGATCAACTTTATGCAATTTTTTAAAGAGAAAAGTAGAGAAGATGATTTTCTGCAACAGAAGAGTTTCTGCGTATGGTTTTCTTGCACGAAGTTCCAAACCAGTGAATAGCTCTCAAGTTAGCTTTCAAGTTTTGTGGTGACCATATTAGTTTGGATAAGCAAGATGGAAATTAAACAATCAGGACACCTGACTTACCTCCCAGCTTACAAGTACATGTGTGTCAGACAGAAAGGAGAGGGAAGGTGCTCTGCACTGGCCGGGTGGTCCTGCTGCTGTGGTGACTTCTGTAGCCTCCGAATACGGCCCGTACTAGAGGGGAACAAGGTGTCTGTACGTTAATATATAAGCGCACACCCATCTCGCATTCCTCAAAGGCTTTCCAAGAACAGCACACAAACTTTTTCAATGCTATGAACTTTCTCAAACGTAGACCGGGCTTCCAACACTCGGCACCAAATACCAGAGTTCATACCACGTAAATTATTGCAAAGTTAAAATGTGAGGTAAGCTCAGGTACAAGCAGACAGCATGTCCCTCCTCCTGTGCGGCGGTGAGTGCCCATGAAAGCGTAAGCCACCTCCAGTTTACCCAAGAGTGAGAATGTGCACTCAGCAACGGAGTAACCGAGGAACAGTTTGTGTCCCTCTACCTTACCTTAAAGTAATGTGTTCGCATGTCTGTGCCGTAGCCTGGCATAACTGCCTTCTCGCGGACGTAAGGAGGAGCATAACAACAGTAAAACACATACTGGAGTCCAAATCCAGCTTCGTTTATACAAAATGTCTGCCACACGTTAATTATAAAAGGACAGCATGTGATGGAGCCCCAGTCTGGGTTCAACGTGCAGGGCCATGCTGCACACACGCCGTGTACGGCTTAGCTCCACAGGCAGCTGAGCCAACTGCTCAGACAACTTTTGAGCCCTTGGTAGGAGAATAATTTAAATGCATATTAGCAAAAGAAAAGACAACTTTCGAAAGTCTGGAAAACTGGCTTCAGCCAGCAGTGCGAGGACAGGAGAGAGAACCGTGGAAATAGCCTTCCCAAGGCCTCTTGAGTGGGATAATAAAGTTTGTTCAGTACCTCCCCAAGCTAATTAGAAATCGTTCTCCAGAACAAAGGAACTTCGCTGGAAGCAATTAGAGGAAAAACACTGATATTTACTTATGTTGGAATGCAATACTAGCAAGCATGAAGAAAATGAGCCACTACAAAGGCTGAACAACACTGAAATTATGAACCCCAGAAAACCTCAACAGATGTGTCAGTATCTGAGCTATTCAGAAAGGCTCACACTGATCACTTTGTTTGAATTACAAAGAATGCACGCTTTAAAAAAATCTCATTTATTGACTTCTGCTGTTTTCTTTACCAAATGGGAGGAAGAAAGGTGTTTGCATCTGGTAAAAAAACCCCAACCAAACCAAAACCAGCCCCCTCATTTAACAAAGCGTGGACCTTTGCAACTTTAAACACTATTTTGCATTAAAAAAAAAAAAAAAAAAAAAGAAAAGAAAAAAAGAGAAAAAATAAGGGGGGGTGAGGGGGGCCCAGAGAAGGCACCATATATGCAAAGCTACCAGGTAGGCAGTGGCTTTCATTCCAGCAAGCAAATCCAATCTCTCCATGTGTATGTAATCCATTTTTCACAAAAATAGTGGATATTTTTAAAACAAAACAGTTTAACAGCCTTGCATATTTTTCTAATACCTAACTGAAGTTTTAACAGAACGTCTCCCTGTAAGTGAATAACTTTAAACCTTTGTGTTATGTTTGTTATCAAGATTTCCTGGGAACAAACACATCAATAGGCACATACTGTTGCTGGGACTGCCTTTATAAAAAACCCTTGGAAAGATGCTCTCACAAAGGCAAGCAGAACCAACCCAAACCTCACTGAATCAACAAGATCTTTCAACAGATCTCCGTGGACATCAGATAGAATTTCTGATGTATTTGGGAAGGCACATCTTCCAAGGAAATCATGTAACAACAACAACAACAAATCATCAAATCTATAAAGCATGTATTTTTTTAAAATTAAAACAAAAAAATCATTAAGAATGCAAGCTTTCCTCAAAATATATCAGTACCTGAGTGAAATGTCAGTAATTGTTTCTACACAGTTAAGATTTAAAACAAAAAGAAGGAATGCAGTGGAAAGGGAATAAACAGATCCCTCCTTGTAAGCAGACAGGAATTTTAGCAGGGATTTTGCACATTTTGGTGCAGCTGATTTTGGCCAGTCAAATCATATTAGTACCTGAAATCTCTTTTTAAAAGAGTACCAGATCCAAACCTGCAGCTCTTCCTCAAAAGCTCCTTTCAGCACTTCCCACTTAATTGCCCATCTCAGGCACAGTACCACCTCCAGAGAGAAAAAGTCAAAGCACGCTCTGGCACGCTGCACGTACCCCGCCATCGTTCAAAGCTCTCACTCTGAACCGATACGTTGCTCCAGGAAGGAGATTGCTGATGGTGCACTCCAGATCAGGCCCATGATACACTTCAGACACAACTTCTTCGGGTTCTGTCATTTCTACGCTGTACTCTGAGACAGGACAGCCGCTTTCTGACGGAGGAACATCTAGAAAGAAATCACAGAATACATTAGTAACATATGGACATATGCCAGGAAGATTAATTTTTTACTTCACATACCACAGAAATACATATATATACACACACGCGTGTGTGTATAGACATATATATGCACACATATATCTATACACACACACATATACACACACACACTCCCAACAATGATCTTCCTCTTTGATAGATGCCTTACCTGCAGTATCTCATCCATGTACATGATTAACATTTTTAAAGCAAATGAATAAAATTACTCTTAGCCCTAAAAGTTCACCAGGTCAGATCATCATATGCAAGAGCAGCAGCTCCCCCGAGGCAATGATCTGTCACCCTGGGAAGCTGTGTTTGATGCCAGGAGGTGCCCAGCTACTTTTAAAGCAGAACACAGTAGCTACCATCCTCTTCCAAGGATGAAAAAAAGCTACTCTGCTTCTTTTCCCCAATATCAAAGGTGGAGTTGTGCACAAAAAAATTGGTCAGTGAGGCAGGGGAAAAGGTCTAAAAAGCTGCACGAAGAATGGGACTAGTGTTGAATACACCCTTTCCAGGACAGAGAGAAATTCGGAGGCACATGGTGGCTGCGTGATCCAATCTTGTCTGCTGGCCATGGTTGGACACAGTCTGAGGAGGGTCATGTATGCTCCAAATCTACTATTTATACGCGAGATCTCTGGCAAAGCCTCATTAACACCCAATAAAAGTACAAACAACTGCCATCCTCGAAATTTACTAGTCACACTGCTAACATTTATGAGATTCTAAATCTCTGTGCAATGATCTAAACTCTGCGCTTCACTTGGAACAACAGCTTTTGGGGAAACCGAATTTGTTTTCTGTGCCTGTACCCGTTTTGTTGTGGGCACCTTTTTCCCCATGAAAACAACATATTAGATAGGACAAGGGGTAATGGCTTTAAAGTGAAAGGGGGTAGATTTAGATTAGATGTAAGGAAGGAGTTTTTTTTACTGTGAGGGTGGTGAGGCAGTGGAAGAGGTTGCCCAGAGAGGTTGTGGATGCCCCATCCATCCCTGGCGGTGTTCAAGGCCAGTTTGGATGGGGCTTTGAGCAACCTGGTCTGGTGGAAGGTGTCCCTGCCCATGGCAGGGGGCTTCAAACTAACTCGATGGTCTTTAAGGTCCCTTCCAACCCAAACCTTTCTATGATTCTGTGATACTTGATAATATTTGCATGTTGTATTACAAGCCGGTGCCACAGAATCAACCTGGCTGGGGTTCTGAAAAGCAGTGCTCCACCATAAGGGGTACAGTCTTCCAGGAAACAACACGGTTATCTTCGATGCACAGGTAAATTTTTATACTGCTGTTGAGATATATGTGTCAGTTAAAAATGGTACTGCTCCAGAATTTAGCTTAACGAATGATGCCACAAAGAATCTTGGATGCTGCAAGATTATCATAGTAAAGAAAAACATCTGCTGGATACTGGCATGTACCATGTATTCTGAAAAATGTGCCTTTTTTGACAGTTTAGTGTCATGTCCATGGCCCAAGTCCTTTGAAAAATTAAGGTGTCCAATGGATTGTGTGCATTATACTGTGGATCAGGGTTTAAATGCCACCCGAAATCCTCGATGTGTTCTAACTCAAGTTTCTGAGAGAAGTCCTATATTAGAAGTAGCAAAATGCTTCTAAGTCAATATTGCAAAGGGATAAAAAAAAAAATCTTGAATCACATGGTGTTTTTGCAATAAAAGGATAGATATTCTAATATAGCTGAAACTTTATAGTCCTGACAGAGACAGGTCCTAACTAAAACAAAAATGGGAGCACAGTATCAGGCCTAAAGGACAGCTGGAGGACAGCTACGTTCAGAAACCCAGTACAGAGCCGCAGCAGCCGATGAGAAGCTGTGCTTCTGCCTTGCACAGACTTCACCGGACTTTGCTCTGTAGTTCCCGCTCAACAGAATACACTTCAACTTTTCACAAAAGTCTAGCAACAGAAATAAAAGCTAAGGCGAGTTCAGCAACCAACCATCAAGATCAAAGCTATTCAAAAGTGAGATGCTCCAACGGCTTACCCCATTGTAGCTGTACTTCTTTGTGCTTCGGCTTCCCCAAAACTCTTGGTGGCCGGCAGTGACCTGGTGCAACACTTAGCGTACGGACAGGTAAACTTTCAGAACACTGGAAGAGAACAGGAGCTGAAGTTAGCTCTCTGGTACGAATACTGCCTACAAAGTGAGGCATGATTAGAAAGTGGCACAAGAAATTGTTTTCTGCAACAATCACTTAATAGAAATTTATATAAACAATAAAGGATAGGAGATGCTATCAAGCATGTTACTTACAAATGCAATTAATAGAGTTATTTCATTAGCATACTCAAAACGGTAGCACAGGAAACTATGATGGCTAATCTTAGTTGTGAGGTTCTTTATTTTAATTTTCTTTGTTTTTAAAATAATATCAAGGCCTAAAGTACTCAATCATAAAAAAAAAAAAAAAATCAAAGCAGGAGGAATATAAGTGTAGCTGCTGAAATGATTTTAAATCAAAGAAGGGAATGACAGGAATCAGTGGCTGGATAATGGAATCCAAAAATTTAAAGACGAGTTCAGCCACATGAAAGGTAAGGAACTGTTAAAACAAACTACCCCTACTGCATCTCCAGTCACCTGCTTTGGTCAGTACAGGCTCACGTACATGAGAATCTGTGGCCTTTCTCAACAAGTGGCCAGATCAGATAAACATGACGGTCTTTTCTAGCCTAAGTATAAACACCTACAGATTGGTTTTGAGGAAACCAAACCTCACTAAAATGCAATTTGCCTGAAAAAAATGCCATCAGTTACACATAAGTCTAAAATTCAGCTACTTGCAATAGAAGATTAACTGCAATCAGTGTAGCTTTACTGTGCTACAGAAAAAATACCACCTTCTTGAAGCAGAAATCTTTTACCAAGAATAGCAGATAAATCTTTGAAAAATATAAAACCAATAGTCCTTATCGTTAAATAATACTTACCTGACTGTGTCCGCCAGTGCTGATACAGCATGCCCGGAGTTTATACAAAGTGCCTGGTTTCAAGTGAGTACAGGTATATTCTGTAGCCGATCCACTATATGCCACTTCCCATTGATTTGCTAAAAAATGAGATATATCCAAGTTTAGAGAAGTATAATGAAAGAATTTCACTTGTGTCTAGGAGGAAAGAAAATCCTTAACGTGATCTTCCACAAGTGATATATTTCAGGAAAGTCATTAGTGTTAGTATTACTATGAATATTATTCCCGATTAAAGACATACACAGACACATATACAAATACATATATACTTTCAAATATAAGTATTTCTGAAGTGTATTAAAATTATCAAATCAAACAGCAGGTTCAGCCCTATAACCTAAAATTCAACTAGTCTTAGAGAAAAAGAGCATACTTAAAAAAAAAAAAAAAATCACAGCAAAAACTCCCCCAAACCCAACCCAAACTCTCCCAGGAACGGTGCAAGTTTTAAGGCTGCAAGTATGTAACTCAGTTTCAATCTTATCTGCAGCATTAGTGCATTAATGATAACAACAACAGCGGCCCAAAGGGTCAGTACTTCTTTATAGTAGCCATAATGGATTGAAATGGAGAAAACTTGTTCACGTTTACCTTCCGGACTTCCTTGAGAAATCTCTAATAGATACTTCAGGATTTCTGAACCACCATTATCCTGTGGAGGATCTGAAAAAATAAAGCAAGTTGTTAGTAAATCAAGATTAGGAGTGAAATGTAACAAAAAGGTTAAAGAACTTGTTTCTGATTCTGCTCCTTCTCCTCCACGAACTCCCCCACACTAACTACACTGAGGAATTTGTAGCAGAAGCGGGTAGCAGATGTTAGTTTTCAGCATGAGTCAGAATAAGGCGGCTGGATAATGATGTTACAAACAAAATGTATGGAAAAAGCATTGAAAGAGATGCAGCGTGGAGGCTTGCCCCATCGATAGAGGAAGCAGCCGGAATGATGCTGCAATGGGACATGAAATGAAAGGTGAAAAGCCTGAAGATGCACTTGAGTGCAAGTTAGTCAATAAAGACAAGCAACATTTTCGATTCTGAAAACATTAAGAGCCTCTACACATCTTCTAAAATATTAAAAACATTAAGTTGTCAAGCTCTCCAAACATGTTCAACTTCAGAGTGAGAAGGAGCGTGAAAAATCTAAGTTTTAATACGTATTTACATAATTTTATTTGAACTTCTTACGACGCAAAAAAGCTCTACTGTGACAAACTGAACTGGCTTACCCCACTTCACACTGAAGCCATGAGATGTTATTGGCCCCTTAATAACGGGTCTGGTTGGAGGTCCTGGCCTGTCTGGGCTTGTTGTACAGACCAACACTTCGCTGGGAGAACTCTTTCCTTCCACATTAGAAGCAAACAGCTGAAACAAAACCACAAGTTTACCATTGTTTACCGTAACTGCTTTTCTGACAGTTCTGCATGAGACTTCTTTTAGTAATTGCACAAATATCATTAAGCTGGAAAGTATGTCACATCCCAAAGTGTGTGGGATTCTAATGACAGATATTAGACTGTCACGTTGTTTCTTTACAAGCCACGTTGATTCCTCCCCTCCCTCCACTAACAATAGATCATGACATGTTTAAGGTAAGAGCACTGCTGTTTTTCCCTTTAAAAAAATTCACGTGGCAATTTGTGGTTATTTACTCATAAAAGATGAAAACGATGACAATAACTATGCTATTTTTGTTTTGGAGGTATTTCAAACTGCTATTTAAAACAAATTAATTCAGAGTATCAGTAATCATGCAATTAAAAGCTTAAGTAGCATGACACACAAACAAGAAACACGTAATCTACAGCCACTGAAACGAGCAGGATCCGCACAAAGAAAACTTTCTCAGCCAAATCCTTCGTCTCTACAGAAGAATGCTTTCTTCTGACTTCAGGGAGAAGGTTGCTAAGCTAAGAAAAGACATGAGGACCTGGCCAGGAGACTGAGCAGATCAGGATTGTACAAGAAACCCCAAACAGTCCAATGTTTTGTGGCTGCGGAGAGCTGTATTAGCTCAGGCTAGTCTCTGGGTCAGAGATCTGCTGCCAAGGAAGTGAGTTATAAAATATGTATTATAATTGCTAATTGTAAATATAAGCTAGCAGGAACTTTTCTACTCTGGAAGCTCTGTTATTCTCAGGAGCAGTCATTTCTATCCTCTCCCCTAACACGGGCATCTGAGGAAAAAAACTTGCAATTTTTAAGGCCAAAAAAAGAAATTGAGGTTCTCTAGCCTATATGCTTGCTTTGAATAAGTCACTAAAGCCACTATCAACTCCTGAGTATCATCTCTCGGTTCTTCTGTGATTATTCTCCAATTTAGGATATCTTGCCATGAACACCAGATACATGAGCTAGACAAATACCCCAGTAACAGCTCTAGGGAATCTGTGTTAGCTACAAATGTAATGCAACATTTATACATTTCCCCTATATATACAGCTAAAGACTGCACTAGCCTGACAGGAACTGAAAATTTGTATTAAATTGATTGTTCAAGCAGTATCTTCAACACTTTTTCAGAGCCACAGCTTCCCCAACCTAGAGGTCCCCATCCTCCTAACAGGAATAAAAATAAAACTTTGTTTCCAGGTCACAGATAAAATTATGCAATGGTATACACAGCACTGCTTTTTGTGGAACCTCACTCGACACAGCCGTTGGTGATTCCCGTCTACATGTCAAACACTTCAGAGAATGGAATTTCTGCACCTTGTTGTGTTTGGTATCATTTGCCCTTCTGTGCCAAACCCTCACTCGGTACCGAACAAATGCCTTTACAACGGTGTATCACACTACCATTGTCACTTTAATTAACCCACCTTTATTTCATCAAAAATGTTAGCAGGATGTCTCCTCTGTAAGCACACATTGTCTGGCATGGATTAAATTTCCCCCTATAATTCTTTATTATTAAGGGGGTTCCCCAGAGAACCATATTTTGCCTAGGTTCAAAGACAAGCCTAGGACTTGCCAGATAGCCCCCAACGCGAGTTCTAAAACACTGCTGTGATCCTAGGGTGTCTGTGTTTGGTTTTGTTTGTTCGTTTCGTTTTATAGTTTTGGGGATCCTTCCCCAAGTTCCGTAGCTAATTAACGCTGGTCCACATGCAACGAGGGAACGTCTCAGTGCCGAGTCAGATCAGAGTTGTGCTTGTAGCCAGTGACACGAGGCTACAAGTTTGCTCTGATACCAACCCGGTTTTGTAAGATTCATGTTTAATTTGAAAGCAGGTTGCAGAGAAGCACTAACTGTCCCTTCCCCTCAGCCGGCCACCACAGCTTTTACAGGGCTAAACTAAAAGGCATCACCTCCGAGCGACACCGCAACAACCTTCCGATTCTTTGGACAGTCCTTCGTGCAACTTCACAAGGTCTTCTGTCGCACAACGGAACAGATGCAAATTCGTTTTCAAGGATTTAAGTGAGTCTTGGGGTAAAGTAGGGGTTTTTTGTTGCTCCTGTATGTACCAAGACGTACAGAAGCCAAACGTTTTCGTACCTACGGCACCCTTCTCTCCCCGCGCTGTTTACAGGTGACACGAAGCCGCTTCCAGGCCGCGATTCCGTTTGGGAGCACGGCGGCCGTTGGCTTTACGGAGGACAGCCGGGATGGCGGCGCCCCGGCCGCCGCGGCCCAACGCCATCTTGTGGAGCCGCCGCGGCCGACAGCCCGGCCGGCCGCCGGGACCGACAGCCGGACCGACAGCCCGGCCGGTGAAAACCACGCCATCTTCTCCTCGACAGCAGCTCTCGTGCTGTGCCGGATGGCTTCAGCACCAGCGAGGCTGACGACTGAATTTTGCGTTTGCAAAAAGACTTCAGAGCGTCTCTCTTGGGGAGGGAGGGGAGCTGTATTTAGGAGCACCCCCGGAGCAGGAGACACCAACACTTGCTAAAAAACCAGCTCCAAAACCAGCCACGTGTACGTACGAGACAGAAAAGCTTCAATTTCTGCATGTCCGGGGAAGACAGGCCCCCGAGCTGGGGAAGGAAGCTGTGCTTGCTGGGCTCCTTACAGCACTTGCTCCACTGCGTAGAAGCGAGACTGGTTTTGTGACCGTGGATCGGGTTTTTGGGGAGCAATGCAGCTGACAACCGCTTCACGCCCTGAGCCACACTTTTACAACATCATACCCGACAGGACGTGGCACCGAGAACCACGCTTGTTTCAAAAAGGCTGAGCAATGAGCATCTCCTGTGATAAAAGTAAAAATACAGCTAACAGTTGAACCTATTAGGTCACAGTATAAAGTAAATTTGTATTTGATGACTCAGTTTTGGAGGTAGTACTAAAGGGTCCCTACGGCGCTTGGAAAAAACCCAACACAGAAAATACTACGCAATGACAAGAGGAAAAAGATTTTACCCTGAATTTATACTGTGTGCTTCTTCTGAGATTCTTCACAGTACAGGCTTGCTCCTCTCCAGTGTACTTTGGGTGAAACACGCTGTCCTAGAAAAAACAAACCCAAACAAATTCCTGTAACTGAGGAGTCTGAGGAAGTACTCTCTGTATTACAGTCTGTAGCTAGAACACATTATAGCAAAAGGGCTTTATAGTCGAGTGTTTTTTATTATAATTATTACTTTAAAGCTGCAAGGCCACAATAAGGATGTTGCAACTGACCCGAGTAATATAATTTTGCTGTAAAATGAGCACAGAAAACAATCGCGACAGTTTAACACGTTACAGAAATAGAAGTGACAGATGACAGAACGCAAGCACACCACACAGCAGTGAGGACACGGCAGACCAAACTGGTTAAGGACAAACTGCCCTACACCTTACAGACTCCGGTGAAGCTTTGTAATGTAATCATGCATGACAGTACAGATTTTTAGCTAAGGATTCATAATTCTGCTGTGGAGCAGAACAAATCACACAGCTCTGTCCTGCCAAGTACCCAGTACTCCTAGAAGACCCTCCAAAGCAGCAACCCACAATCTTCTCGGTGATCTTGAATTAATAAATGAAAATTCAATCTAAGTCACGCACTATACTTTTTAGTAACACGGTACTTACATTATCTTCTTCCTGAATTTCCAGGGTGTAGGAAATCACTTCTTCAGGTGTACAACCTTCTACTTTATTCCACTGCAATGCGATCCACGTAACACCAGCTCGAACAAGCCTTGGTGCAGAAGGGGTCTGAGGAATATTACCTGCAGTGTAGCATACCACCTCCTGGCTGTACCCACTGCACAGAGACAGAGAAGGAGAGAGAGGAATATTGAAGAAAAAAAAAAAAAACAAACCCCAAAACCAACAGAACAACCCAAACTTCAGTGTATTTAGAGAAATATTTCACATTTTCAAAAAATCTAGACAACGTTAAAATTTCCCAGGTGGAAAAGATGAGCACCCAGTTAGCAAATGCCAAAACTAAGAATAGAAAAAAAATGCAGAATTATCTATGTCCTCACAGTCATTTTTACAGATCTCATCACAATAATATCGGAAAAAATAATATTTGATTGCCTAAAAATATTACCTATTAACTGTGAAGTAGAGGAAAATCTCATTTAACAAAGGGGAACTTAAACATAGGAAATAAAGCCCCACGTGTTCAGCTTTTAGATGTTGAACTTGAGATGCAGTTTCCATCTTTTATAAGCTCAGAATACAACTTCTATTTAAGCTACACCTCTGAAAGCCAAGTACTTCAGCAAATCCAGTCCCGCTGTTTCAGATACCCCCCTCCAAAGAAAGCAGGGAAAATTTATCCAGTCATGACCATACATGCTCAGCATCACGTAGGAGCTGTCTGGTGCAGGCACAGATACCGTCCAACCCTCCAGGCTGGCTCTACTCCTTCCCGACTTTCCCTGCCCAAACTTCTTTGCATCTTAAGCTGAGCATAAAGTTGCTCTTTGCACAGCTCAGGTTGCAACTGGAGAGAACATCTGCAGCAGAGGAGATGCATGCTCTCATCTTGTCTAAATCCCAGCACACAATGCCTCGAAACATTACAGGCAGTTGCGTCAAGCAAGTGTAGGAAGACTTCTCTTAAGACTCCATGCAGAACATATTATGTACAATGGAAATTTGAGAACAAAGTTTAAAATGGACAGATTTTGGTGAATTTTTGGGAGGACACCATCAGAACTCTCAACCGAAGGTAACGTTCTTGCAATTTTCAAATCTCTGTTTCCAAAGTACAAACATATTTTGTTCCTTAAAGTCAGTGCATGAATTTAACGCACACAAAAAGCCACATCTCCCTTTTCTGAGTCTTCTTTCTCAAAAATAACATATTTGTTGAAATATTCTTAAAGTGAAAAAAAATCAACCTATAACTAACACCCGAACAAGACAAAAATCATCTGAAGTGCTAAGTCCACAAGCATTACAACCAACCAAAACCATCTTATGACACAAAGCGTTAGGTGACATTATCATGTCGTAATTTTGAGAGCTGTCTATAAAAATAAGCCACGTGCTGTTGGTGCTTATCTCATAGATTAAACACAGAGCAGCTGACCATAAATATAGTTCTTAGTTCCATCCCTTCTCAATAGCCTGAGGAAAAAAGAGAGAGAGAACAACAACAACAACAAAAAAAGTTGGGGAGGGTTGAAGCATGCCCTAAGATATTTTAAAAACCTGGAGTCTGGCAAAGAAAAGAGATGCCAAAACTGGGAACTTTGCACAAAACCAGCAGTCCCCTTCCAGTTACACTCCGCAGCTCCAGCTCAAGCCTCTTTCTCCCTCCAGATCAAGTATTATTTCAATAGGGAGGGAAGTAATCTTGCAAGAAGTTGGCAAAAGGGACTCTCTGCACACATGAACAGTCCCAGTGCATCTCAGAGGGAAAACACAGGAACATGAATAAAGAAACTTTTAAAAGCTATATCTTACTAAGAAGTTTGTGTTTTGGCAGAGAGAACAATACAGGAATCTCCCTCAGCAAAACACATTGTTATATACTACTAGTGTTTCTTTTTCTGTCCTTCTTGTAATAATGATTAGATCCTGTTTAGCTAAGAAGGGCAACAAAGGAGTATACAAGAGCGCTGGATGTTTAGCTTCTTCACAGCTAAACTTTTCCTGGCCTACTTTCCTTCCCTGAGTACAGGAGCGCACAGCCCTGCAGCACGATATCTCTTTGGGCACACTCTCGTCCTCAGCTGTGTAACATTTTATAGCCCAGTGCTCCCCAGCAGCTCCTAGAGGACTGCAGTAAGTCTGATTTCTCGTCGTCTTCATTTGAGCGCATCTGTTCATGTGCAAAGCGAAGCAGAATATGAAAGCTATCTTGCAGGGCCCTTGGGTGTGCCTGTCCTCTCTTGGTCCTGGCTCTCTCGCCCTTCTTTCCCACCCCATCAGCCAGCCCTGCCAGTCCTGCGGAAGAAGGAAGGGACTGTACTGCTGAAAAGAGACAGAAGGGCTTTGCTTTAAACCAGAAAAATAAATATATCAAGATTCCTTTCAAAATCTGTAACTCAGCTTCCTCTTGCTTGTTTTTCTTGGTTCACAGAGGTCCCTAGTGGGAATTTTACATAACAGATGTATTCTTTTTGTATTAGGAACAGGCCACAAAACACCATTTAACACCTCAGAAGGAGCCTATCTTCTTAGGTTAACCTCGTCATACTGCAGGTACACGATGGGAGGTGAATGATACCACCAGGGAAGGTGTGATTTACTCTAAAGCGTTATTAATAGAGCAAATGTCAGATATCCAACTCAAAACCATAAAGAAAGGAAACAAACAAAAATACCCTCCCAAAATTCCTCTTTACACTGTCATCGGCAGTTAAACTTCTCAAGTGCCACTTTTTCTCAAGAAAGCGTGTACCTTGGGTGACTTACCTAGTACCGATGTCATTCTGAGCTGCTAATCGGAAGGTGTAACCCAAAGCCGGACAAAGCTTAGTCAACTTGCAATGCTTCTGGCTTCCAAAGTAACATTCTCTGAAACCACTGTTCCTCTTTCCCTAGAAAGAGAGCAACCTGTAATTGGATAGCTATGAAACAAAACCACGCGGTTCTTATTTTAAAAAGGGCTGTTAAATGATATTAGAATTAGACGCTTTCATACAGGCACTGTGCAAAGAAAGCTGTGTAAGCCGCTGACAGCATTACCTAAAATAATACAGATCAACACAGTCAGTCTGCTGTCAGATTCCCCCTCTTTTCAGATTCTTATCTTCATGAGATGTATCTACAGCTTCTGTCATTCTGCTTGAAATGCAGTTTATCCTACTCATTAATAAAAAAGCGTGCCAATTAAGGGTGAAATTCATCTCTGAACTGACCCGGTCACAGGAGCGGAGGAAAGCTGTAACCACCATTTCTTGCAAGCGTTGCCCTCTGCACCTCAAATCCCACGTTAGCCCTCCCCGGTCCTTCAGAAACACCCTGTCTATCCCACAAGAGGGCTCTCGCTCCCCGCCGTCCAGCCCACGGCCAACCCCAGCGACTGCCACCCCAGAGGGACAAGCCTGGGTGCAACCCTCTGCTCAGCCCCCGGCCCTCGAGGGCAAAAATCGATTTTAACTCATCACGGAGGAATATTTAACGCGCCAGGTTCTGTACCCATCCCACTGCTCAAGGCACGCGGCACGTGATGAGCGAAGAGGATTTGTTGGGAAGCACAAAACTTTGTTAAGAAACTTGGATGCCAGAGGTATGGTTTATGGGAGCTTCACATCAACGTGAGCCGGAGCGACGATGAGCCCTGACAAAGCCAAGATGGGTATCGAGACATCTCTCTGGCTCCCAAGTCCTTCCTCAGGTACATCAGGTACACACCAGCGCGGCTGAGGACAAGGACATTCCAAAGTTCTCTCCCTCCCTGCCACAATTAAAACAAAACAACTTGGTATGGCCTGGAGTGAAAAAAAAAAAGCCGAGCTTTTTGGAGGACAGAGACCCCGAGACAACAAAGAGTGTCTAGTCTCATCCTATGCCACATGTGGGAAATGGTCAATTTGAAATCCTTCAGGAGAAAGGGCATGGATTGCTCAACTCTACATAAATAATATCTACCCGAGCTGAAGCAGTTTAAAGGAGTCTTAATTTCAATATCTGAATACAAAATTAATGGACAACTACATTACAAAGTACCCCAAACCACACCAGAATAGAAACCTAGCAAAGCACACCCATGGGCTCAAACTGGTGCAGGAGATAAAGTTATGCCCATCTCTGCAACTTCTTCTGACTTAAGAGCTCTGCTATGCCATTTACTATTTTTGGCACCTGTCTCTACAATTTTTCATTTTTATTTTATCTCAGTAGAATTAACATCTGCCCGTAGAGAAGGCTACTTATTTCACCCGATATACACCAGCTTGACGGAAGACTCGATGTTTCTATGCCTAAGCAGACTAACAGGAATATTATTTATACAGGTGTCCCTCACCGTGCCCAACAGCCTCACGTACTGCTGCCTCCTTGGGCTCTGTCTGTCCTCCCACACACCGTTCTTCCTCCATGCTCAATACATCACTTCATCATTAAAGATCTCAAAAATGCCTGAGTGGGACATACATTTTTCACTGGCCCATTCTCCAGCCCCCATTAAATGCAATTCTCCAGCACGGCACAACAATTTGGAGGCACTGAAGGGACACTTAGCACACTGGCAAACAGCCACAACTTACTTTTATTTATACGGTGTGATCCTACACTTGTTCTAGAACTTGGTTTTATACACCATCTTCTTCAACTTCACCCACCTGCTCCAGCCGTAACATTACTGTACGGCTCAAGTAAATTAAGGGGTGGAATTGGAAGAGAATCATGAATCCTAAAGCAAAAGTCTCTTGTAGATGAGAAAACTTTTTCAGATTTAAAATCCCTAGATATAGAGTTATATGATAAAACTCCATTTGGACAAAAATAATAGGTCACCATACTTCCCAGCTCAGCAATAACGTATTTAAAATCCAGGCTATACAAAACCTAATTAGTAATCCTACGCTTCAGTAAAATATCCATTCATCAGTGCAGGACTACTAAGAACAGATACCCCCCCCCATGCAAACTCTCTTTTATAGGTTCAGATGCATTAAATTAATTTTTCTCTAACTCTTTAATGACTTAATTATTTGTAAAGCATTTGAAAACATTTCTTTTTGATTTCTGCTTAAGAATGTACATTTTTTATCATTTTCCTATGCTTTTCCTCCAAGAGAACAAAGTGACCAAATGCTAAGCATGTGGCTGATAAACAGATGAACAGAGATGGCTGGCTAAAAAGGAAAGTCATGAAAAACTCTCACCTGTAGCACAATGCCTGAACTGAGAGCAACGGGCCAAGTAAACTCCAATTTGTCAAACTGGTGAGTTAAAACTTTGCAAAGATTGCCAAACATTTATCTTCAACTTTGCAACAGTAAAAATTCTGATACTGTATATATTTTTCTTCTAGAACCGGTATTGTACATTCCCCAGACTTGCTCAGAGTCCGGCTGGTATTCAAATTACTCAGACTGGCTGGTATTTTGGATTCTATTGGCACTAATTGGAGAGGCTGGCCGATATTTCTAATTATCCTGGCATTAATAGCCTGGAAATAGTCTCTCCATTCCTTCTCTCCCAAGATTTATGAAAGCACTAATGCTGGCATAATTATAGACAGGAACAACTGGCAGGCTGGTACTGGCTGCCACCCAAGAGCCTTACAGCTTTCCCAGAATCCTTCTCCTATTCTTTGTACACTCAGCATCCAAGTTTTAATCCTTTAAATAAGGTTTCGTAAGTTGCTTAAAATATACTGTATCATTTCCGCAAATATTTCTAATCCACAAATTTCAGAGGGAGAACAGACACTGCCTGACTTCTTCACTAGCCCGGGTTTCTCCAGCCTGCGCTCCCTATTCTTCACAAGGACAACCCATACCGCGATGATCATCAGGGCCTGCCCGAGGAAACAAGAACAATTCAGCTCCACAAATCCACTAGAACTTGCACAATACTATAACACAGCATTTTAACACAACTTTTCAGAGTTTTGCCTGCTATTTCAGCTATATTCCAAGCTACACGCTCACTTAAAACAGGGTGCTTATGTTTCTCTTGGAGATTCTGTTTATTGAGACAAGGGGTTTGAGATTTTTAAATGGGTTTTGTTGACCACATTACCTGCGGCAGATATAGTAAATAAACACAAAAGGAGGAATGGGCCACTGCAGGTACAGTGGATACAGAAAGGGAGCACAGTCCTTCAGAAGACCTCACTACAAATGTCTGAATAAAAGCTGCCAGCATCAGATCTGCAACCAGCAGGCAAGGTGGCAATCTGCCGCAGGCCGTGCCAGCGTTAACTTCTGTTTGGTTCGTATTGGCAATAAAAAGCAACAGACTGATATCCAATCTGACACAAAGCTGCGGAGCAAACTGTCAGCAATTACTGTAACACACCCTAATATCTCTGCAAAGCATTTATTGTGCAAGCTCTTACACAAGTAACTGAATTTTCTAGATATACAAACATTTGGAAGACAGAACGGGACCTATGCCGCATCCCCAAAATATACACAAAACCCAATTTTATCCAAGACTCTCCTCTTGCATGTCTCACAGGAGCGGCACAGACACAGAACAGACCTAGAGGACAGGTAGGTGCACAAGCACAAGCCCAAGCATGAGTGCGGAGCTCCGTGTATGCGAATTCTGGTGGACCGTCACTGAGATGCATGGCCCACATTATCAGCTAGTATAAATGAGCACATCTCTGCTAGCCCCAAGAAGTTCAAAACTTTGTGGCAGAACAAAATTATCTCCATTTATCTGTATAGAAACTTTATTAACTATCCCTCACCAAACTGTTAAACAGTGTAGTATTGTATCTGTCTCTCTCTTGAGCAAATTAAAGTGAGATGCTTATTGGACAAGAATTAAAGCTGCTTTTGAGTTATATACAAAACAGCGACACACACTGCATGAGAGGGATGTTCTTCTCTGGCTCAGGAACAGTCCTCCACTTTCCCATAGAGAATGAATAGGATACTCTCGCTATCCATATGGACAAGAGAAACATTTATTTACTACCACTTAATCACAGAATGATCATTTCACATCTAATTAGTAACAAAGGCCTGATTCTTATAGCAATGCCAGCGGCATTTTTCAATGCAGTTACAGTTTACTGATTTTGATGAATGCTGGCATGGGGAGAAAGCACCACCTCCTTTACAGTGATGTTTTCTGTTTGGTATATTTTTACCGCTATTTTTTCCAATTAGCCTTTTGCTTACCCTGAATAATCAATCCCGCCACAAAATCATCGATTGACTAGTTCAGGTTTGTAAGTTCAAAGGCTTCAGGTTTGTAAAGTTCATAGAAAAAGAGCCAGAAGGTGGAGTTTTCCTTAATTACTAATTTTAACTGATTTTATTGCCAGGCTACTATTGCCAATCCCAGGACCTGAGGTGCAGGCATGTTAAGATCCTACTGAATTTCAAAATACCTGAGAAGAGGGCCTGATCCTAACTCCTTTGAAGTCGATGGAAACTTTACTAACGTACATCCAATGTAACTGAGTGACAATTCACTGAACTGATCTTTTACACTGCTGTTAAAGAATGAAGATCGTCCTCCATAGTTCTTCAGGAATTTTAAGCTAAAACAGTTTATTAGCAAGGCATTACAACTATAATTCAAAGACCTACGTCAGTAGTGAGAAAGAAAGTATTTGCATTTTCTAACTAACATGGAACACCAGTCAAGTTACAAACCATTTAATCCAAATTGGGTGGGAGGGAAAAAGGTGGAATAGCAGGAATAGCTTTGTCTATCGGCTACTCCAGAGTCTGCAGGTCAGGAAAAACCCCCAAACTCAGAACTAAACTGAAGGAGCAGCAGCTGGGTGGGACTGGCACAGTGACATATTAAGCAGTATAACCATCTCTTCATCAAAGTAGGTCAGACTACAACACACCTAATTCCAATGAAGAAACAAAAGCAACTCATTTGTGTTTCATCTAAAGCTCACCTAATGAGGTGAGAGAAGGTTTTTAAAGTATATATGAGAAAAGACAGCTAAACCAGAGAATGGGATCAGTACTGCGTCTATTCTCAGCAAGACACAGTAAAATAAAAAAAAAAAACAAAAAACCCAACCCTGCCTCAAACACCTCTCTCCAGTCCCTTGAGCAACCATCCAGAGAAGCAGGGAACCTGCAGTAGGTACATGGGGTGGCATGGGGCTTGCCGAGGAGCGCTGCACCCGGGGTCCCAGGCAGCCCCCCCCAGCACCCAGCCGGCACTGGAGCACCTCAGCCCTGCGGGACTCCCCAGCTGCAGCCACGAAGAGATGAAATGCTGTCCTCTTGCTACAATTTACAACCTCACCTAATCCTAGGGCTGTAAACCATGCTGATTCTGCTGTCATTTTACAGCAACATTTTAATTTTTGCATATACGACTCATGCCACCTACATTCCTGGCTCCATTTTAGATGCTATAAACTATGCCTCTGCCCTGTAAAAACAGGAGCAGCCAGTTGAGATACTGCTGAGCACCCGACACACTTCAAGATCTGAATTGCCCCAGAGAAAGACAAAAGACAACCTGTTACCCACCGTGCAGGAGCGCGAAGGGACTGCTGGAGCCTCTCCCTTGGTGGACGCGGCTAGCCCAGCTCGAGCCGGGGGAACAACGCCGTGGTCCCGGGACACAGCCGGACACGCTCGCCCGACCACCGCCACCACTCCCCACGTCTCCTGTGCCTGATGCCGGTTTTGTTTCTATAGTAAGAGGCTGCCGCCTTTGCGCGACAGCTTTCCAGGATCTGCGTGTGGCTTCTGTGTTGCGAGGGCTTTCCACGGCTCACTCGCACGCTATCCTTCCCTAGGAAGGGACTCAACTTCTCAAGGCAGACTGCCATTTTAGGGTGTTTTCCTAACTTTATCATCGGATAGACTTCTTGTTCTCCACTCATGCAAAGCCCCCTCTGCTTTGCAGCCACAATTTAATTTCCTTCTGATTGCTGATTTTCCCATGTTTATATTTTATTCTGTGCCCTGTAGCTAATGAATGTTGCTCTAGCTGAGATCTGGCAGAGCACTCGCTGTTGCCTGGCAAGCGTTCTCCTCTTCCCTCTCATATTTATTTCTTGATTTCACTGGGACACAGTGTGGCATTGTAACAAAGTCGTTGCTTTTGCTTACGTGGAGTTTACACAACCAAGTGTGAGGGTACAGGGCACTGCAAGTGAATTCTCTTTTGTACTTGGGTGCTGTAACTCCAGTAGCTAGCTGCACCCAACGCTGGAGGCACAGCTTGCGGTGCCACATGAAAAAGCGAGTGGAACTGCTTGCCATCACAGGTAGATGACGTTACTGCAGATGCCAGCGTAGCCAGCCTCTATCTTCAGACTTTTTCTTCAATAAGCCTTAATAGCAAGTTTTAATTCAGCAACTCAAACTTGCGTTTCTGTCTCGTATCAGAGGAAAAAAATTTTCAGCGAAGCTACACCTGTGGCACTAACTATCTCACAACAACTACATTTCAGTCAGGAGTCATGCCAAACCACTGGAGATGTACCAAGTTAATTTGTGCGGGGCCATTATTCTTTCATCTTTGCTGGCTAGCTATCCACTGGGGTCTCACATTTCAGGATTGTTACTGAGAAAACAAGGAAATTAAAATAGATGGACTAAGGGAATCAGGATGCCTTCATTTTTCCCCATTGGTACATGAGCTAGCCTAAGCCAAACTACTTTTGCCCTGTGAAAAGCAGACATCATAACAATTCTTTCTGAAGACAAAACTCTAGGTATATACTCAGTATTAAAGGACAAGAGCATTTTAAATTGCCTTACATATATTCAAAATGATGGCTAGGCTCCATGTGGACAAAATTAACATCAAAAGTATTTGCACTGTATTAATGGTCTGTTGTTGGTCTTTCTTCTGACAAGACCTTCTGTTGCTTCCCTTCCCTTTGCAAGCTGGAATCACTCACGTTTCCACCGCTTCACTGCTGTTACATTCCCATGGCTCCAAGTTACTGGGAGCCTTGCAAGAGATCACAACTGCACAGTCAAGGTGTCACCGAAGATGTAATGGGATCACCCTGGCCCATCCTTTTGGAGAAACGTCTTTTTAATCTCCTTTTCCCTGACCTCATACTCCAGTTTCTTCTTCACTGACAACCTTTCCTCTTCCATTATGCAGAGAGGGGCAGCAAGCCACTCTGAAATTACTGTTTCATTTTACTTCAGTTCCGTGGGTTTCTCATCACGTAGACCCCACTTGCTGTGATAGTGCATACAATAAATGTTTGCACAGCTAGCGGTTCCAAACATCCAACATGTAGCAGAATGATCTGGGAACACATTACTAGTGAAATGAAGGAAAACGATTCATAACAGAATATTCCCTTTAGGATATTATTTTTAGACTACTAAAAACCTCAGGAGATGTTTCTCAGACTGCACAACTAAACATCCCTTCACACTCTTCATTTTCTGACTCACCACCTTTTCTTCTTTACATGTTGCCCAAGCCTTCTCTGTCACCCAATACATACTTTTTCCTTCAAAGATGATGTTCACTGACTCATACTTTCTGCAGAAATATGGCTTGCACAATGGAAAGGAGGCAGAAAGGGATGGAGGGAGGACTCACAACCAGAACTCCCCCCCCCAGCAAATCTTGCTTTTGGCACTCTCCCCAGCAGCACACTGCTCACTAACTATGAATGATCTCTGGGACGCAGAACTTGTTTCCTTTTGTGTCTGGAAGGGGACTACTTGCCACTACGTAAAGGACACCCTGAATACATTCTCTGTAGGAAGGGCTGCAAGATGACGCCTCTTCTCCCTTGAGGCAGGAGCAGTGGTTTTTTCTGCACTCCGACAGTATCCAGAAGAAAGATATCACAAATAGAACTCTAAGATACATCACAAGTAATTAAATAATAAGTAATGTTAATTAATAAAGTACAGCAAATGAGCAATAAAAAGTTAGATTTCGAGAGTACAGAAGCAGAACATTGTCTCTGCATAAAATACACTGAATGAAGAGTTTCCCCCCCACGGCCCCTTTCACCTTTCCAACTCTTTACACCTAATGCCACCAAGATTTCCTTTGCCTACTTCTACTTTCTCCTGTATTTAATTATTTTTCTTTACTCAGCAAATCCTTGTAAAGTCTGAGTGCCATTTATTTATGTACTTATTTCAACTAGTTGCTGCTTACCTCATCCCACTCCAGAAGGTAACTGGTGATTTTTGAACCATTATCAATGGGTGCCTATGAACAAAAACGAACAAAAGGTAATTTGGGGAATAAGAGAAAACTACTTCCCACCCAGGCAAACGACTGCAGTTTAAAGCGAAACCGAAGCTTGAGGTTTGCACATAGCTTGGCAACCTCTTAACGAATACCGAGAAGAAGCTGGATGCAGTAAAAAAACATACATTTTAAAAGTCAAGTCAGTGCACGGGGAGGGATTTGTCAGAGTACAGCGAGTTCAAGTCCCTTACTGAAAAATGACTGTCTCAGCTTTCAATTATTTTCAATGGTTATGCTCACTGCCAGTAAACTGTACTTTTCACTGCTTTCTTGCCCGATCCAAGCATTACCTACCTTCCATTGTAAGGTTAAGGAGCTTTTGGTCCTGTGCGAGGGTTTGGGTGGGAAGGGACACTCTGGTGCTGAGCTGTGAGTGGTGAAGCTTACTGGCTCTGAGCAAGATCCCTTTACTGAGTTGTACATTGCATATACCCTGGAAACAATATTCAAATGGGTTATAATTCTGCTGACAGTTACAAGACGAGACAGCACTGCCTCAGCCACAATATTTGACTACCAAAGCATCTACGATACCATCCACTAATGACAGATTTCTCACAGACCAGTGGCTATCCTTATTCTACTTCACTTGATACAAGTATGTAAAAAAATTCACAGCAGAAGAGGAATATTACAGTGTTTTATGCAAATACTCCCACAGACCACTGACTTATCATCATCACCATCATCTTTTCTTTCCACCACTATTGCCTTGCCTACTGCCAGACTTTCACATGCTGTGCTAAAACCCTCTTTGCAATACAACAGAAAGTATGAACTCATGAGAAAAAGGTATAAACTTTAATGCCTGGTTTACACTTGATTCACATGTATCATGTCGAGCGGTGGTTAACTGCTGGTCTCCTTCCACGGGTACAAGCTTCTCCTACATAGCTCAGGTGTCAACACTTAGTGGACCCCCATGAATTAGAACTGACACAGCTCAGGATCATTGCTCTGATAAACTAAAAATCTTCAAAGCAAATTTGATTTCAGGCAAATCCTCTATATATCAGCACGGAGGGGGATATACAATACCAAATAATGTGGGAAAGTGAATACAATATAGTTGAGCACTTCCTCACGAGGTGTTTTTCTCTGAAAAATTAATGATGTTATTTTTTCCCCTCACATTTTCCACACAGCAAAAGCAAAGTGCAAATTGGAAGCCTTCTACTAAAAAAAAAAATGTTCAAACCATGACCAGACGATGACCTCTGAGTTGGCTGTAGCTATTGTGTACTTGAATGCAGAGTTTAAGAAAGGGCAATTTCTAAATTTGTTTTCGGTAGATAAGAGTAATTTATGTACAATGGCCACCTATGTGGAATCAAACTTTTTGGGGGAGGTTCACAAGAACAGCTATAGTGCTGCTTTACCCATCACCTGTTAGCAGTCAGAAGTGAAAACAAATGCAATTAATTAATTGAGTCCGCATCTGGCAAGCGGTGTGTACGTGTGCTGGAAACCAGCACAGCTAAGCATCAAACACATACCATCGGGGAATACAACCATGCAAAAATGAGCTTAATGAGCATCTTCTGCAAGTCACTGAAACACTGAGCGCAGTCATCTCTGAAGGTACCAAAATAATACCACTTGAAGAAATACAGGAGGTAGATTCAGAGCGAACAAGGTTCTCCTGGGTGCCCAGGGCCCAGCAGGGCAGGAGCAAGAGCAAGCAGCTTGGCTGCGTGGAG